>NC_060127.1:116696795-117002107 GCF_021461395.2 Schistocerca americana
GGATCTGTGCACCCAAATTGCGTGAAAATGTAATCACGTGTCAGTTCTAGTATAATATATTTGTCCAATGAATACCCGTTTATCATCTGCATTTCTTCTTGGTGTAGTAATTTTAATGGTCAGTAGTGTACTTTGTGAGAGCTGACGAACGTTGATGCATCTAATGCATGACACTACATGGTACTGTGTATTCATAATGTGGAAACAGGGGCGTTTTACCATCCAAACCACTTGCGGCACAGTAGGGAAACCCAGCTTGCTATTGCTGTTACCTGGGCAATGGCGTCAGGTCCCCCTCTGGTCAGTCAAAGATCAAAAGTAGCAGCTAATTTGAAATGCACTATAACTAAAACTTAACTTTGTGTTATGCAGTGTTTAAGAGAGACACTTCAAATGCCTTTTGTAATTAAATGCATTGTATTAACTTATTGTATTTGCATCTGGGAAATGTATGAATTTACAAAAGATATCTTTTTCAGCTTATGAGTGTAGAAGTAAGTAAATGGAAAAAGATGTCCTTCAAATGCACTGTAATTATCTCTTTCACTGCCTTGGACAAATTATTATACAATTTTAATCCCTGGTATTAAACACTCTTGATAATTTTTAATATGTATTTTTTTGTGATAAATATAAGTTGAAACTGGCTCTTGCTCCATGATTGTTTATTGAACTATTTGTAAAACAGATTGGGAGATAAATTTGCTTGGTACAATAAGCATACCTAATTTCTTAAATATTTCCTTCCAGTGAGCCCAACTGCAACTTCTAATTTTTATTCTTACGATGTTTTTTCCGCATTTTTAAGGCTACGTCCATGTTTTATGCATCTGATCCTCAGAAAAGAATCCAATAGAAAAGAGTTAAGTGTTTGTAGGAATAATATTTAACCACAACATGCTAGTTGGTAGACACTGATGATAGAACCTGAAGGGCATAAACATACAGTTTAATTCTGTAGACTATTTGGTATTCTCAGCCAAAGTGAAGAAGAATTACAAAATCTGTTGAATGGAATGAAAAGTCTAATGAGTACAGAATATGGATGAAGAGTAAATTGAAGAAAGACAAAAGTAATGAGAAGTAGCAGAAATGAGAACAGCAAGAAACTTAATATCAGAATTGGTGTAGTTAAAGAATTCTGCTACCTAAGCAGTGAAACAGCCCACGACAGATGGGGCAAGGAGAACACCGAAAGCAGACTAGCACTTGGAAAATGGCACTCCTGGCCGTGAAAAGTCTGCTAGTATTAAACATCGGCCTTAACCTGAGGAATAAATTTCTGAAAGTGTAAATTTGGAGCACAACACTGTATGATAGTAAATCACAGATGGTAGGAAAACCTAAAAAGAAAACAGTCTTAACATTTGAAATGTGACCCTATAGAAAGATTTTGAACGTTAGATAGACTAATAAGATAAGAAATGGTAACATTGCCACAGAATCAGTGAAGAAAAGACTGTATGTAGAACACTGACAAGAAGAATGGACAGGATGACAGGACATGTGTTAAGATATTAGGGAACAACTCCTGTGGTATTAGAGGGATACACCAAACAAAGAATTGGCGATGTAGGGAGAAAGTGCTATTCTGAGATGAAGAGTCTGGCACAGGGTGGGAATGCTTGGCAGGCCACATCAAACTAGTACGAAGACTGATGACACCCCCCCGCCCCCCCCCCCCCCCCCATAAAAAATAAAAAAATTATTTGACAAAGATGAATGTTATATGTGATTATTTGTCTCATCCTACACAATTACCAAATCATTCCATTTTATTTGCATGAGGCACATCAGGTTTTGTAATGAACTATAACTGTTTTATAAAATGCATTATTTTAAAAGCATTATCGCAGTATAAGTATTATAATGTCATTTTTAGTATGTAAAGTCTTCTTTTAAATTTGCTTTTGTCCTGTTCAAACTGTATTGTGTTTCAGGAACTCTATAACAGAAAAACGCCAGCAATCTATGAAAATCATCTACATCTACATCTACATCTACATACATACTCTGCAAGCCACCTGACGGTGTGTGGCGGAGGGTACCTTGAGTACCTCTATCGGTTCTCCCTTCTATTCCAGTCTCGTATTGTTCGTGGAAAGAAGGATTGTCTGTATGCCTCTATGTGGGCTCCAATCTCTCTCATTTTATCCTCATGGTCTCTTCGCGAGATATATGTAGGAGGGAGCAATATACTGCTTGACTCCTCGGTGAAGGTATGTTCTCGAGACTTCAACAAAAGCCCGTACCGAGCTACTGATCGTCTCTCCTGCAGAGTCTTCCACTGTAGTTTATCTATCATCTCCGTAACGCTTTCACAATTACTAAATGATCGTGTAACGAAGCATGCTGCTCTCCGTTGGATCTTCTGTATCTCTTCTATAAACCCTATCTGGTACGGATCCCACACTGCTGAGCAGTATTCAAGCAGTGGCCGAACAAGCATACTGTAACCTACTTCCTTTGCTTTTGGATTGCATTTCCTTAAGATTCTTCCTATGAATCTCAGTCTGGCATCTGCTCTACCAACGATCAACTTCATATGATCACTCCATTTTAAATCACTCCTAATGTGTACTCCCAGATAATTTATGGAATTAACTGCTTCCAGTTGCTGACCTGCTATATTGTAGCTAAATGATATGAGATCTTTCTTTCTATGTATTTGCAGCACATTATACTTGTCTGCATTGAGATTCAATTGCCATTCCCTGCACCATGCGTCAATTCGCTACAGATCCTCCTGCATTTCAGTACAATTTTCCATTGTTACAACCTCTCGATATACCACAGCATCATCCACAAAAAGCCTCAGTGAACTTCCGATGTTATCCACGAGGTCATTTATGTATATTGTGAATAGCAACGGTCCTACGACACTCCCTTGCGGCACACCTGAAATCACTCTTATTTCGCAAGACTTCGGTCCATTGAGAATGACATGCTGTGTTCTGTTTTCTAGGAACTCTTCAATCCATTCACACAACTGGTCTGATAGTCCATATGCTCTTACTTTGTTCATTAAACGATTGTAGGGAACTGTATCAAACGCCTTGCGGAAGTCAAGAAACACGGCATCTACTTGGGAACTCGTGTCTATGGCCTTCTGAGTTTCGTGGATGAATAGCATGAGCTGGGTTTCACATGATCATCATTTTTGAAACCCATGCTGATTCCTACAGAGTAGATTTCTAGTTTCCAGAAAAGTCATTATACTCAAACATAATACGTGTTCCAAAATTCTACAACTGATCAACGTTAGAGATATAGGTCTACAGTTCTGCACATCTGTTCGACGTTCCTTCTTGAAAACAGGGATAACCTGTGCCCTTTTCCAATCCTTTGGAATGCTATGCTCTTATAGAGACCTACGGTACAGCGCTGCAAGAAGGGGGCAAGTTCCTTCGCGCACTCTGTGTAAAATCGAACTGGTATCCCATCAGGTCCAGTGGCCTTTCCTCTTTTGAGTGATTTTAATTGTTTCTCTGTCCCTCTGTTGTCTATTTTGATATCTACCATTTTGTCATCTGTGAGACAATCTAGAGAAGGAACTACAGTGCAGTCTTCCTCTGTGAAACAGCTTTGGAAAAAGACGTTTAGTATTTCGGCCTTAAGTCTGTCATCATCTGTTTCTGTACCATTTTGGTCACAGAATGTCTGGACATTTTGTTTTGATCCACCTACCGCTTTGACATAAGACCAAAATTTCTTAGGAGTTTCTGCCAAGTCAGTACATAGAACTTTACTTTCGAATTCATTGAACAGCTTCGCACGGCCCTCCTCACATTACATTTTGCTTCGCATAATTTTTGTTTGTCTGCAAGGCATTGGCTATGTTTATGTTTGCTGTGAAGTTCCCTTTGCTTCCGCAGCAGTTTCCTAACTCGGTTGTTTTACCACGGTGGCTCTTTTCCATCTCTTATGAACTTGCTTGGCACGTACTCATCCAACACATATCGTACGATGGTTTTGAACTTTGTCCACCGATCGTCAACACTATCTCTACTTAAAACAAAACTTTAGTGTTAAGCCGTCAGGTACTCTCAAATCTGCTTTTTGTCACTTTTGCTAAACAGAAAAATCCTCCTACCTTTTTTAATATTTCTATTTATGGCTGAAATCATCAATGCAGTAACCACTTTATGATCGCTGATTCTCTGTTCTGCATTAACTGTTCATTGATAGCTACTCAACGTGTCCAGTTTATTCTTGCAGTTTAACTGACTATAAAAGTTTAATAACATACACTGTGGTATTATTGCATGTATTTTAAATACCATGGAGCTATAACTGTGCTGACAATGAAAATGTTCAAGTATTAGTGTCTACAATAGAAAAATATAAGTGTCAGTAATGAACCATTATGAAACAGTCAATTTCTGCATTCCACCCAGCCAATTTCTTAAAATTTTTAAATGTAGACCACATGATACTATTTGGTAACCACCATGTTTTAAGGGTTTCTTTAACAGTGTCATACCAAATAACATTCTTAAAAAAGCTGTAGTCATCTGTATACCTAGTACATATCTTGTTTGTTATGGATACTTTATTAATTACAAGTGCCGGTCTATTTCATGCATTTGTTAATCAGTCTATGCCTTTATTGTTGTTGAAATATTGCTGCAGAACTCCACAGTATTATCTGCAGTTTTATCTACTACTTTAAATTTCAGAAATAAAAGGTAATATATATTATGAAATATCTCACCAAGACATAATACATATAATAATTTGCTTGAGGGTAAGAATGCATGAGAGTAAGTAAGTATGAGAATTTAAAATGTTGTAGGTTATGATATCTTAAAGAAAAGACAGTCATGTTGTTCCAGATTATTACAGGATGAAGCTTAAGCTACTTCTATGTGTATATTCTATAAGTCATCTTATGGTGTGTGGCTGTGGGTACTTGTGTTAACACTATCATCTCCTTCCTTCCCTGTTCCATACAAGGATGAAACATAGCAAAAATTATCTATATCTACATGAGTACTCTGCATTTCACATTTAAGTGCTTGGCTGAGGGTTCATCAAACCACAGTCACACTATCTCTCTACCATTCCACTCCCGAACAGCGCACGGGAAAAACGAACACCTAAACCTTTCTGTACGATCTCTGATTTCTCTTATTTTATTTTGATGATCATTCCTACCTATGTAGGTTGGGCTCAACAAAATATTTTTGCATTGGAAGAGAAAGTTGGTGACTGAAATTTCGTAAATAGATCTCGCCGCGGCGAAAAACGTCTTTGCTTTAATGACTTCCATCCCAACTCGCGTATCATATCTGCCACACTCTCTCCCTTATTACGTGATAATACAAAACAAGCTGCCCTTTTTTGCACCCTTTCGATGTGCTCCGTCAATCCCACCTGGTAAGGATCCCACACCGCGCAGCAATATTCTAACAGAGGACGAACGAGTGTAGTGTAAGCTGTCTCTTTAGTAGACTTGTTGCATCTTCTAAGTGTCCTGCCAATGAAACACAACCTTTGGCTCGTCTTCCCCACAATATTATCTATGTGGTCTTTCCAACTGAAGTTGTTCGTAATTTTAACACCCAGGTACTTAGTTGAATTGACAGCCTTGAGAATTGTACTATTTATTGAGTAATCAAATTCCAATGGATTTCTTTTGGAACTCATGTGGATCACCTCACATTTTTTGTTATTTAGCATCAACTGCCACCTGCCACACCACACAGCAATCTTTTCTAAATCACTTTGCAACTGATACTGGTCTTCGGATGACCTTACTAGATGGTAAATTAGAGCATCATCTGCGAACAACCTAAGAGAGCTGGTCATATTGTCACCCAGGTCATTTATATAGATCAGGAACAATGTTCCATATGACATCTAATTTTCTCATCGCGATCATTTTATGAGAGGGATATGGAAGAAATAACATGTTAGAAGACTCCCCTTGGAACGTAAGCTCTTGAAACTTCAACAGTGATCCCCTACATGATGCACAGTCACTGTCTTGTAGTATCTGCCTCTGGAGTCTGTTAAGCAACTCCATAATGCCCGCATACCAACTAAACAATTTCCTTGCTACAAAATAATGTAAACATCAATTTATAAAAATTACTGTAAATAGCTCTCTTGACCTATCCAATATCATATGTACAGCTGTACAATACTATGATTGCCTGGATCAATAAAAATACAATACAATACAATAAACAATCCCATGATGAAATGTACCACTGTTTGTTGAATCTTCTCTGTCTAGTCTATTAATCCCATTTTGTAAGTCTGCCATATTGATGAACAGTGTTCAAGAATTGGTCAAACGAGTGTTTCGTGAGCCACTTCCTTCATGTATGAATTACATCCTCAAGATTCTCCCAATGAATCACAGTCTGGTATCTGCTTCCTCTGCTGTTTGTTTCATGTAGCTGCTCTACTTTAGGTCACTCTGGATAGTCACTTCTAGGTATTTTATGCTAATTCTTGCCAATACTGTAATGGAACTAGTGAAGCTTCAGATAGTGAAGGCAATAGAATCGTTTATACATTTGGGAGCAGAGGTCAGTGCAAATTCAAGAATGCAAGCTTTGTTTTTGGTGTTGTTGCACGTGTGCCAAGCGTGTAGTTTTGCTAGAGTATGTAATGTACCTACACACACACACACACACACACACACACACACACACACACACACACTACATGTCATCTTGAAAAGTGAACTAACCCCCTTTTCTTTTTCAGTCATCTGATTGTGTTCAAACATCACAAATAAACTGAAAAATTCCACTTGCCCCTCCCAAATAGTGGAAGAACTGGATCGAACAGGTCTGCACACGAGCTCCAGGTGAAACTTGTATGCAGCTATTTGCCAAAGAGTTCATAATTGCCAAAAATCATATTAAAAATCGACAACCCAAGTGATTACAATCATGTGACACAATCTATTTTCAAATATAATTTTTATCCCAGTCATGCATGCTACACTTGTAACCACCACAATTGATAAATATGTGTCTAAATCAAGAAGGTAAGAGGAAAAACAGAAAAAAACTTTGCTACTGTGAAATGAAAACATGTTCTAAAACTTGAAACTGAAAAAGAAAATATAATTGCTGAATAAACGTCCAAAGAAGACAACTGAATACATATATTTGTATTCATATATACATGAGTATGCATCTAAAGATAACTTGTAGTCCATTACCAGTTTTGTGAGAATGATTGAGAAATGTTTGCTATAGTGGTAGTTTGACTTAACATTGTCAGCTGCCATTTAGCAAATTTGTTTCACCTTAAATATGTTTCAGTTTTATTTTTCTGAATTGAAAATGTCATACAATCAAGTGACAATATTTTATCTTTGATTAATTTCATTTGTAGGTTGTCTGTAAAAATGTAATGTTACATTTAGAGATTTGCATGTTGTAATAGAAAATGACAATACCCTGTTGATTCTCAGAATATCATTTTTAAGTTTGTGAAGAAACAAGACATTCTGTGCCTTTCCAGAACCACCCATAAGAAGTGTTTCCACCCATAAGAAGTGTTTCCTTTACTTACACAAGTAAGTGTTGCAGTAGGTTCAACACAGATCCTCAGAATTGCCTAGCACATAAACTGATTTCATTTCACCTGCTCTAATTTCATTGGTTAATTTTCTATTTAGATTTACCAATAAAATGATGCTAATTCATCTATTGAACAATGATAAAAATTCCAAACACATTAAAAACTTATCAGCTACATTTCTTTTAAAACACATGAGCAATTGTTTTGCAGTGTCATGACGAATTTGCTGGATAACGAGATAAACAGGTGACATAATACAGTCACATAACTGGTCATGCTAACGGGATGAATTAAAACAATCTTCAATTTTGCTGCCCCAAAACATATTTCTTACTACCTAATAATAAAAAGGTGGAAAAGAGAGGTATATTAAAATTTTTAATTCTGCTAATATTCCTTGGCAGAGGTAGGGTGTGTTAGGTTGCTATAGCATTGAGTCGAGGGACAGAAGATAGAGGGGAAAAATAAATGCAGCAGCAATATTGTTGTGAGAGATGAAGTACATGCAGAAAGGGATAGGTAGACTGATGAAGACAAATCGTGATTATGAATGAAAGGCCATGTTAGTCGGAGGTAGGTATCAATCACTATGAAATTAATCACATATTAGAATATAGTAATACAGTTTGCAAAAATGCTCACTGAAAACATTTGCTCATGGCAATAACTGACTGAAAATACAAACAGGAGTGTTATGTTTTTAACATCCCTCTTCATGTGTAAAATACAGTAAATGTTTCATTCTGCAAGTAATTCCTGGTTCATAAAAAACTGACTTTGGGTTTGGCACAGAATTTCTGAAATAAGAGAAGAAGGAATAGTTTTTGCATTCTGATATCGAATAAACAAAATGGCATAGCTTTGTGCTTCAGTTTGTTGTCACTATTTGTGTAGTTATTGTAATCAGATAAAAATAATCAGATAACAGTGGTTCATACGCTATTATCCATTTGTGTTTAAGATGTTCAGTGTTGTTTACATTGGTGTAAGCAGTCGATAGATGTTCATTTTTAGATGTAAGGCTACATCTGTCCACCAGGTCAGCTCTGCCCCACATTTGTATCAGCCTTCATTTTGTGGAATTGTTTTCTTAACTGCGGTAAAACAAACTAAAAAGCCCTTTCCCTTTCTTTCTTTATTGGGTGTGTATTTCATGTACAAGATCTGTGTTACTGTATTATAAAGACCTGAATACACAACTTTGTTGGCACTGCTGCTAGCTACAATTTTCTGTGAAGAATACTGTATTCCTTTATATTTTATATTAATTAATGAGAACCAATCAAGCTGGTGCAGTTATGCTCCTAACTGCAGTAAATTTCAGCATTGTTTCATAATATGTTTGATGCTGCTCATTTCCTCCATCAACATATTCATGCTCTCTCCCCACCATTTCTGACATCAGGCACAGTGCCACTCTTTGTCCTATCATAACACAAGGACAACTGTAATGCACATATAGTCTGCCCCCCACCCAAAAGTACACATTTTCAGGATACACTGGTAAATATGCTCCAGATCATTTACATAATATTATTTAAGAACAAACTAAACATTCTTTTCAGTGAGCCACCCAAATAAAACAGTAAATACAGTAATGCATAAACATTCAATGGAATTATCTGCTAAATTACACATGCTGAGTGCCAGAAATTTCCATCTGATTGGTAAAGCACAATTTTCTCACTGTAAACAAATTATTTAGTTCTTGCCTTGTCTGGATTACCTGGAGCATAATCTTACAGCCACATCAGTGGCAGTTTAATTTTGTGTACTTGAGATAAAATTTATGCTCTAGCATCATCAAAACCAATGGGGAACTAAAGAGTAGTTCACACATAAGTATGACCTGTCCTCGTCACCAAGGCAGTTAATTTGTGCAGCTTTAAACAGTTCAGTAGGATTATCACTTGACACACATAAAATCTGTAATGAATTACAGGCTTCACTCATTGATCATGAGAACCAGTTATTTTACATCTGAAACTGAATATAGAAGTAATTTGAAATAATTGTTGAAACCTACCAATAAAACCTATAATTGCAGTATAAAAATGTATTATCAAGTGTGCAGTTGCCTGTTTATGGAAAGAGTCTACAAATAGGAAGGACAGTTCAGGAAATCAAGAACAACATTGCCCATTGGCAATTCATGAAATGATATTCCACTGCACCCTTGTTGGTTTGAAGTTATGCATGGTGATACCACTGTGTCACTCACAATTATGACTATCAAAATAATATAATAATCCGCATAATTCAGTTCTTCTCTTGGCTTCTGCACTCTTCAGCAGTACCAGGGATTATTAAATGATCACATTCCTCAGCATACTAATTGCTGTACTAACTTTTTCTTTTTTCCTTACATAAGCAGACTATACCTATTGCTGAACGAATTTACTATTTTTCAGCCACCAGGAAAAAAAGATTCTGATTGCTAAATAACTGTAATATATTTTTGTTTGCAACTAGTAAATATGAACACCTCTTTGTCAGACAGGCGCAAATATCTATAAAGAACTTTACAATCAGAATGAAACTGCAATAAATAGAGGTACTTGTATATTTGCAGAAATTCATTTTATTGCCTCAGAAAGTGGCCAATGTACACTGGAAATAGTTCTCCATTTAACCCATCCAGTACATCACCACCATCAATATCATTTTAACTTGTCAGTCCTTTCCGACAATATTTCACTTTTTCCCTTTGAGTACACCAAGTCAGATGCATGTCAGAGTGCCAGAATAGGATATATTTTTGCCTAGGGAAACAAAATTTATTGTTTATTTTACTGGTGGACAGACAAGATCTCTTTGTATAAAGTGTATATAAATACAAGTTATTTTTGTGTGGTATTTTAAAAAGACTCATATATACATATATATGTGCAGCTTTCTAATCTGTTAGGTTACAGACATTGACATACTCCTTGCAGAAGACAGTATCATAGTTATGTGCATTCAACTGCAGTAAATATTTTCTCTTTTGAATTTTGTTACTTTTAGTTTTACATTTAAACTATATATTCATGAAAGAAAAATCAGTGAAATGCCAGCAAATATTTCATGGGTAGTTGTTTGCTTATTCTCACCTACTCATGGGTATTCCTGCTGTACATCACAATATCACCTTCTCTGAATGAGGCATAGTGCTAAAAAAGTACTGTAATCATGCTTGCAAGCTATTACTGCACATTTTTAAGCTGTTAGACTCTTGATTTCAGTTTAACTTAGGCAGTCCATAACAGACTGTCTTGTAAACCCACACTAACGCAACGTTGTTTTGACCTTCAAATCTGTTAATAATTACTAAATCTGATGATATATGTCAGAACTTTGAATGATACATTATGCTTACTGGAGTTGCCTCTAATATGTTCCTTGCATTTTTATTAGAACTTCCTGATATTCAAAAGTTGTGTTGGGGTGGCAAATAAGTATGGATGTTGGATCAGATATTAATGACCACTGTTTTCATACGTAATTCACACTCAAATATGAAGCATTCGGATTCTCCCCAGTTCCTACAATTGACAGCAGGTAGTTAATTTAAAGTCTGCCCTACAGCAAGCACTAATATTTGTTATAATCATTGCTTTGAATGATATCTATCCATGCTTAGGTTCGTATAAAATTTTCTCAGAGATTTTACATAGCAATTCTAAAAGATTGTTTATCATACCATCTCTTCATCCATTGAACTGTGAGCATTATATTCAGTGACACTGTGTGAAAGTAGTTAAACACCATTGTGAACAATGTTTATGGCATGAGGTATTCTTTATAATTATTAAAAAAAAGTGCTTTAATGCTGTTATTCCTCAAAGAATACAATTAGCAGAAGCAGCTAGAATTCATCATCTACATGCAAGTTTACAAGACACCACAACACATTTAAAGTCAAATCTTTCTTCATCAAAAAGAGATGTGTCATTTTGTAAAAATCTGCAATAGAGTGTTATGAAAACAAACAATACAAGATTACAGTTTTAACAAATCACATCTAATGAAACACTAACAAGCAGAGAAAACTTCTTAGTGAGGGACTGATGACACAGAAAAAGACCACATTTCTAGGAACATGATAAAATTGATGGAATCAAATTTGTTTAGTCTTCCATGTAGTCTACTCTTACTTAAAACTTGAAATTACATACAGTTTTCTAACTGATTCCTAGAAGAACCAATCCCAATTATCAAGCTCAGATTTTATATATCAAAAAAAAGTTGAGTTCAAACCATAAATTTCTTTAGTTGGATCAGTGTGTCTTTCTTTCATCAACATTTTCTTGAAAATAGGAGACATCTTCAAAGATTATTTTTGTTATCCCTATTGCAAAGCATTACATGCATCAATATTGTTCAGTGACTAGCATGTATAAGCTTACATTTGCAGGCCAACAGTAAACACTGGACTGAGTTGTGTGCCACCCCATCAAACTTATACTACATTATGTGTTGGCACATCATATTACATAACTCCAGAGGTCTTAAATTTAATTCTTCAAATAAAGTTGCTGATATTTCACTGCATTGATTTTCAATTAATGTTTATAATGGTTGAAACATATAAAATGACTGCTTATTGGAGGTGTTACTGAAGTCTTTGTTGCAGTATGCAGTAAGAATATTTTTTTTTCTTGTTTTACATATGCCCACAAAAATATGTGAAGGTAGAAACAGTAAGTTGGAAAGATTTTTCACAAATAACAAATTAGGTTGTTAGATGGGAGAACATGTCCCATGGTAAACATTGACTGAAGATGACTTCATCTGTTGGCTAATTTCTGGAAATTGTAAAATATTGTCTTTCTGTTTCATTTTTGTTTGCATTTTGTAGAAATGTTTCACATGCATTCTAACTGCTTGTTATCAAAATCAATTATAACCAAAAACATTTTTTAATTATGTAAGTGCAGAATGCACTTGTCGAGTGATAAGCCCACTAAAATCAGTGGACCAGAAATGTTAGATAGTAGTGCAGGTGAAAATTCATTTAAGCAGACATGGTAGCTGCATACTGCAACAGTAACTCCTTCTGTTGTGTCTCATAAGTATTATTTCAACTCTCATTCATCTCAGATCATCTATACTGCATAAGTGTTCACAATATTTTCATACAATCTAATGTGTGACTGGAAGAAACATAGTGTAATTGACTGTAGTAATTAAAAAAATTCATTGTTTAAAGCTGTGCGTATAATTTTGTGAAAGATTTTTTCCATGTATGTGTCAGCTGTATGGAATATTGAATAATAGCTTCCTTCAAACAGAGAAGAAAGATATATATTCCACTAAGTTTCTGTTAACATAGGACATATTTCTACAAAATTATATACATAAACATATATACAGATATATCTGAAAAATACCTTATTGTATGTGGTACTGCTAACATAAATATATTTTTAAGTACCGTAGCATGTTACTAAATATGTATAAAAGAGAATTGTGTTTTATATGGAAACTAAGTATAAATTCTTGCAAAAAAGAAAGAAATTACATGGCTCCTCCATTTCATTCCATGGCTGAGTCTCTTTGTACATGAACGCTCACTAGTAATATTATGGATTCATAAATGGGACACACTGAAACCATCTGATAGTCACAATAGTTCTCAATGCTCACTTTTATTTTATGTTTTCTCCAACCATATTTTTGCTGAAAGCCATGGTAAAATGGCAAACTACTACTCTGTATTAATCTGTAACCACATGAGAAACAGTTATTACATGACTTGTATTATACTGTTAGTAATGGCAATATGCATTAAATACATAAAATATCTGCATACCTTGCTTCATCAGTTTGCTTCTATGTTATACAATGCAAAGTATGTCTTTCATTTTCCAGTACTAAAGCAATTATCATTGTTTGTAGATTAAAATGTAGAACTGCACATGATATTCCCATAATTAATTTTGTTTTCTCATACTGTACACTAATCATTTGTTAATTTTTAATATGTATCCTTATTTTACCTATTACGCTGCAGGCACGTGTAATTACATTCGTACTTCAAAAACTGATGCATGGTAGAGAATTCCTGGTAAAAGTTTTCTTTGCCTCCAGTCATTTGTATGCACCTCTACTGCGTATAAAAAACACAGAAAATTAAATTTTTGAACTAATATATGAACTTTAATTTTGGAATTAAATAGCATACACATCTTCATGAGTGCATTATTTGCCATAACATATGATAGACACTTCTAATTCAGTTGCCAGGCATTTTGTGTTTTATTTTGCATTCCAGTGTGTTCCATTTTTCAGTGTCGGTGCAGCTCTATCAAAGCTGTTAGCACAATCTGCTGAGAGAAATCCTGTAAAATATACTATTAGCATAAAAAATTCCCAAAATAGATGTGCACATTCATGTGAATAATGCTACGTGGAAATTGAAGGTGTTCAGGTTACAGCCCTGTGAAACTGGATGCTTGATGAGAACAGTAAATGAAATAAACTTCTTTGTTTCCTTGTAGTCCTACCCTCCCACTTCTCTGCCCACCCACCCCTTCCAATAAATCTAATCCGTATTTTGAAAAATCACCTTAATTAGGAAAAGAGCATCCTGCTGTGACCAATTGCCTAAAGCAGTAAAAAAAATTGGAGCTCTGAAGAAGTAGACTGACATGAAGTTTTTAATAAAAAATATATTTGAATTACCAATACCAATAAGGAAGGAACAGCTAAATCTAGATGGCAGGAAGATGCAGGACAGTGGAATGAAACAGACATTCATTAGCAGATGGAAAATAACCCCATAAACCATGCATTTATGTTCAGTTTGTATCCCTTCTGATAATCTTTAATCTTTCACACATTTGATGAATTTGATTGTTTCTGGATAAGGGTTGTGCCCATATTTGGTGCAGCTTATCTGAGAAAATACGTTACGAATTCATGTTCATTTTTCAAAATTCAGTAGCACAGACTGGAAGTTGTGCAGTAAGAGGTCAGCTTGGACAAATTGTCCAACAGAAAGAAGGAAAGCTATTAGGAAATTCTCAGCAACAATTCTCATCTTCTCCCAATACAGGAAGTGTGAAAGTATCACTTTGGTAGATAGTTTCATCAAAATTCATTGAACTAGGCCCCAGATAATCAGATACAGTTAATTTAGAGGGACTTCATGTACTTTCATTTCATTTGCTGCTGCTGTTTAACTGCGTCCTTTAAAGAAGCATTCATTTATTGAGCCAAATGAATGACATCTGTCTAAGCCATGTCTCATTTACCACAACTACATAGATCAAAAAGGTTTGTTTTAATCCCACAATGGTGCTGTTAAAATATTTGCAGGAAAGTTCCGTCATTATAAGTTACTATTATTTCTTCATCCACATGTCTTCATTTCAGATGTAAATTACGAAAATTCCTTTTGAGTTTATCTGACCCTAAGCTAGATTTGGTTCTGGTATGACAGAAAAATGTTAATAATTTATTGTATAATTAATTTTATTTGTCTTTTACAGTTTTGCCTAAATTTTATTTAGTGAATGGTCACTCATGGAATCTTACCGGCATTCTTAGACATTATATATTTTTATTTAATGTTAGTTACTTAATTTGTTGTTAGACATCTTACATTTAGTTATTACTGCCAAAGTTTTTACATGTGCTACTTTTCTGATCAAAATTCCAATATTGTCACGCATTTTCCCCAAGAGTCATATGATGTTAATGAAAGCATGCTTCTGAGTATATAATGTTTCATTAATTCCCCATGCTTTTATTGATTCATTTCTTTTCAACTATGTCTACATTAATGCAGTTAGTGGTACCTATATATAAAAAATCCAGTGAACTCTTGATGAATAAGTACAAAACTTTCCTTTGAACTAATTGTGTAATTGTTTCAGGGTTTGTAAAGTTTTGTTCCTTATCTGTAAATAATGATTGAAGTGCTATATAGAAATATATCCAATCTTAAAATGTTCAAATTTTTTATTTATTTTTGGATTGAAACAGCATTCTCTACAAGTAAGAAACATAAATTGGATTTTTATTACACTGTCATCATGGAACAAATCAGAGTTGGGTATGTGATTATTAAAATATACAAGAAATATCTCATTACAATGAGTGATGCGAACTCTCCAGAAAATTATGTACTAAGTCAGCAAAATACAGAGTATTTGTGGCTAAATTTTCAAGACAATAAAACAGCAATGTTTTGCATTGTAATATTTGTTAGATAGTTAATTCCATGTTCTGCTAATCATTGGCAGGATTTATATGTAGTATTATTATGTAAAAAAAAGTCAGTATCCAAACTAAAGTGACAACGTTCTCAGCAAGTCAGTGACAAACCTCTCAGCAGACTGTGCATTGGGCTTTTAGAATGATAGAAAAACAAAAGAATCTGTCAATTTTCTTATAAAATCCCACATCATGTACTGCACTTCTTGTGTAGATAAGAACATGTATTGTAAAAAAATGTAATCATAAAATAAATAAAAAAAGCAAACTAAGTGTCTTACGAAAGGACACAGCATCTGTATTGTCACATATCTGGTGTTGATGCTGTGTACAAACAACCCATTGTGCTATTGTTGTCTGTTTAATATTGCTGTGATGACTGTCTATTGATTGTTAAGAAAAAAGTAAGCATTCTACTTTATAAAGGAATAGTAACATCTGTGTTTTGAAGGAAAAGACTTTTTACTAAAAAAAAAGTGTGTGTACTGTTTCGGTAGATATATAGGTAAATTTATACATACATATACCTGGCCACACGCACACAGATATGCACATATGCCAAAGGATAAGACAAATACATACTTGTCTGACCCTTTGCAACACTAAAAGTATTGTAAACTGTCTGTATGAATAATAAATGTAGTGAACATATAACATTTTCTACAAACTTCTCAAAAATGAATGGAAATGTATCTTTGTATTTAAAACAGTGCTGAAACAAACCTTTCTTTTCTATGCTGATCGTGTTGCAACTGCTGAAAAAGGCATTTAACAGTCATGCAGATGTGCAAATGAAATTGACCCCTCTCCTTTTAAGTTGTCTGTAACCTGCGGATCCATCTGCATCTTTGTCATTCATTAAGATCCACAATCAAACAAAAGCTTACAGCTAATACTTCTAGCAGGAAAAAAAAGTGACAACTTTTGTGTGTACGTTTTGAATGTGATGTGAAATAAAAATCTATTTAGATAAATTCTGTTGCTTACTTCAAGACCTTTTCCTTTTGAGCCCACACATTGCTCCGTAACTG
Organism: Schistocerca americana; assembly: GCF_021461395.2. Taxonomy (NCBI): domain Eukaryota; kingdom Metazoa; phylum Arthropoda; class Insecta; order Orthoptera; family Acrididae; genus Schistocerca; species Schistocerca americana. The sequence goes on from NC_060127.1 coordinate 116,713,577, forward strand.
TAATTTTCCTCAACTTCCCTTTTGCTAGATTCATAGTCAGCACCGATGCTGTTAAAATGCTAGAATGTCAACAATACCAAGGAACATGAAGAAGCACAAGTCAATACTCTGACTAAGGAAATTTTAGTATTATATTTTATTGTATATATATTGCGCCTTTGAATCATACATTGTATAGGGGTACATAGTCATACAGGACAAATAAAAGAACTGCAATAAATTTTGAACAGAAACTATTCTATGGTTTACAGTATATAGCAACATAGGTCTACCATACGGAAAAACAGTCCACAAATACAGAAATATATTTTACACATATACATCTCTTACTTTTAGTATTGATTATAAATATACACATACATATATGTATAACAGTCCACATATGCATACAATTCACAAAGAAATTTATTCATACACATTACTTATTTGGCCTTAACATTATAATCCATTTAAATTTTTTCATGTATTTACATAGCAGATAAAAATTCATCAACACTATACTAGAAATCCTGTAGAAATTAGTCATTCACTGCAGTTTCGAATTTATGCAAGCCACTTACTGCCATAATTTTTGTAGGTAGTTTGTTGTACAATTTTTTTTTTCCTGCTTTTAGGGATCCTTTTTGTTTTAGTCTTGTCTGCTCAAACTGCATATGTAAATCTGTGTAAATTTGTGTTGTATGGATATGTGTGTGTGTGTGTGTGTGTGTGTGTGTGTGTGTGTGTGTGTGTGTGTGTGTGTGTGTGTGTTTTAAGATATATAGGTGTGATAATAGAAGAATGCAAAACTTTTTAAATGAAGGTTTGCAGGAAGATTGTGTTGCTGTGCCTTCTGTGGCTCTTATAATTCTTTTTGTGCAATCAGTTGGGCGCAATACAATGAAGTGCCACCTGAGAATCTCCTACATACCATAAGGACTAGAATCAGGCTCCGGTAGAATGAAAACATGCATCAGTCTTATGAAATTAAAGAGAAACATTATGCTGCAGTGGTACATAATCTCCCATCATGTCCTCAATATCAAAATCTCAAAAACAGTACATACAATGGCATGTCTGATTTTATCATGGGAGATTCTGGCAACATTCTTTCTGCCTCATCATGATCCCAGCTTTGTTCTGAGACTGCAGCAGGCAGGAAGATGTGAACCACATTTTCTTCATACGTAATAGAAGATGTCATGAAACCAAAACATGTATGTGATGTTCTCTGGCAATACATTACCAATGAACATCCAAACTTCTTCAGCAACAGAAGACCTAAAAGTTTATAAACTAAATTTCAGTTTTACTGCAGAAGGACAAATAAGAATCTATGAAAAGCAGTTTTTGTATGTCATAATATTAAGTGAATAAATATGATTTGTATTATCAAACCTCCTTTCATATTAATGAAAGAATTTTAATTTTCTTGTATCATAGACTTCATTTCAAGTTAAATAAATGCACATGATAACTGTTGTTCCTTAATGATTTCAGACTGTTACACATTTGAATGTCAAAACATCATTCTGAGGTTGGCTGTATGGATGGTATCCAAAACACATTAATAAATTTTTTAAAAATCAGAGCTGAATTCTAAGATAGTGATGTTATTTTGATGGTATCCCCCCCTGAAAATAACATCTACCAAGCAACTTTTTCAGGCAACCCAAGTTATAAAATCACTTAATCAAAACTGAGGTCTAAAGAAAGGATGAGGAAATTCTTCTCATTCCTTTGCATTTTTCCAGGGTGCAACATCTGGTTGTTGGTATGCTTCTTTCACATTTTTTGTTCTTAGACATCACAGCTGTTGACATTTACCCTCTTCTTCTCTTCCTTAATCTTGCCGAGCTATCATTTTTTGGGAAATACACAATGCAACATTCATCCTGGGTCATACTAGAGAGCCATCTTTATATTTCAAGTGTTCACTGTTGTCGTACTAGATGAAACATTATTGCTGCGTCTTGACAGACTTTGATACATCACCTAAGTACTTTCTGGCATTAAGGTCACCACTCCTGTCTCAGTTGTGTTACTACACACAGACACACAAAATTTTTGTCCCCCATATTTCCCTCCGGTACTAAACTGGTGATCCCTTGATTCAAATGGCTCTGAGCACTATGGGACTTAACATCTATGGTCATCAGAACTACTTAAACCTAACTAACCTAAGGACATCACACAACACCCAGCCATCACGAGGCAGAGCAAATCCCTGACCCCACCGGGAATCGAACCCGAGAACCCGGGCGTGGGAAGCGAGAACGCTACCGCACGACCACGAGATGCGGGCAGTGATCCCTTGATGTCTCAGAATGTCACCCATCAACTGACCCCTTCTTCTAGTCAGATTGTGTCCCAAATTTCATTTATTCCCAGTTTGATTCAGTACCTCCTCATTAGTTATGTGATCTACCTGGCTAATCTTCAGCATTCTTCTGTAGTTCCATACTTCAAAAGCTTCCATTCTCTTCTTGTCTAAACAGTTAATCATCCATGTTTCACTTCCATCCATGGCTACATTCCATACTAATACTTTCAGAAAAGATTTTCAGACACTTAAATCTGTATTTGATGTTAACAAATTTCTTTTCTGCAACAACACTTTTCTTGTTATCACGAGTCTACATTTTATATACTCAACTTTGGGCATCATCAGTTATTTTACTACCAATAAAAAAGCTTTTATACTACTTTTAGTTTCACAGTTACTAATCTAATACCCTCTGTATCACCTGATTTAATTCAACTTAATTCCATTATCCTTGTTTTGATTTTATTGATATTATCTTATATCCTTCTTTCAAGAGGGTGCCCATTCCATTCAGCTTCTCCTCCAACTCCTTTGGTGTCTCTGACAGAATTACAGTGGCATTGGCAAACAGTTTTTATGTCTCCTCCCTGTCTGCTCCAATTTTTCTTTGGTTTCCTTTACTGCTTGTTCAGTGTACAGATTGAATAAAAATCACGAATAGGCTACAACTCTGTCTACTCCTTTTTCAATAACTGCTTGCCTTTCATATACTTTGACTCTTATAACTGCTGTCTGGTTTCTGTACAAGTTGTAAATAGCCTTTTTCTCCCTGTATTTTATGCCTGCTACATTGAGAGTGTTCCAGTCTACATTGTCAAAAACTTTCTCTAAGTGTACAAATGCTATATCTTCTATGCAAAGTCAGAGTTAGTATTGCCTCATATGTCCTTACATTTCCCCAGAATTCAAACTGATCTTTCCCAAGGTTGGCTTCTACAAGTTTTTCCATTCCTCTGTAAGGAACTTGTGTTAGTATTTTGTAACCATGACTTATTAAACTGATAATTTTCACACCTGTCAGCACCTGCTTTCCTGGGAATTGGAGTTATCCATTTTTTTAAACTCTGAGGGTATTTTGCCTGTCTTATACATATTGCTCACCAGATGGGAGATTTTTGTCATGGCTCTCAAAAGGCTATAGTATCCTGATAGAATGTCATCTACTCCTGGGGCCTTGATCGACTTAGGTCTTTCAGTATTCTGTCAAATTCCTCTCGCAGTAACGTATCTCCCATCTCATATTCATCTGTACACCATTTCAATTCTACAATGCTTACTTCAACTTCATCTTCCTTGCATAGACCCCCTATACACTCCTTCCACGATTCAGCTTTTGCTTCCTTGCTTAGAACTGTTTTGCCATCTGAGCTCTTGATATTCATATAGCTGCTTGTCTTTTGTCCAAAGGCCTATTTAATTTTACTGTAGGCAGTATCAACCTTTCCCCTAGTCAAATACGCTTCTAAATCATTGCATTTGCTATCTAGCCACTCCTGCTTATCCATTTTGCACTTCCTCTCAGTCTCATTTTTTCTTGTCACCTGCTTCATTTGCGGCATTTTTATATTTCCTCTTTTCATCAGCTAAATATCTAAGGATTTCTGCTATGCCTTGTCTTTTTACCTATTTGATCCTCTGCTGCCTTAACTATTTCTTGTCTACCATTACTTCATAAATCTGCTCCTTGAAACCAACGGCTCCAACTGCCAGAGACTTTGGACATGTGTAAGAGTTGCATTTGCATGAGTGTAGGCATGTGTGTATGTTGTCTATTTTTGACAAAAGCCTTGTTGGCCGAAAGCTAACTTCCCACCAGTGTTTTTGTTGTGCCTTTCTTTGCCTCAGCATCTCCGCTTTATGGTGAGTAGCAACTATCCTTTTCATTATATTGTTACAGTCCATCCTGGATTTTCCATTGTTTGAATAGTCACTCTGTCATTTATTTGAGATAAAATGTAGTTCATTCATATTGGACTGGAGTAATGCTTGTGGTAGATGCAAGATCAGGAATAGTGAATCACAGGTACAATGATGGAATGACCCGTCATCTGAACCAGGAACATCTAAAAAAGTTTTTCAAGACAGTCGTGTTAAGTACTTATGGGCCACTTTGGGTAGGATTCTAGAAAGGTGCACCAATGTCCAGAATTGGTAGTTTTCAAAGAAAAGACATTGAAATGGGAAATAGACTTGTTGCACACCCAAATTACTTGTGCATGCAACAAAATATATGTCCCTACTGAATTATTGGTTTGGTCTTTAATGATAGTAGGCATTAAACTTTATTTTTGATATATGGATTGATTTGCATATGAGTCTTGTAAGTATAATAGAGGCTGTGTTACCATTAGGTAATTACACTAGTCTTATGTTGCACAGAGTGCTGTACATAGCTCTTGAACTAGTTCATTCACTTGATGGCAGCTAAATAGCAGAACAGATGGTATCACTTTTATACATCAAAGACTGCAAAGTTATCTTCACTCATCCATTTAAACTTCAAGAACGTGGACTCCATGTCTAAGGCACCACCTTTGCAACTGATTCATTGCTCACGCCACTGTGTTGTTAGTCAGCAGTAGCATCTGGACCATGTCAAACACTCGTGGAGTTTTTTTGTGTACACTTTTCAGCTAAAAGTTTTACTACAACATCAGTTATCTCTCAGACGGAATAACAATCCAAGTAGATGGAAAAACACATCTCAAGATTGCCTGTAGAGATCCATGCAATTCATGAAGGGCATGTACCTTGTCCATCAAACATAGAGCTCAGAGTAAAGATGTATGTGACTGTGATTAGTTTGTAAACATCAGATCACATACTGTGGGAAAGTATTACTCAACAGGTGTGGAGTCTACCTGCTGGAGAGCATTTGTAATCTCCATAGAGCAAGGAGGAATGAAGAATCTCTGGTACCATGGAAGAAATCTGGCCCCAAGCAAGATGAATATGATGTATATAAGAGATCGTTGTTATGTACTATTCACAGATGGAATGTTAACAAGACGCCTTTGGGACAGTAATATTAGTTGGTTCCTATGTAATGAGTAGTCTTATTGTAAACATTTGTGACAATATACAGAGTCAATTGGAACCAATGCACACATTATTTAAGTGGAACAGCAGTGTTTCATATTACAACCACTTCACTTATAAAAATCTGGATGGAAGAAAGAAGTGCAATGCCAAGGAAGAATAGGGCACAGCATAACTGGACCCTGAGGTAAATCACAAGAGTTGCAAGGCTGAATATTTACACCAATCTAATAAGCAAGTGTTAAGGCAGTGGTGTTAGGTGCAGCTGCATAGAATAATAAGTCAAGGGCGAATGTTTCTCAAGCAGTCAAAACATCGCCACACTAGTTAAATGCAGCAGTCATCACTTACCAATAAGCATTCCACATGGTGATTGTATGGTTTTAAGTGGAAAGTGGCAGACAAAAAATGGATTGAAAGGAAGCAATTCTGTAATAAATCAGCAAAGAGAAGATGTATTGCCAAGAACAACAGGAAACATAAACAGCAACATCAGTGCACCTGAACTAAGGGCATCTGTCTAAACCAATGAAACATACTGCTGTAGATGACCTGCAAAAAGTGAGCACACACCCAGTGATGTCCAGCCAGCATGCAGTTGTCAGCAACTGATCCAACGTCAGCATACAGTTTACACCATTGTGACACCAGGTTGCAGCACGAAGTCTGCACATCGAAGTCTTGAGACATATTCAAGATTTGCATACAGATGTTGACAACAGAATGTAAGTGGGTAAAAGATCAAATGTAAGATACACAAACACACATAGAAATTTAGAACAGAGAAGTGACAACAGAGATTCTGTATATTCACATGACATACATTCAGGTTTGGAGGAAACAATGCAAGCATTGTAACTTCAAAAATTTCAGAAAACTTTGTGCACTTTAGGAAATGGGCAGTTTTCCAGGGGGGGAGTCACTAACAACACCAATGAGTTTCAAAGGCTATGGGATGAATTGCCAGAAACTAGAAGGGAATTAACAGAAAGTCAAGTTAAAGTTAAATCTTTTCATGCAACAACACTATTAGAGGAATTACAGTTGGGAAGCGGAATGAACTTTTATAATCATTTTACAAAGTTTAAACCAGATGGGCAAGTACATCCAATGTCCTTACTGTGAGTGTCTTCTGGGTCAGTACCACAAAAGTGGGAAGACTCCAGAAAGATGGATTCGTTTTGGAGAGAAAAATAAATTAGACTCAAATGGAGTTTAGATTTATTTTGGAGATTAAAGAAAATTAAATTCAAGTGGAGTTGAGATTTGTTTTGGAGAGTAAAGAAAATTAAACTCAAATGAAGTTTAGATTTATTTTGGAGAGTAAAGAAAATTACACTCAAATGGAGACTGTGTATACCAAAGTCTGTAGAACTCAATTTAATTACATTTATTCATCAAGGGTATGGACACTTTGAGGCACAAAAATTTGTCCAACATGCAAAAATTTACTACTTTAAGAACTTAAGAAAAAACTCCTGTCTGTACTACACAGACACAAAACTTGCCAAAAGCAGAATGGCAATAATCAATCGATAATGTATAAGTTACACCCAACAACACCTAAAGTCTTGCATGACCTCACTGCTGCTGATTTCCTTGGCCAATTACCAATGAGTAGAGGAGGAGTAACTTAAATATTTATACTAGTGGATTGTTGTTCTAAGTATATTAAACTCTATCCTATGAAGCATGCCAACATAGAAATGGTGATTAGATGTAGACGGAAATATTTCTTGGAGATAGGAAAGGCACATTGACAGACATTGGTCAACAGTGTGTGAGTAAAGCCTTTAAAGAGTTTTTAGCATGAGAAAATTGCTACTCACAATATAGCGAAAATGCTGAGTTGCAGACAGGCACAACAAAATGGCTGACACAATATAAACTTTTGGCCAACAAGGCCTTTGTCCAAAATAGACAACAGACAGACAGATGTGTGTACACACACACACACACACACACACACACACATAGCATCTCCACTACATGGTGAGTAGCAACCTTCCTTTTCATGATACTGTTACATTCCATCCAGGGTTTTCCACAGTCTGATTTTAGCATGGGAAAATGTTAGACACATTCCTATCTCGAAATACCACCCACAAAGTAATCTCTGTGAATGTATCATGAAAGAAATTAGTAGTTCTTGTAGGACATACTGTTCAAACAGACATACAACATGGGCATAGAAAATACTTGAATTCCAAATAATACTTAATGAACTTCCAAATTTATCTACTGGTTTATCTCCTGTCAAAATAATGCAAGGTAAGTTCATAGGTTAAAACTCATTAAATGACCAGAAAATGATAATAATGTACACAAAGACAACTTAGATGATGTTGGAAAAGAAAATTTTCAATAGGCAGCAGATAATCGGCTGCATAAATATAATAAAAAAGCTATGAGACCTAACTTTCATGTGGGCAACTTGATACTAATTAAGGAAGTACACCAGAGCTCAAATTTGAAGAAAGAAACACAGAAGTTTTTCCCTCAATATAGTGGTCCTTAAAAAGTTTTAAATGTGCCACATCCCAAAGCAGTTTTCCTGGTCAATCCAGCTGATGACTGTTGTATTTAGCTAGTGTGGTGATGTTTTGACTGCTTGAGCAATGTCTGTTCTAGACCTATTATTCCATGCAGCTACACCTAACACTGGTGCCTTAATAAACACTTATTACACTGGAACAATATTTTGCTCCAGTCTAATAAGTGTTTATTAAGGCAGCAATGGAACAATATTATGCATCCCCATGAACCATGGACCTTGACATTGGTGGGGAGACTTGCATGCCTCAGCGATACGGATAGCCGTACCATAGGTGCAACCACAACGGAGTGGTATCTGTTGAGAGGCCAGACAAATTTATGGTTCCTGGAGGGGCAGCACCCTTTTCAATAGTTGCTGGGGCAACAGTCTGGATGATTGATTGATTTGGCCTTGTAACCTTAACCAAAATGGCCTTGCTGTGCTGGTACTGTCAACAGCTGAAAGAAAGGGGAAACTATAGCCAAGGGCATGCAGCGTTACTATATGGTTAAATGATGATGGCGTCCTCTTGTGTAAAATATTCTGGAAGTAAAATAGTCCCTCATTCAGATCTCTGGCCGGGGACTACTTGGGAGGACGTCATTATCAGGAGAAAGAACACTGGCGTCATGCAGATCGGAGCGTGGAATGTCAGATCCCTTAATCAGACAGGTAGATTAGAAAATTTAAGAAAGGAAATGAATAGGTTAAAGTTAGATATAGAGGGAATTAGTGAAGTTCAGTGATAGAAGGAACAAGACTTCTAGTCAGGTGAATACTGGGTCAGAAACACAAAATCAAATAGGAGCAATGCAGGTGTTGGTTTAATAATGAATAAAAAAATAGGAGCACAGATAAGCTACTATGAACAGCATAGTGAATGCATTATTGTAGGCAAGATAGACATGAAGCCCATGCCTACCACAGTAATACAAGTTTATATACCAGCTAGCTCCACAGATGATGAAGAGACTGAAGAAATGTAAGATGCAATAAAAGAAATTATTCAGATAATTAAGGGAGACAAAAATTTAATAGTCATCGGGGAATGTAATTTTATAGTTGGGAAAGGAACAGATGGAAAAGTAGTTAGTGAATATGGACTGGGAGTAATGAATGAAAGAGGAAGTCACCTGGTAGATTATTGCGCAGAGCATAACTTATTCATAGTTAACACTTGCGCCATAGGGTGGTGGGGTTTCGGGTTTCACTGAATAGGTCAGGAGTTCACGACACTCAGCTGGCGGCTACACGGGTAGCGGAGGCTGTGCGGCATGGACTGGGCGGTTTTTAGGTTAGAAGGCCTCGGGAAAGTACGAGGTGGGCTGCAATCTCAAAGGGTGCATGGCAAATACAGGACGTGCTTGGATCAAGGAACAGTCGGAATTGTAGTTGTAAATTGTTGTAGTTGTGCTGGGAAAGTCCCTGAGCTTCAAGCGCTAATAGAAAGCACAGAAGCTGAAATCATTATAGGTACAGAAAGCTGGCTAAAGCCTGAAATAAGTTTTGCAGAAATTTTTACAAACTCTCAGATGGTGTTCAGGAAAGATAGATTAGACAGAATTGGTGGTGGAGTGTTTGTGTCTGTCAGTAGTGGTTTATCTTGTAGTGAAGTTGAAGTAGATACTCCATGCGAATTGGTATGGGTGGAGGTTATACTTAACAGCCGAACTAAGTTAATAATTTGCTCCTTCTACCAACTCCCAGACTCCGATGATATAGTTGCTGAAGAGTTCAGAGAAAATTTGAGTCTCGTAACAAATAAATACCCCACTCATATGGTTATAGTTGGTGGGGACTTCAGCCTTCCCTCGATATGTTGGCAAAAATACTTGTTCAAAACTGGTGGTAGGCAGAAAACATCTTCTGAGATTGTCCTAAATGCTTTCTCCGAAAAGTATTTCGAGCAGTTAGTTCACGAACCCACGTGAACTGTAAATGGTTGCGAAAACACACTTGATCTCTTAGACACAAACAATCCAGAGCTAATAGAGAGCATCATGACTGATACAGGGATTAGTGATCACAAGGTCATTGTAGGTAGGCTCAATACTGTTTCTTCCAAATCCACCAGAAACAAACGCAAAATAATTTTATTTAAAAAAGCAGATAAAGTGTCACTAGAAGCCTTCCTAAGAGACAATCTCCATTCCTTCCGAACTGACTATGCAAATGTAGACGAGATGTGGCTCAAATACAAAGATATAGCAGCAACAGCAATTGAGAGATTCATATCTCATAAATTGGTAAGAGATGGAACTGATCCCCCATGGTACACAAAACACGTCCGAACGCTGTTGCAGAGGCAACAGAAAAAGCATGCAAAGTTCACCAGAACACGAAATCCCGAATATTGGCTAAAGTTTACAGACGTGGGAAATTTGGCATGGACTTCAATGCGAGATGCCTTTAATAGGTTCCACAACAATACATTGTCTCGAAATTTGGTAGAAAATCCGAAGAAATTCTGGTCGTATGTAAAGTACACAAGCAGCAAGACACAGTCAATACCTTCGCTGCGCAGTGCCGATGGTACTGTTACCGACAACTGTGCCGCTAAAGCGGAGTTATTGAGTGTGGTTTTCCGAAATTCCTTCACCAGGGAAGACAAATGGAATATTCCAGAATTTGAAACATGAACAGCTGCTAGCGTGAGTTTCTTAGAGGTAGATACCTTAGGGGTTGCGAAGCAACTCAAATTGCTTGATACGGGCAAGTCTTCAGGTCCAGATTGTATACCGATTAGGTTCCTTTCAGATTACGCTGATACAATAGCTCCCTACTAAGCAATCATATACAACCGCTTGCTCACTGATAGATCTGTACCTACAGATTGGAAAATTGCGCAGGTCGCACCATTGTTTAAGAAGGGTAGTAGGAGTAATCCATCAAACTACAGACCTATATCATTGACGTCGGTTTGCAGTAGGATTTTGGAGCATATACTGTATTCAAACATTATGAATCACCTTGATACATAATCAGCATGGTTTCAGAAAACATCATTCTTGTGCAACGCAGCTAGCTCTTTATTCGCACGAAGTAATGGCCGCTATCGACAGGGGATCTCAAGTTGATTCTGTATTTCTAGATTTCCGGAAAGCTTTTCACACCGTTCCTCACAAGCAACTTCTTCAACCTGCGGGCCTATGGGGTATAGTCTCAGTTGTGCAACTGGATTCATGATTTCCTGTCAGGAAGGTCGCAGTTCATAGTAATAGACAGCAAATCATCGAGTAAAACTGAAGTGATAGCAGGTGTTCCCCAGCGAAGCGTCCTGGGACCTCTGCAGTTCCTGATCTATATAAATGACCTGGGTGACAATCTGAGCAGTTCTCTTAGGTTGTTCGCAGATGATGCTGTAATTTACCGTCCAGTAAGGTCATCCGAAGACCAGTATCAGTTGCAAAGCGATTTAGAAAAGATTGCTGTATGGTGTTGCAGGTGGCAGTTGACTCTAAATAACGAAAAGTGTGAGGTGATCCACATGAGTTCCAAAAGAAATACGTTGGAATTTGATTACTGGATCAATAGTACAATTCTCAAGGCTGTCAATTCAACCAAGTACCTGGGTGTTAAAATTACGAACAACTTCAGTTGGAAAGACCACATAGATAATATTGTGGGGAAGGCAAGCCAAAGGTTGCGTTTCATTGGCACGACACTTAGAAGATGCAACAAGTCCACTAAAGAGACAGCTTACACTACACTCATTCGTCCTCTGTTAGAATATTGATGCGCGGTGTGGGATCCTTACCAGGTGGGATTGACGGAGGACATCGAAAGGGTGCAAAAAAGGGCAGCTCGTTTTTATATTATCACATAATAGGGGAGAGAGTGTGGCAGATATGATACGCAAGTTGGGATGGAAGTCATTAAAGCAAAGACATTTTTCGTCATGGCGAGATCTATTTGCGAAATTTCAGTCACCAACTTTCTCTTCTGAATGCGAAAATATTTTGTTGAGCCCAACCTACATAGGTAGGAATGATCATCAAAACAAAATAAGAGAAATCAGAGCTCAAACAGAAAGGTTTAGGTTTTCATTTTTCCTGTGCACTGTTTGGGAGTGGAATGGTAGAGAGATAGTATGATTGTGGTTCGATGAACCCTCTGCCAAGCACTTAAATGTGAATTGCAGAGTAATCATGTAGATGTAGATGTAGAACACTTGGCTTAAGAATAATGAAAGAAGGCTGTACACATGGAAGAGGCCTGGAGACACTGGAAGATTTCAGATAGACTATTTAATGGTATAACAGAGATTTAGGAACCAGATTTAAATTGTAAGACATTTCCAGCGGCAGACACGGACTCTAAACCACAAATTATTGATTATGAACTGTAAATTAAAACTGAAGATACTACAAAAAAGGTAGGAATTTAAGAAGATGGGACCTGGATAAACTGAAAGACCCAGAGGTTATAAAGAGTTTCAGAGAAAGTGTTAGGAAACGATTGACAAATACAGGGGAAATAAATACAGTAGAAGAAGAATGGGTAGCTTTGAGATATGAAATAGTGAAAGCAGCAGAAGATCAAGTAGGTAAAAAGACGAGGGCTAGTAGAAATCCTTGGGTAACAGAAGAGATATTGAATTTCACTGATGAAAGGAGAAATTATAAAAATGCAGTAAACAAAGCAGGCGAAAAGGAATACAAATGTCTCCAAAATGAGATCGACAGGAAGTGCAAAATGGCTAAGCAGGGATGGCTAGAGGACAAATGTAAGAATGTAGAGGTATATATCACTAGGGGTAAGGTAGATACTGCCTACAGGAAAATTAAAGAGATCTTTGTAGAAAAGAGAACCATCTATATGAATATCAAGGGCTCAGGTGGAAAACCAGTCCTAAGCAAAGGAGGGAAAGCAAAAAGGTGGTAGGAGTGTATAGAAGGTCTATACAAGGGTGATGTACTTGAGGGCAATATTATGGAAACAGAAGAGGATGTAGATGAAGATAAAATGGGAGACATGGTATGGATGAAGAATTTGAAAGAGCACCAAAAGACCTAACTACAAAAAGGTCCCAGGAGTAGACAACATTCCATTAGAACTACTGATAGCCTTGGGAGAGCCATCGACAACAAAACTCTACCATCTGGTGAGCAAAATGTATGAAACAGGTGAAATACCATCAGACTTCAAGAAAAATATAATAATTCCAATCCCAAAGAAGGCAGGTGTTGACAGGTGTGAAAATTATTGAACTATCAGTTTAGTAAGTCATGGCTGCAAAATACTAACGCAAATTCTTTACAGACGAATGGAAAAATTGGTAGAAGTTGACCTCAGGGAACATCAGTTTGGATTCCATAGAAATTTTGGAACATGCAAGGCAATACTGACCCTACAACTTAGAAGATCCACTCATGCTCATGTTCCTCACTCTGTGATTCTGTCCTTGTTATATCCCTAAACAAGGGATTTTTTGAGTATTGTAGTCTTTGAAGTCTTACAACAACAGAGCATCTTACAGCAATTAAGGAAACAGGTTCTAATTAGTAAATTATTTGCACATATGTGCTTTGAGTTTGATAGCAAGTTTTATTGCACTTCAGAAGCATTAAGTCAGTACTTTGAATGTGTGTGTATGGTAGTGTCAGCTCTCGATATGTGTGTGACTGAGGTGCAGAGCATTTTAATAGGTTAGATGGGATGAAGTCTCAGGATGACTCTCACTTAATTTTTCACACCAGCCAAGTCCTTTTGATCAGTTTCAAGAGGTGATTAACTCTACAGAGGCACTTTTGTTTTTAGACTAACAATGCGAGTGGGAAGGTGGATCATGGATGTTGCCTTGAGTGGCATGGGTGGTGAATTCGGTTTCTGATTACAGACAGTGTTATCATCGTGGAGCGCCAGATCATTTAGTGCATGTGTGTCCTGTTAAGAGAAATCCTAGATCTGCCGGCTGACACCACAAGAGGTGGGGTCAAAAGCGCCTGGGTATCTGGCCTTGGGATTGTAAGGCTGTTAGTGTTCCTAAGTATCTGATGCTTCCATATGCAAGTGCCCAATTTGGACAAGAACCTGTGTGTGCGCTCCTTGATTTGAGTAGTTTGGTGTCATTGTTAGACTACCAGTGGCATTTGGAATTCTGCCATTTGTGTAAATTCTCTTCCCTGCATCCTGTCACTCAGAGATGTCATGTAGCCAATGGGCAGGAGTTACCTCTAGTGACCAAGGTGCAGGACAGCTTATCTGTTGGGAATTTTTCTTGGCCGGTTGATCAGGTTCTGGTAAAGGATATTAAATTACTTTTACTATTGGATTGTGATTTCATACAGTGCTCTGGTCTGGTCCTTGACTATGTGAGTGGTGTTATTTTCTTTAAATTTTCGCCAGTTCAAAAGATTTCCCTCTATTCTTGCCATCACCCCTCGCAGGTTAACTTAGTAGCGACAGCACTAGGTTTGAGATGAGTCATCTACTGCTTGATCAGGCAAGGCAGGTAGTTGAGCTGTTAGGACAATATTCTGACGTGTTATCCGATAAATTGGGTGTTACCAATCTGGTTGAATACACCATCTGCTTAGTTGACAATGTACCAGCCCGTCAGTCTCCTTACAGACTGTCACTTCCTAAGATGAGGATCCTGAGGGTAAAGCTTGAAGGCATGTTACAGGGCAGCGTGATCAGGCCATCTACATCCCCATACATTTCTCCTATACTTCTAATTCCCAAGGACCAGGGGCAGGATTTTCAAACTGTCATTCACTATTGCCTTCACAAAAGGATGGTTATTATGGAATCAGTCCTATTACCTGATCGCCGTAACTGTTTCATTTAGTTTTTGAGTGCAACATATTTTACAGTTCTGGATCTGAATCAGGCCTATTACCAGATTCCCCTGGAAGAACAACCCAAGCCCATAGCAGCCTTTTGCACCAGTTGGAATCTCTTTGAGTACAACTTGGTTCCCTTTAGTCTGGCTACTGGTGCTGCTGTTTTATCCCGTTTACTAGATGCAATTTTGGGAGATTTGAAGTTTGTGTGTGTGTGTGTTTAATTATTTGGACGACATTTTAGTTTATAGCTGTCCATTTACTGAACACCTCTCCCACCTTGGACATGTTTTATCTAAATTTTGGGCGGGAGGTTTGACAGTTAAGCCTTGCAAAGTAACCTTGTGCAGGCTGCAAATTTCCTTCTTGGGCTCTTGGTTTCTCTCAATGGCATAAAGATTGACCAGGAGAGAACTAAGAATTTAAAGGGCTTCCCTCCACCCAAGAATAAGGGGGAAATCACTAGGTTTGTCAGAATGGTGAATTATTTCTGAAAGTTAGTCCCCAACTTTGCACAGCTGGCCACCCCCCTCAATGCCCTATGTAAGAAGCAGGTTGAATTTACCTGGGGAGAGAGTCAGCAAGGAGGAGGAGGATATTAGTGTTTAACGTCCCGTTGACAACAAGGTCATTAGAGATGGAGCGCAAGCTCGGGTGAGGGAAGGATGGGGAAGGAAATCGGCCGTGCCCTTTCAAAGGAACCATCCCGGCATTTGCCTGAAGCGATTTAGGGAAATCACGGAAAACCTAAATCAGGATGGCCGGAGACGGGATTGAACCGTCGTCCTCCCGAATGCGAGTCCAGTGTGCTAACCACTGCGCCACCTCGCTCGGTGTCAGCAAGGGATATTTGAAGCAATTAAGACTGCAATTACCAACCCTCCGGTTTTGGCTATTCCAGATTTTGTGAAAACTTTTGTTGTACAAACTGATGCTTCCCATGCTGGGATTGCTGCAGCCCTGCTCCAAGCACATAAAGGGGAAAGATGTCTGTTAGCTTATGCCTCAAGGAAGCTGTCAGGTCCGGAACTCAACTACTATGTCTAGGAATGTAAGGCGCTAGTGGTGTTGTTCGCCCTGAAAAAGTTAGCTAGGCCACATAAGACCGCAGAATCGAGCTCTGGTCTATTTGGATATCGGCATTCTGCTTCCAAGTAAAACACATTCTGGAATTAGAGAACTAAGTATCTGACGCCCTTAGTTGCATGTTTAGTCGAGGAGATAGTGAATTATCAGCCCAACACCAGGAGCCCCAGAACATTGCCCATACTGTTTTGGCGGAAGTACCCCAGCTATTCTTCAATTTTATTGAGAAGTAGGATGCTGAGGGAATTTGGGATCCTATCAGAAGGAAGTTGGTAGTGAGGGAGTCTCTGTCCAAGTACCTACTAGGGAGTGCATTTTGTACAAAGAATTAGGAGAACTCCTGGAACCCAAGATATGCCAACCAGCTGAATGAGTCCCCTCAGTATTTTGCTACTTTGATGACTCTCTGATGGGAGGTCACCTCAGACTATACAAAACCCTCACCAAGGTGTGAGCTAACATTACCTGGCCATCCTTGTATCGAGACATATGGTGCTTGGTTAACCAATGCAAGATGTGCAAGAGGGGCAAACTGAATTCCGGTTCACCTCATGGTTTCTTGCAATCCGAATGGGAACAAAATGTTCATAGATTTTATAGACCCTGTATCTTGAACTAAGAAAGGCAATCGGTACAGGCTTGTGATTGTGAATGCCTTTTCCCAGTTCATTTGGCTCCCCCCTACCCGCGGAGCTACTGCATCCATTACGATCCAGTAACTGGTTAATGTTATATCTTGGTTTGCTCCTCCGAGAGTACTGGTGAGTGACAACACCCCAGCCTTCGCCTCTAAGCAAATTAAAAGTTTTTGCTTTAATCAGGCTATCAGGCATGTCACCTCTACCCCATATTACCCACAGGCATCCTTCGCTGAAAGGGTAAATAGAAATCTCAAGGCAGCCTTGATCATTTACCATGCTAGGGCTCCTAGTAAATGGGACATTATCCTCTGCTGGCTTAACCTAGCATTTATTTCCACCAAACATGAACCAACTGGAACAGTCCTTGCTACCCTCATGTTCACCTGACCCCTTAACTCGCCCCTTTCTAATTTATGGAATATCAACAATCTGATGCCAACCTCAATTACTCCTGGTGTACTTACAAGAGAACCTCCCCATCGCACCCCCCTCAGATTTAGTTGTAAGTTGGCACAGTGGATAGGCCTTGAAAAACTGAACACAGATCAATCGAGAAAACAGGAAGACGTTGTGTGGAACTATGAAAAAAATAAGCAAAATATACAAACTCAGTAGTCCATGCGCAAGATAGGCAACATCAAGGATAGTCAGAGCCCAGGAGCGCCGTGGTCCCGTGATTAGCATGAGCAGCTGTGGAACGAGAGGTCCATAGTTCAAGTCTTCCCTCGAGTGAAAAGTGTAACTTTTTATTTTCAAACAATTATTATCTGTCCGTCCGTTATGTTTTCATCACTTTTCTGGGAGTGATTATCACATCCACAAGAAAACCTAAATTGGGCAAGGTAGAAGAATCTTTTTACCCATTCACCAGGTGTACAAGTTAGGTGGGTCGACAACATATTCCTGTCATGTGACGCACATGCCGTCACCAGTGTCATATAGAATATATCAGACATGTTTTCCTGTGGAGGAATCGGTTGACATATGACCTTGCGATCAAATGTTTTCGGTTCCCATTGGAGAGGCATGGCCTTTCGTCTACTAATCGCACAGTTTTGCGGTGCGGTCGCAAAACACAGACACGAAACTTATTACAGTGAACAGAGACATCAGACAGATCATAACTTTGTGAAAATAAAGAAAGTAAAACCTTCACTCAACGGAAGACTTGAACCATGGACCTCTCGTCCCAGAGCTGCTCACGCTAACCACGGGACCACGACGCTACTGAGCTCAGACTATCTTTGCCTATGTTGCACATGGACTACTCAGTTTGTATACTTTGCTTATTTTTTTCATAGTTCCACACAACTTCTTCCTGTTTTCTTGATTGACCTGTGTTCCGTTTTTCAAGGCCTATCCACTGTACCAACTTATAACAAAATCTGAGGGGGGTGTGATGGGGAGGTTCCCTTGTTAGTAAGAAATGGGAGCATGCCAAGAGGAACATCAAATTGGCTCACCAGGAGCAAGCCTGCCAATATAATCAGGGTAGGAGACCTGCCCAGTGCAGGGTCGGCGATAAAGTTATCATTAAGAATTTTGTAGGCCAGGTGGGGAAGGATAAGAGTCATGTTAGTCAACTGTCTCCATGGTTTCGGGGCCCATGTGTCATGTTTAAACTCTTCAGCCCAGTCAATCTTAGGGTCAGGTAGCTGGCTACCAGTAAGGCCTTCAGGGTCCATTTGAGTTAGGTAAAACTTGTGAATTAAGTGCTTGGAGGGAAAAGAAGAAAGGGGGAGGGGGGAGGAGTCTTTAGGTTTGGGAGGCAGAGGTTGATCTGTGGCAACTCGCTTTGCTGGCCTAACTACCAACGGCACCAGTATCGATTGTTACCTCCCTTGTGACTTACCTTTGATTTTCTTGGTTGAGGTGTGGAGGATTGGCGTGGAGGCAGTGAGTTGTGAACAGTACATGATGGAAGGAGGAAGGCTGGAGCAGCAGTGCCCAGTGGCAGGGTTTGGTTGTGCTGATTTGGGTTTGACAACTCATGTACCCAGCCAGATCACAGAGCGACTTGTCGAATGTTGGGCAGCCACTAAAGAAGGTGAGCTCTGGTGTGGGGGCCTCCTTCTGTTATTTGAAAAGGAGTTAAAAGGATAACTGACGGTGGAGAGAGTGCATTATAACATACTGCCTATTGATATTCTGGCTCTGTGGTTTTATTGTTTAAAACAAAAATTGGTGCAATATTATTGTGTCTTGTTCAGTGAATAATATCTATTTATTTGGCTTGAGAGTGGCCACTAGTTGTTAGTGCATCTTCTTTGAAACCACGCAATTCTGTTAATTGGTAAACCACTTGTGTGCTATATGAGGTGCAACAATAAATTAATGAGACTGATTTTCTTTGCAAGATGTTGCAACACTGCAGGCTTGTGTAGGCACAATATCTTTGAGCTTGGCCTATAAGCGGCTTCTAGTTCAAGTGGCACAGCAATGCAACTGCTCAGTCATGAGTTGTGCTGTAATAAGTTAATACGTGTTTGTGTCTCTCGTCACGGAAATGGAACCGCATAATATTGCCAACAGTACGCCATTTCTTTTTGCATTAAATTGAGTGAAAATGAGACAACAACTTATGGTAAGCTTCAGAAGGCTTTTGGAAAGGAGGTTATGTCAAGAGCTCAAGTTTTTCGTTGGCATAAAATGTTTAGTGAAGGCAGAACGAATGTTGAAGATGAAGACCACAGCGGACGACCATCAACCTCACGGACGGATGTCAACTTGGCAAGGGTGCATGAATTCGTATGATCTGATTGAAGATTATCCATAAAAATGATTGCAGAAGAACTGAACATCAATCAAGAAATGGTTCATCTAATAATAACTGAAGATCTTGGTGTGAGAAAGATTTGTGCGAAAATGGTCCCCAAAAATCTCACACCACAACAGCAAGAAACTCGGAAAACTGTGGCAGCTGATCTGTTGGAGCAAACATAAATCAATCCATAATTGTTGAGGCATGTTATCACTGGTGATGAAAGTTGGTTTTTTCAGTACAATCCAAAGAAAAAACGCCAAAGTTTGCAATTGTGCTCAAAGGGATCACCCAGACCAAAAAAAGCTTGCATGTCAAAGTAAAAAGTAAAATGCATGCTTGTGTGCTTCTTTGATTCCAAGGGAATTGTTCATAAAGAGTGGGTGCCTCCTGGACAAACAGTTAACCAATATTACTACAAAGAAATTTTAGAAAGATTTTGTAAAAGAGTTCTTCGTGTCCGTGCCAACATTGCTGATAGTTGGATTCTGCATCATAATAATGTGCCATACCATACTGCTCTGTCAGTACAGCAATTTTTAACCTCAAAATAAATTTCAGTACTACCACAGCCACCTTATTCAGCAGATATCACTCTGTGCATCTTTTTTCTATTTCCAAGAGTGAAAATGGAGATCAAGGGGCACCATTTTCAAACAACACGAGGTGTCCAAAAAGCTGTGACGAGGGCCTTGGAGGATATTACAGAAGATGAGTTCCGGAAATATTACCATCAATGGCAGAAGCGCTGGAAAAAGTGTGTGGAATCAGAAGGGAACTACTTTGAAGGAAACAACACTAAACTTGACTAAAATGGTAAGCAATTTCTTTTTTTTTTTTTTTTTTTTCACATCAGTCTCATTACTTTATTGTCGCATCATTTGTTAGAGTATATTCTGATATTGTTTGAGGGTACTGCCTCAAGTGTGATTTATGTTCACAGTTTATTGTGAAATGTGCAAGTTTACCTTGGTGCTTGCACCCATAGCTTCTGGGCTGTGACATTGGCAGCATTCTGCCCAATGCTCGAGGTCTAAGTTATTGCCTTGAGAGCACTTTGCTGTGTTGTCTTTCATACTTAGCAAAAGTTGAGTAGTTGTCTTGTTCCTTGGAGCTATGCCTGAGTTGAGCAACTGACATCAAGGCTGTAGGCTGTGGAGTCTAGCAGGATTAACTAATGAACTTTTTGAAATTATAATCAAGCTGCTGATCCTGTTACTGTTCATAAGAGAAGAGTGTTAATATTCTCTAACTGTTCTTTGTAAAATGAGATGTGATTTGTATTTGGTAAATGTTGTTTCCCTTTACTGAATGATCAAAGTTCATCCTTACTGTCCATAAAGTCAGATGCCTTGTGTTTATTGAATACGGCTTCCTTTTGCTTGCATTAGTAAATTTCAGTAGTTTGTCACTTTATAAATGACTAAAATTCTGATGTTTTTCTTGTTGCTATTAATCTGGAATTTAATTGAACAGTATGCTTTTCTTAAATAAATGTTAATTTGAAGAAAATGGCGAGCTATCTGATGGGTCTCCCATCCATGTGTTGATATTTGTTCCTTTTCTATCCTGAACCTGTTACCTGGGTATCACCTGCTGCTAGAGTGCTAGAGTTCTGTGTGATATTCAGTGGTATCATATCTGTCATGCATTCAGAATGAGTATGCACATATTTCAAAACAAACCACATGCTTATATCTATTTCAATTCCTGATTTTAAAAAATCAGGGATATTGTAATTTGAATGCACCTCATATCTGCCAACCAGCCCTAGTTGTAGCAGCATGATTAAGTTCAGTCAATAGTAAGGCTGTCACATGAGGTTGATTTAAAACTTATTAAAAAGAATGAATCAGAAGTTCAACCACAACAATGAATGGACACTGACAAGCACAAGAGATAGAATGTTGTTGTTGTTGTTGTTGTTGTTGTTGTTGTGGTCTTCAGTCCTGAGACTGGTTTGATGTAGCTCTCCGTGCTACTCTATCCTGTGCAAGCTTCTTCATCTCCCAATACATACTGCAGCCTACATCCTTCTGAATCTGCTTAGTGTATTCATCTCTTGGGCTCCCTCTATGATTTTTACCCTCCACGCTGCCCTCCAATGCTAAATTTGTGATCCCTTGATGCTGCAAAACATGTCCTACCAACCGGTCGGTCCCTTCTTCTTGTCAAATTGTGCCACAAACACCTCTTCTCCCCAATTCTACTCAATAGCTCCTCATTAGTTATGTGATCTACCCATCTAATCTTCAGCATTCTTCTGTAGCACCACATTTCGAAAGCATCTATTCTCTTCTTGTCCAAACTATTTATCGTTCATGTTTCACTTCCATACATGGCTACACTCCATACAAATACTTCCAAAAGAGGCTTCCTGACACATAAATCTATTCTCAATGTTAGCAAATTTCTCTTCTTCAGAAACGCTTTCCTTCCCATTGCCAGTCTACATTTTATATCCTCTCTACTTTGACCATCATCAGTTACTTTGCTCCTCAAATAGCAAAACTCCTTTACTACTTTAAGTGTCTCATTTCCTAATCTAATTCCCTCAGCATCACCCGACTTAATTCAACTACATTCCATTATCTTCATTTTGCTTTTGTTGATGTTCATCTTATATCCTTGTTTCAACACACTGTCCATTCCGTTCAACTGCTCTTCCAAGTCCTTTGCTGTCTCTGACAGAATTACAATGTCATCGGCAAACCTCAAAGTTTTTATTTCTTCTCCATGGATTTTAATACCTACTCTGAATTTTTCTTTTGTTTCCTTTACTGCTTACTCAATATACAGATTGAATTACATTGGGGAGAGGCTACAACCCTGTCTCACTCCCTTCCCAACCACTGCTTCCCTTTCATTCCCCTCAATTCTTATAACTGCCATCTGGTTTCTTTACAAATTGTGAATAGCCTTTAGCTCCCTGTATTTTACCCCTGCCACCTTCAGAATTTGAAAGAGAGTATTCCAGTCAACACTGTAAAAAGCTTTCTCTAAGTCTACAAATGCTAAAAACGTAGGTTTGCCTTTCCTTAACCTTTCTTCTAAGATAAGTCATAAGGTCAGTATTGCCTCACGTGTTCCAACATTTCTATGGAATCCAAACTGATCTTCTCCGAGGTCGGCTTCTACCAGTTTTTCCATTCGTCTGCAAAGAATTTGCGTTAGTATTTTGCAACAGTGACTTATTAAACTGATAGTTCAGTAATTTGCACATCTGTCAACACCCGCTTTCTTTGGGATTGGAATTATTATATTCTTCTAGAAGTCTGAGAGTATTTCACCTGTCTCGTACATCTTGCTCACCAGATGGTAGAGTTTTGTCAGGACTGGCTCTCCCAAGGCCGTCAGCAGTTCTAATGGAATGTTGTCTACTCCCGGGGCCTTGTTTCGACTCACGTCTTTCAGTGCTCTGTCAAACTCTTCACGCAGCATCGTATCTCCCATTTCATCTTCATCTACATCCTCTTCCATTTCCATAATATTGTCCTCAAGTACATCACCCTTGTATAGACCCTCTATATACTCCTTCCACCTTTCTGCTTTCCCTTCTTTGCTTGGAACTGGATTACCATCTGAGCTCTTGGTATTCATACAAGTGGCTCTCTTTTCTCCAAAGGTCTCTTTAATTTTCCTGTAGGCAGTATCTATCTTACCCCTGGTGAGATAAGCCTCTATATCCTTACATTTGTCCTCTAACCATCCCTGCTTAGCCATTTTGCACTTCCTGTCGATATCATTTTTGAGTCATTTGTATTCCTTTTTGCCTGCTTCATTTACTGCATTTTTATATTTTCTCCTTTCATCAATTAAATTCAATATTTCTTCTGTTACCCAGGGATTTCTACTAGCCTTCGTCTTTTTACCTACTTGATCCTCTGCTGCCTTCACTACTTCATCCGTCAGACCTACCCATTCTTCTTCTAATGTATTTCTTTCCCCCATTCTTGTCAATTGTTCCCTTATGCTCTCCATGAAACTCTGTACAACCTCTGGTTTAGTCAGTTTATCCAGGTCCCATCTCCTTAAATTCCCACCTTTTTGCAGTTTCTTCAGTTTTAATCTACAGGTCATAACCAATAGATTGTGGTCAGAAGCCACATCTGCCCCTGGAAATGTCTTACAATTTAAAACCTGGTTGCTAAATCTCTGTCTTAGCATTATATAATCTATCTGAAATCTTGCAGTATCTCCAGGTCTCTTCCACATATACAACCTTCTTTCATGATTCTTGAACCAAGTGTTAGCTATGATTAAGTTGTGCTCTGTGCAAAATTCTACCAGGCAGCTTCCTCTTTCATTTCTTAGCCCCAATCCATATTCACCTACTATGTTTCCTTCTCTCCCTTTTCCTACTCTCGAATTCCATTCACCCATGACTATTAAATTTTGATCTCCCTTCACTACCTGAATAATTTCTTTTATCTTACCATACATTTCATCAATTTCTTCATCATCTGCAGAGCTAGTTGGCATATAAACTTGTACTACTGTAGTAGGCATGGGCTTCACGTCTATCTTGGCCACAATAATGCATTCACTGTGCTGTTTGTAGTAGCTTAACCACATAGTAAGTAATAAATCACAATCTTGCAATTGTAAATAAGATGAACATCGAGGAAAACAAAAATGCAACCATGAAACACTGTGTATCTGAAAACAATTATCTCTCTTATATCTTTGTAGATCACTGAAGATGCCTACTACAGCTGGGTGGAACATGTTTTGTCTCCAAAGTAATCAAAATTCAGTGGCAAAAGAGTAACAGCTATTCTTATCTACAAGACAAATAACATTCTCCAGTAGATTGGTTATTTTGCCACACAGAAATTAGTAATGAATAGCACCTGTTAATTTGGTAAACGGTAGGATCCTATGATTCCAGAATGAGATTTTCACTCTGCAGTGGAGTGTGCGCTGATATGAAACTTCCTGGCAGATTAAAACTATGTGTCCAACCGAGACTCGAACTCGGGACCTTTGCCTTTCGCGGGCAAGTGCTCTACCATCTGAGCTACCGAAGTATGACTCATGCCTGGTCCTCACAGCTTTACTTCTGCCAGTATCTCATCTCCTACCTTCCAAACTTTACAGAAGCTCTCCTGCGAACCTTGCAGAACTAGCACTCCTGAAAGAAAGGATACTGCAGAGACATGGCTTAGCCACAGCCTGGGGGATGTTTCCAGAGTGAGATTTTCACTCTGCAGTGGAGTGTGTGCTGATACGAAACTTCCTGGCTGATTAAAACGGTGTGCCGGACCGAGACTCGAACTCGGGACCTTTGCCTTTCGCGGACAAGTGCTCTACCAACTGAGCTACCCATGTAGCTGTGAGGACAGGGCGTGAGTTGTGCTTCAGTAGCTCAGATGGTAGAGCGCTTGCCCGTGAAAGGCAAAGGTCCCGAGTTCGAGTCTCGGTTGGGCACACAGTTTTAATCTGCCAGGAAGTTTCAGGATCCTATGAGTTTTCCACCCGTAATTCTTGTCCACATATTGATACTTAAATGATACAAGTGCCTTGCTTCCATGGTTGGTTGAAGAGTTTCATCTCCCTACATGTGTATCAATTTTCAATCTTGCCTTAATTATGTCTGAACCTTAAATAAATTGCAAGCTGCGAACTGTGGCTCTTCAGTGCTACATCTTAGAGTACTTCGTCAGAACTGTGATCTGGGAAGGCAATCTTGTGATGTGAAAACTTACACGTGTTGTAAACGATACGTATATAGCAACAGCTTGTGAGTGTGTGGTTTACACCTCAGCAGCACCAATTTTCCATTATATCCTTGCTCCAGTGGTAACACTGGTTCCCATTACATCACCAAAGTTAAGTACTGTTGGACTTGGCTAACACTTGGATAGGTGACCATCCAGGTCTGCTGAGTGCTGTTGGCAGGGGGGTTCACGCAGTCCTGGTGGGGCCAATTGAGGAGCTACTTGAATGAGAAGTAGTGGTTCTGGTCACAAAAACTGGCAACGGCCAGGAGAGCAGCATGCTGACCACGTACCCTCCATGCCTGCATCCAGTGACACCTATCAGCTGAGGATGACACAGCAGTCAGCCGGCACTGTTGGTCCTTCTGAGGCCTGTTCGGAAAGAGTGTTTTATTCTACAAAAATTACCTACAGTAGAGCGGCGATTATCCAAATGTCGGTCAACCGAACGACCGCTTAACCGAACTGTGTACTCGCTCGCACCTGTTACTCTCCCACCCTACCGTCCATCATCCCCCTCACTCCCAAACCAAGTTTCCAACAGTAGTCGCAGCACTGGGCCAACGCTGGTGGAACATTTTTTCTAATGGGGCCTTCACAAGGCACTGCTGACCGGCCAAGCTGCCAGTCGCTGTGTTTCAACAATCAGCACACTTCTGTCGGCTTGGCACTGGCAGTAGAAGTAGCGGCAGTATCAAAGCTGTTCACAGCAACGGCTGTGCCAGCTTAGAGTTGAGGCATGCCGCTCTGTGCAGTTTGAAGGATTGCGCGCCCCCAAGAAGAGCTTCTCACGGTGCAAACAGTCACCTTCTTTTCTCTGTTACGACCACTTGTGTGCTGCTGCGTCAAGAATTGAACTTGACGATACAAAATGCTTAGACGTAAACGTGTTGTCCTTTCTATGAGGGACAATTACGAGAGTATTAAAAGGTTAGAAGAAGGTGAATCTGCAACCACTTTATCCAATGAGTACAAGGTGGGGAAGTCGACAATTACGGATACAAAAAAACAAAAGACGAGCATAGCAAGTTTTATAGCTATGCTTGATTCTACTGATGGATCAACAAGCCATAAAACTATGAAGCTCGCCACTAACACCGATCTAGATGATGCTGTTTACAAGTGGTTTACACAAAAGAGATTGGAAGGAGAACCTATCTCAGGTCCCATTCTGTGTGAGAAGGCAGTGCAGTTCAACGAAAAACATGGAGGGCCTTCGAACTTTAAAGCGAGCACGGGCTGGTTAAAACGCTTCAAGTCAAGACACGGCATTCGCAAGCTTACAATACAGGGAGAAAAACTGTCGGCTGATTCTTCAGCAGCTGATTCTTTCAAAGTCAAACTAAGGGGCATATTAACAGAAGAAGATTATGCTCTCGAAAACGTTTACAATGCTGACGAAACTGGGCTTAACTGGAAAGCTTTGCAGAGAAAATCTCTTGTTTCACGTCATCAATTAGCAGCACCTGGTCCTAAAACAAGCAAGGACCGTATTACAGCTTTGGCTTGTGCTAATCCTATTGGAAGTTACCGACTGCCTATGTTCGTCATTGGTAAAAGTAAAAAATCGCGTTGTTTCAAGCACGTTAATATGTCATCCTAGTCTGTTGTGAACACCTCACAAAAGAGTGCCTGGATGGATAGTACAATTTTTATGAAGTGGTTTCTGGACATTTTTGTACCCTCTGTAAAAGCTCATCAGCTAAAGAATGGGAAGAGGGAGAAAACACTACTTCTCCTTGACAATGCACCAACTCATCCATCATGTGATATTTTAAACGAAGAAGACGAGTTCATAAAGGTAATATTTCTTCCACCTAACGTAACCTCCTTATTACAGCCCATGGATCAAGGCATTATTCAGACTTTCAAACGATATTACAGCAAAGAATTGTAGCGTAAGTTATTGTTAGAAAGAGAAGAGGATGGAGAAGAAAGTCTCTTAAGAAATCATAAGAATATTGACTTGAAAGACGCGTCCTACATGATCAGTGGAGCATGGAATACTGTAAAGGAAGAGAATTTGAAGAAAGCCTGGAGGAAAATTTTGGGCACAGAAGAAAATTCACAAGGTATGATTGAAAATGACGAACAGAATGATATGTCCGAAATTCTCGGTATGCTAAAAGAAATAGATTGCCACGAAAGTGATGAAGAAGACGTTCACGAATGGATGAATATCGATGATGCAGATCCAGAACACCAAATCATGCAGGACAGCGAGATTGTAGATGTCATCACATATAAAGATGACGCCGCCAGCATCTCATCAATCAGTGCTCCAGAAAGTGGAGATGAAAGTATACCAACAGCATCTGAGATGTTCACTTGTTTAGATACTGCCTTGCGATGGTTTGAAGCCGAAGATGAAAGTGACCAGTTTCAGATATCTGTAATGAAAAAAGTACGTTACTTAGCTGCTCGTAAGCATGTAGGCTTGCTTAGACAGACCAAAATAAAGGATTTCTTTAAATGTTAATTTTGTATACTGTGTGTATTGTTCATGCAAAATGCGTATGTAATATGTATATATTTTTGTTTAATAAACTGTGCCACATACTATATATTCCTACTGAAGTTGTCTTTGTATGTTACTTTGTAATACTAAAAGATATGCCTGTTTTTATGAATAAATTTACTGTACAGTACTTCTTTGTGGCAAATAAACATGTACAGTTCGATTATCTGAACAAACCAGTTTTCCGAACCCCCATGTCCCTCAATTACTTCTACTGTACTTGTAGCAACATTCGTTCTGCCAAATATGTTATGCGAACTGTGTGACATCTACTGTGATCTCTGGCCCTTGTTGTGAATGGTACCATTTCTGCAAGTTTACTGGAAGAACTCACCCAACAGCTTTTTAGACAGAATGGTCCACTGAGTATGCTGGTTGTCTCCATAACAAGTGTTGGTCGATTAACACCGTTGGCTAAACCATAACAGAACACCATGTTTGCCATTTCCCATATGCAACAACAGGGCTTAGTTTCACTCTTTACATTGTTCAGATTTCACAGAATCAGTAATATTGTTCTGATACCAGCACAACATCAAACCAACACACATGAAATGAATTATCTGCCAATGGAACCAACACAAAATAAACACAGAATTTCAGCTGGAAGACAACTGACATCACTAAATAGTGGCCATTCTCAAAACAAGTAAAACTGCCTATATCTAAACAGGCACTTGTTCAAGAACTTTTTTGGTTCGTTCTTGTATGACACTATCTCCTGGATTGCACTACTTTTTTAGATACTGCCATACACATATAAAAAGTATACAGCACTGATTGATTCAGCTTTTAGTCCTTCCCTTCTAAACTAATTTCGTTAGGGCTCCACAAGCAAATCTAACATTCCACAGGAAACTTTTCGATCTTCCTGTGCCTCATACAGCAGTCAGCATCACAACAATGGCATGCGTGCCACAGAAATATGACTCATTTCCACATCATCCTCACTCACCGCTTCCTCCTTGTATTTTTGTCATCTGTTTTCTCAGTGTTCAATGTGCTAGGCCCAGAAAAATCTTCTGAAGGCCACCATTTCTGAAGCAGTTGAAAGAGAATGTTACTTAAGCTGTGAGACAAGAAAGTAACAAATTTTCAATCAAAGCCACAGAGAAATTAAGCTTTAGTCAGCAATGTTGTTCAAAAGTATTAAAATCAAACCACTAGAGCTGCTTTAATACAGATTCACCAGGACAGCTATTGCACATCAATTCAGGGCAAATGGTGGTGTGTTCAAATGAAACAGAATGTCAATATCGCGTGCCATCACTCAGAGCAATACTGAACTGTAAAACTGAGCATATGAGAGGCTGTCCATCTTACAGATAGTTGAAACACACTATTGACAAAAAGGAAATTGCAATGGTGACAT
This sequence comes from Schistocerca americana, assembly GCF_021461395.2. Lineage (NCBI taxonomy): Eukaryota > Metazoa > Arthropoda > Insecta > Orthoptera > Acrididae > Schistocerca > Schistocerca americana. Next base: position 116,742,343 of record NC_060127.1, read on the forward strand.
TACTTATTAATGACCAAAGCAAACTGTTTTGTTAGTAAAACCATCTACATCATATAACGTATTTCTGTATTTATAATGTCATATCAGCTACTGCCATGATTAGGGAAAAGCTTAGAATTTATAAACCAATTTTCAGTGTCAGTTTCAATAAAATATCCTGCTTAGGCTGGGGGCTTTCTGAAGCTGGCACTGGAAACTGTTTTAGAAAGTCTAAATTTCAATCAGATGATGGCAGTAGCCACAATAACACTATAAACAAAAAATATGGGCTTCAAACACTTGGGCGGGAAGCAGAAAACATGAACACCCCAAATCCCATCCTTGATGTGTTTCAAATAGATCCTGTGGCATTGCAAAGAAAGTGCAAAAGGGAGACCTAATACGACATCAAATTATTGAGGAGTGCAAACCTCAACTGCTGGCCGGAGTGGCCGAGCGGTTCTAGGCGCTACAGTCTGGAACCACGCAACCGTTACGGTCGCAGGTTCGAATCCTGCCTCAGGCATGGATGTGTGTCATGTCCTTTGGTTAGTTAGGTTTAAGTAGTTCTAAGTTCTAGGGTACTGATCACCTCAGCAGTTAAGTCCCATAGTGCTCAGAGCCATTTGAACCATTTTGAAAGCTCAACTCAGATCATTTTCTCTAAAAGTTCAAGGTGAAGCTTCTTTAAAGGGACACTAGTAAGACCCAACAAAGAAAATCTGAAGATATGTCAAAGAGAAGTTCAGATCTAGCAAGGGGTTCACCCAGAAGTTAGACATGTGTGGAATCAAGTGCTGTGGCTACATAGCAAAAACGGTGAGCAAATGAGATTGACATTTCCTTGCCACCTGGCTAAGGCCTAACTGGCCACCAGCATTCAGACAAAGCATTGTGCAATGACCTAATGTAAAATTAAGTATTTAAATAATGTCATTATAAAACTGCAGAGTGAAAATCTCATTCTGGAATGTCATTATACTTTGACAGACGATATAAAACCATACCAAAGTTAAATACTTCGAGTTTCCACATGATCTGCTGACTTGTTTCCACAAAAATCCATGTTTTACAAAATTTGGGACTTAACATCTGTGGTCATCAGTCCCCTAGAACTTAGAACTACTTAAACCTAACTAACCTAAGGACATCACACACATCCATGCCCGAGGCAGGATTCGAACCTGCGACCGTAGCAGTCATGCGGTTCCGGACTGAGCGCCTATAACCGCTAGACCACCGCGTCCGGCGTGATAGATTAACTAGCCTTTAGAAGTAAGTTACAATGATAAAATTACATAACTATGTTCATTAGAAATAAGGATGGAGCTCTGCCAAATTGAAAGTCTACAGGAGTACAGACATTAGAATAGAGGCATCTAGAATTTTTCTAGTGGAACCAATGGAGATTGTGACCTCTGGGTCACAATCTCCATTGGTTCCACTAGAAAAATTCTAGATGCTCAAATTTTTTCATGTCATACTTTCTAACATCATCTCATTTCTGGATCTACAGAATGAAAACTGAATCCAATCTAATCTAAGCAGCTGCCTCAACCATTCAGCCTCCAGGCCTGATTCAAATTTTCATTCATCACCGTCATTTTCTTCTTCAATTTCACAACCCTACTACCAGAGGTATATGAGAAGAGAACAGCGCAGTAGCACTAGGTGGATGAAGTCCAGCGAGGGACTGTAACTTGACCTCTCAGGAGGGACAGATATAAAATGAACTAAATGCACTGACTAATGGTGATGAAATCAATGCATCATGAAATATTGTTACTTTGATTTGAAACCAATTCACTGAATGCGAATATCTTGGCATCAGCTCTGTTATGTATCGATACACTACCCATTAGTGACATTTGTCACTAATTTGTGTTGCACCAGGACTCCAACCCCAATACCCATTTTGACCAGAACCAATAGTCTGATGACAAAACGTTTGTTTTCTCAGACATAAAATAAAAGAAATTTACTTTGGCTAGCTGTGCATGGTTCCTGGACCAACCCAAACTTCCATAGGTCATACTACATACCTCTATATACCATAGTCCCAAGTAGGGATGTAGAGAATATGACCTGTGGAAGTTTGGGTCAGTCCAGGAGGCACACATGGCTAGCCATAGTGGTTAAGGTGACCTCTTGTGATAAGTGGGAATCCAGGTTTGAGTACCCGTCCAGCACAAATTTTCACATCACTAATAAGTAGAATATCAATACCTAACAAAGCTGATGCCAAGGTATTTGCATTCAGCAAATCTATTTTGAACTAATTTTGGATAGCAGTCAGTTGTCATTAATGTCTGTTCACCCAGACATGCAAGTTAATATTACACACCTAGGTGGGCACAAGACAATAACATGATGGGTCTCAATTCCCCATAGTCTCATCCTCACTGGTGCAGAAATACAGAGTAAAGCTACAAGCATTAAGTGATGGAAATATGGGCTGTGTTATAGGGATGTAGACAGCATAACACATGGAAGTTGGCATCAGTCCAGGATGTGTATACAGATAGCCAAAGTGGCTATGGTGATTGCTTGCAATAAGCTAGAAATCCAGGTTTGTGTACCAGTCCAGGACAAATTTTCATGTCACCTAACACAGCTCATGCCAGATATTCGCATTCAACAAATTTATTTCAAACTAATTTCAGACTGCTATCAGTCATCATTAATGTGTATTCATCCTGACATGCAAGTAATTAAAACCTCTAGCTATGGTTGAATCACTGAAACTGGATTTTTGCAGAATTTAGCTGTAATTGCATTTTTCTTTAAATGATGAGTTTATCACAATGTACTTCAATTACTCAAGAGCAGGAAGTGTAACATTCATTTCACTGATTTGCATCACTCACTGCTTTTATCTATTGAAGATCATAGACATTCTATTATTTGCAGAATGTATTGGATTTTATTATTTTGTATGCATCATGTGGAACCAGTGACTTCTGAATTAAATCCAATACGCAGTTTTAGCATTTCTTGCCATTTATTCACATTTTCTTGAACAGATAACATTTGAAACACATATTTCTCCTCTGTTTGCTTGGTCACCACTTTACATTTTGCTTGTCATAGAACCAGTCTTCCATGCTACTCAATGAACAACTAATGTGGTATAATACCTCCTGCCACAAGTCGGAACATAAAGTAAAAATAGAGTATATTCTACATATGAAAAAAATTTAGTACAAGGATTTATGTATGATAACAAATAGTTATCATTCTAATTGTGACAATAATTAAACATGTTTGAAAATTAATTCTGTAAATTAAATTATTACTTTGAAATATTATTTCATCCTATTTTGAAGTTAGAAAGGGCAAATAAAAGATTTATTAACAGCTTTTTTTGTGATGGGATCATATGCATAATTCATAATCCCTATTCCAGAAGTAAAACTGTGATGATTTTGTTTTAAATTGAACTTACCTGTACTGTACTGTGACAGAAAATGAGAGAGAGATAAAACGAATTCTCATGTCTTTGACCTGTTTCACACTATAGGTTCAACACATCTAGACAGTTTGCACCAATATAATTTTGTAATTTCTTGTCATTGCACCTTCCTCAATTTCATCTCCATCAATCCATTCACTCATTTCAACACAGTGAACTCTTTCCCCCTTAAAAATTATACACATACTCCTGTAACACGAGGAGAGTTCAGTAGCTGATGTATTTGATATTTAGTCGTGGAGCTGAAGGTCAAATATCTGGACTCTGATCACAAGCAGCCTGCAGGGAGACTTTAGTTACAGAGACACCATATGGCTCTACACAAACAGAGGAGTGGGGCGTTTACACAGGGCAGCCATTGAACTATCTACCTTCTACTCACTCACAGTGTACTGAGGTGATCTTTGTGGTTAGTGGAATATTTGTGTCCAATCTAGACTTAATCCCAGGTTTCCATCCCTTGAAACTCTTGGAAAGCAATGACCAGCATTGGCTTGGCAGCTGCTTCTGGTTTTACAAACTGCAAAGAAGTTCTCCTCCACCCACTTCTGTGCTATGACTTCTATGAGAAACAATACAGAAGAGAGCACTTTATTCATTGTCTGGCAGTTGATTCTTGCCAGAATCTCTAAAGTAGTGTTAGTACCAAAATCTTCTGCAAGACATGACATTTGATTTACACTGATGAACCAGAACATTATGACCACCTGCATAACAACTTCTGTATCCATATTTGGAACAAAATACATAACTGATTCTGCATATCAGGGATTTGACAGTTTGTTGGTAGGTTTTTGGAGGTACATGGCATTAGATGTCTACCCACAGGTCATGTAATTCATGTACAAAACAGGCTGCTGATTTGCAGATGCAGTGATGGTGCCCGACAGTGACCCAGACGGGTTCCGTAGGATTTACATCAGGTGAATTTGGTCATTGAGACATCAAGATGAGATCACTATAATGCTCCTCAAACCACTGTAGCACAGTTCTGGCTCCAAGACACGGACAATTATACTTCTGAAAGATGACATCACAGTTGGGGAAGACATCAAGCATGAAGGGATGCAGGTGGTTTGCAGCTGTCAGCATATCTTCGATTACTACCACAGGTCCGATACAAGCACAGGAAAATGTCTCCCATAGTATAATACCACTCCCACCAGCCTTAATCCAGGGCATGCTGCATGTTTTGAGCCACTGTTCACCTCAATGGTGGCATTGGGAAGGCGACCATCACCTAGTGCAGCAAAATTGTAATTCACTTGAAAAGTCAACATGTTTCTGTTGATCAACAGTTGAATCGCAGTGGTCTCATGCCCTTTGCAATCACAACTGATAATGTTATTGGATCAACATGTGAACACATAGGGGTGATCTATTGCAGAGCTCTATGTTCAACAATTAACTGAATGATGTGCTCCGAAACACTTGTGCACACACCAGCAGTTTGTTCTTTTGGCAGAGATGCCACAGATCACCATCTATCCTACTTTACATAGCAGATAAAGCCTCTGAACCCTATGTTCTGTGAAGAACAGTGGATGTCCAACCATTCAGCACCTATTGGTTGTTTCACTGTCTTTCTACCTCCTTCTGTAGATCCTCAAGACAGTAGCATATAAACATTGACCAGCTTCACCATTTTTGAGAAACTCATTCACAGGCTCTGTGTAATAATGATCTGCCCTTTGTGAAAGTCAGTTGTCTCAATGGATTTCCCCATTTGCAGTCAATATCTTTGCTATGCTCCACTTACATACTTGTGTCACCATAGAACATGCCCACAACACCATCAGGTGGCATCCAATGTCATGGGAGGCAATGGTTACAATGTTTTGACTTATCAGTGTACTACTTAATTAACCCATGTGCAACATTAGTGCATCAATATGATCTACTTCCACATAATGGTTACGTTTTTTTTTTTTTTTTTTCATCAGTCTACTGACTGGTTTGATGCGGCCTGCCACGAATTCCTTTCCTGTGCTAACCTCTTCATCTCAGAGTAGCACTTGTAATCTACGTCCTCAATTATTTGCTTGACGTATTCCAATCTCTGTCTTCCTCTACAGTTTTTGCCCTCTACAGCTCCTTCTAGTACCATGGAAGTCATTCCCCCATGTCTTAGCAGATGTCCTATCATCCTGTCCCTTCTCCTTATCAGTGTTTTCCACATATTCCTTTCCTCTCCGATTCTGCGTAGAACCTTCTCATTCCTTACCTTATCAGTCCACCCAATTTTCAACATTCGTCTATAGCACCACATTTCAAATGCTTCAATTCTCCGCTGTTCCGGTTTTCCCACAGTCCATGTTTCACTACCATACAATGCTGTGCTCCAGACGTACAACCTCAGAAATTTCTTCCTCAAATTAAGGCCGGTATTTGATATTAGTAGACTTCTCTTGGCCAGAAATGCCTTTTTTGCCATAGCGAGTCTGCTTTTGATGTCCTCCTAGCTCCGTCCGTCATTGGTTATTTTACTGCCTAGGTAGCAGAATTCCTTAACTTCATTGACTTCATTACTTACAGGGTGACAGTTATTGAACTATATGAAATAAAACCATCATAACTTCTGAACGGTTTGCGTTAGGATGTAAAAACTGCACAATTGGTGGCAGGGCATGATGAAAATTAGTATGTGCATGCACACACAAAGCCCACTTTAATTTGGATGGGTTTGTCAAAAAGCAAAATGGGCACATTTGGGGGACTGAGAATCCATATTTCATGATCAAGAAGTCTCTTCACCCTCAGTGGCTGACTCTGTGGTGTACAATGTACAGTCACACAATAATCGGTGTGATATTCCTTGATGGCACAGTAACTACCAAAAGGTACATGAAGGTTTTGGAAGATGATTTCATCCCCATCATCCAAAGTGACCCTGGTTTCAGCAAGATACGTTTCATGCAAGATGGAGCTTGACCCCATCAGAGCAGGAGAGTGTTTAATGTCCTGGAGGAGCACTTTGTGGACTGCATTCTGGCTCCGGAGTACCCTAGGTAACTGCAATGTGTCTCAATAGGCTGCCATATTCTCCGGATCTGAACACCTTTGACTCCTTTTTGTGGGGCTTTATTAAAGACAAGGTGTACATCAATAACCCCAAAATCATTGTTGAGCTGAAAACAGCCATTCAGGAGGTCATTGACAGCATTGATGTTCCAAGACTTCAGCGGGTCATGCAGAATTTTGCTATTCATCTGTGCCACATCATCACCAATCATGGCAAGCATATTGAATGTGTCATAACCTAAAACCAAATATCTGTAGCGATGTTTACATGTTGAAATAAAGTGCTGTAATTTGTAACTAATTTATGTTCTTTCCCATCTAGTTCAATAATTGTTACCCTGTATGTTGAATCACATTCTACCTCCCGATATTAGACAGAAGAGTGTGCTACTATGTGAATATCAGAAGACTATTGATAATTTTGGCCTTCCAATATTGATTGATATCTCTGCTGTGGGGTGTAAAAGATTGAGATGAAGATATCCCACTCTCATCACAGCTAGAATTCTTGCTGAAAATATATTCAGTGCCAATGATGACTGGAAATTCTGCTGGCAACAAAACTGACTTTCAGAAAGCCTGAAAATGTCCTGTGTCCAGGAGAAACCCCTTGGATTTGACCAGCCTCCAGCAATTTGGACTACTCTGAACCACATCCGAACAGGTCACAGAAGGTGTGCACACAGTCTCCATGAGTAGGCAATATCTTCATCACCATCTTGTACCTGTGGTGCTCAATGACAGACATTTACTCATGTTGGGGCAACATGTCCTGCACATATCCAGAAGGCTCCTTTTGAAGATTTCCTGACAGTGATGAGTGGAGTGATAATTATATAGTTACAGCTATAGTCATTTGTATTATAGTATTCTGGAGAGCTGTGTTGAAGTGTTGATATTTTATAGTTTAGTAATTTTTGCATTTGAATAGCTATTCTTGTGATTAAAAACTCTTAATATATACCATATAATAAATAATAATAATTTAGTGTGAAGATCAGACAGGTTTTGTGCAAGTACCATATATAAGAACTCACTGCTTTTTTTACCTATATCACCATGAAGACTGAAGTATGTTGTACCGTCTTTCCTATACCCTCTATAGCTGTGTCCGATTACCATTTGTCAAGCTACCTAGTCACTGATCCCTACCTCTCACTTGCTTCATTCAAACTGCAATTAATTATTTCCTTACATTTTTATATCGGTGCACATGTTCGTAGCGATTCTGTTTTGCATGTTGGTATTCTGGTTGCTACGAGTCTCTTTATAAATTGTCATTTTTTTGTACTTCACTATTGCTTTTTAAATTTAGATATTGTCATTATGTGACATCTACAGCTCTAGTCGCTATCTCCAAATAGCGACTAGAGCTGTAGATGTTAGAAAATGGAGTGCCAAGTGGAGAAATCAGAACATTTCTGACACAGTCTTCTGTTTGGGTTCGATAGAGGGATGGCAACAGCAGAGGCAGCAAGAAACATTTGTGCCATGTGTAGGGATAATGCCACTGGACATAGTACAGCAATAAAATTGTTTTCTCATTTTAACAAGAATCATTTTGACATTCAGGAACACCTTTGGGGTTTGAAGAAGCCATTTAAATGATTTTATTCACAATGAACCATGTCACTGTACTCAAGAACAGTCAGATTTGATGCACTGTGATCATTCCACCATCATGCATCGTTCTCATGCAATGGGGAATGCTCTACAATGGGATGTATGGTTACCATATGCTCTAAGTTGAAATCACAAAAATTAGCAGGTGGTCATATGTGCATCTCTGCTCATTGTCAATTGGCCCATGGACAACACTGACCATTCCTATCCTGTATCATTACTGGTGACAAGAAAAGGTATTTTTATGCTAGCATAAGAAAAAGAAAAAAATGATTGAGCCCAAACAAAGTAGCAACTTCCCAACTAAGACCTGCACACATCCACAGATGATAATGTTATGCATCTGGCAGAACAGCCAAGAACATAGCCAGAGGGAGGATTGGGGGGGGGCGGTTCGGACCATCCCCCTGCCCCCCCCCCCTCCCACCTACAGCTTAAACAAAATTACACACAACCTCACTGTCATGTAGTGAAATTGAAAGACATCCACAGATGATAATGTTATGCATCTGGTGGAACAGCCAAGGACATAGCCAAAGGGAGGATTAGGAGGGGAGAGGGGGGGGGGGGTGTTTGGACCCTCCCCTTCCCCCCTCCCACCTACAGCTTAAACAAAATTACACACAACCTCACTGTCATGTAGTGAAATTGAAAGACATCCACAGATGATAATGTTATGCATCTGGTGGAACAGCCAAGGACATAGCCAAAGGGAGGATTAGGAGGGGAGAGGGGGGGGGGGGGGGGTTTGGACCCTCCCCTTCCCCCCCTCCCACCTACAGCTTAAACAAAATTCCACACAACCTCACTGTCATGTAGTGAAATTGAAAGATACTGTTTTTTCAATCGTACAACTAATAGAGATAGCTGCTATCATTGCTCAAGAAGGCCATTGATAGATTTAAACTATCAATTATTGATAACATTATCAGCTATCTCCCACCCCTACTTTAGTCAAGACCAACTACTGTACATTGTTGGCCATACTTGAGCTCAGTTGCTTTGTTAATCAGTATAGTTCTTACTTACAGTCCGGTTTATGTTTGTTGCTGTGTGCTTTTATTGTAGTTTCTAATAATGGATAAGTTTGTAACAAGAAACAAGAGGAAACTAATTTGGATTCATCTGCTAGCTTTACAGTAAGTTAAAAATATATACATACTACTATAATAGCCTAATTACCTATCGTCAGCAGTTTAATGTTAGCACTGGAGCCGTTATTTGAAGATTGTTAAAACTTTGGGGTTGCAATATTTCAGTATTTCACAATGCAGTGAAGTGGTAAACACAATTACAAATAACTTTAAATTATACTCAGCACATAAAAATACTTTTGGATTTGTCTGTGTTGCTCAAAAATTGTGTTAATCAAAAGAACTATCATCCAAATGATGATGGTAGTATCTATTTTGAAAAATTTGCTCAGAGTTATATCATTACTAGCCCAAATGGCAAAATAGTGCCTATGTGGCCACCTAGGCAGTATGCAGTTATAAAAGCCAGCTCCAGTGAGGAACAATGCAGAGGAGTTTGTCACGCGCGAGAGTGGGAGAGTATGTGATGACAGCACATTCCATAGTTCATTTCTAAAAGATTTTTTCTGTGGACTGTTTGAATTCATCTTAGCTGACTGCACCCTGCATCTCCCCCTCCCCCCCCCCCCTCCCCCCCAACCTTCCTTTCGTCCAAAATCTACATATCCCTTGCAATACTACGATAACTGAAATGCTTTTGTCACTTAAGGAAATTGAAGAACTTTAATGAAATGAAAGATACTTTAATGAAATTTGAGACTGAATTTAGGAACTTGGGATATTTTATTTGCTGAAGGAATTCTGGCTTGATTTCAGATAAGCCGCACATTTAAATACAAGATGGCAGTAGTAGAAAGAGATTTGAACCCATTCAATTTTATAAGTAATTCAGCACAATGTTAAGGTTTTCTTGCTCTGCAATACTAAACCTTATATTAGAAGACTGAGCTGTGTTTTGTTATCAAAGAGGTAATTCATTATATTAGAATTTTAATCCACTGGCAACAGAGTGAAGATTTAATTTGCATTTTGATATTTCTCATACACTGTTGCGAATATATGCTATACTTTTTTAAGAAAAGTTTTTCTTCCTTTATTTTATAAGCCAAATACTGTATGTATGAATGAAAAGCTTGAGCCTTGTTAGTCCTCTTTAACAATTTAGACCCCCCCCCCCCCCTGCCTTTTGACAAAATCGTGACTACATCCTTGGAACAGCAACAGTGTGGTGTACTACAAATTGGCTCCTCCATGTGTCACCAGCACTGCTCACATTTATTGTCAACAATGGAGACATTTTGTAGAACAATTACCAGGCAGACTGTGTGAAGTAATGCTACTCCCCAGTAACATCTACCCACATTCTGCTAGACTGACAAAAAACACCTTTTTCACCCTCAGATTTTCACCTTTTCCACATTCTATCAAACAGTGTTTAAGGAACTTCCTTCCTGGATGAAAATGTACACCAAAAATGGCTCAACAAGGTCTTTGCCTCAAAACCATGTGGTTTCTAAAGTCACAGAATTGAAAAGTTAGCTCAGTGTTGGCAGACTGTTGTTAATAGTGAAGAAGAATATTTTTATTCATGACTAAAATCTCTGTTATGTATATCTGTTGTGTTTATTAACATATTGAAAAATGCTGTGTACTTATGCACTAACCCAATATATAATTTTCAAGACATAGTATTGTCACCTGCACTGACAACCTTGTGTGACAATACGTACTTCAATCGAAGGAAGAAAATGGAAAAATAGTGGTGAACACACAACTTCTCATAAAGTTTATTAGTACCACTTCACTGTTAACACTGCTGTAGCCTTTGCTATTTGTATTCCGTGTATTGATATCTACGGAGAATTAAAAACAAAATATTAACTTTATTAAGAAGTGGTATTAGCCATTGAAACAAGTAAAATAAGTCCAATAAAAATGGGCTTACACCTGTACACTTGCATATAGGAGGCTCTGAAAGACAATTGCTTGCTGGTACAAGAACAGTCATTGATCAGAGCTCCAACAATAGTGTCAATGAAATATTTTTATGTCTTTCTACAGGGTGGGGCAGATAAAAGTGGCCCGGACAAGTGGATACAATTAGACATGAATGTATGCATATAACCACACCCAGTGACACAATGTGTATGCATGCCACATGGTCCACACCAGTTCAGAGCATAGTGCCAGCTGTGTGAGTGTGAGTGGAGCAGTGCAAAGGGCTTGATGGTACTCACAGTTGAGCAGCAGGTGTTCACTGTGGAAAGTTATGTGACATCAGAGTCGTGGAAATGGTGTGGTCAGTTGTTTGCTCAGAAGTTCATGGTGTCAAAGTGCCAGCAAAGAGTGCCATGCAACACTTAGCCTGAAAATGTCATTGGACAAGGTCTGTTTTCAACAAGGCAAAAAAAAAAAAAAATCTGAAATGTGCCCACACACCAGAAAATGTGCCTTCAGTTCACCAGTAAATGCTTCCGAGTGTTATCAAATCAACCCAATGTCTGTCTCAAGAGATCGGCACATCACACGATCATAGTCTACCTGCACCTGCACATGCATCCCTACCAAGAGTCTATTGCTCACACATTAAAAACAGCAGATGCTCCTCAGTGTCTCCAGTTTTGTGATTCACAGGGATAACAATGAATGGTTTGGACATGGATCTGTTTCTTCTGTCTGATGAAGCCTGGTTTCACATGAGTGGTTATATCGACACACAGAATCACAGGTTCTGGGCAGTGGAGAATCCACATAACTTCCACAGAATGCCATTCCACAATCATAAGGTTGGGTTTGATGTACAGGCTGCTCTATTGGTCCCATCTTCATTCACTAGACACTGAATTTGGTGAGTTACATTGCCAACATTTTGAAACCATTTGTGCCAGTACTAACAGAGGAGGAAAAGACCTACAGTTACTTCCAACAGGATGGAGCAATAGCCCATACAGTGGGCCAAACCTTGGAACACTTCTACACAATCTTCATACCTGACAGGGTTGTTAGCAGAGGTTAGTCTGGTCTGACCCTAGCTAGCCACCCAGGTCACCTGGTCTGTCAGTGTGTGGGAAGCCCTCAATTTTATGGTGTATCATAACAACATTCATAGTCTTCAAGAAATGCAGCAGAGCATTTTGGACGAGAATGCAGCAATTCCAAACAGTCCATCTTTGATCTGCCTTCAGCAACTTGCTGACCAGAGCCCAAAAGTGCCAAGAGATGAATGGTGGTCACTTTCAACATCTGCTGTAGTCAGATTAGTACTGTATTTCCGGTCCTCTGCTGTGTTTCTTTGTACCTTGGAACCCTGTTCTCCAGGCCACTTTTATTTGTCCCACCCTGTATATTACTGCAGTACAGGCTGTAATGTAGCAGCCCAAAAAGCACACAGTGAAATATTTGATACCTCACTAAGTAAACTATCTGGTCCTGATTTTATTAAAATAACAAATACATGGGCTTGAAACTTTATTTTAGTCATTTATGCTAATTGCTAATCAATATATTATTGTTGAATACAAACAATATTAATTTTAATCGATTATGTAATTGTCTTTTCAATCTGCCATGTAAACATGTCATAATTCCTATCCACATGTAATTTATGATGAAAACAAATGTTGTAATACAATGGACATATGAATTCAAAAACATATTAGTAATTTTCATCTTTAAGCATCTCAAATCAAGAAACACTCTTAACTGAACTAATTCTACAAACTGTAACAAAGGAGAAACTTGTCTTCAAATATTGTTTCTAAATACATATTTCCAAACAATTTGTAATTTGTATTGATGTAATTAAGTTTCTGCAGGTCCACAACTTTTAATTACATGTCTAATAACTGAATATTGTAACAATATATAGAACATTTTCATTGCTATAATCTAATATAATGCATCACTGGGTGAGACATAGAGTTGATTCTTGGGATTGATTCTGTGCATGCATCTTTGGTGCTGTTCAGAATCATTTTCCATTTCTGAGTCTGTATAAAAGAAATGATGATTTAGTAAAATAATTGTTACAAAAAAAAAGGAGATAAAAGCAACCCAGATAATTACAAAGATATCTCTCTTTTAGACTGCACATACAAGATTTTCTCCAGAATCCTATACAAGAGGATCAAAGAGCAACTAGACAAAGAATTAGGTGAATACCAAGAAGGCTTCAGACCTTGCAGAAGCTGTAAAAAACAGATCATCACTTTAAAATTAGCCATAGTGTATTACAAGAAACGAAATAAACCTCTTATAATAACCTTCGTGGACTTTAAAAAAGCATATGATTGTATCCATAGACCTTCGATGTTAAAAATCTTAAGAAATTTCAGGCTCCATACAAAATTAATCAAATTGGTAGAACTCACCTTAACCAACACTGTATCAAAACACAAGTTCAGGGGGGGATCTCTCTGATCTATTCATCATAAAAACAGGTTTAAGACAAGAGGATTGCTTGGAACCCCTGCTGTTCAACTGTGCTTTAGAATACATAATGAGAGAATAGTACAAGATTAACGCAAAGAATATCCAAATTGGAAGACCCAAAGACAACATAAGTTTAAATTGTCTAGGATTTGCTGATGACCTTGCTCTCTTGTCCAGCAGTATTCACAGAAACCAAACAACAAGTTAAATAATAATAATAAAATAAGTGTTAAAATTGATAAAAAGTTGTCAGTCATTTGGTGGAGTGCAGGTAGAAATTTCAATAGGCTAGAAACTTGTGGCATTCAAAATTGCTGTGAATGGATTTTTGTGACCCGATTGTGGACCAGATAATGAAAAGTTAACAAATAGCCATCTACTATTCTGCTACCATCTCATCTAAATTTGTAAAATGCTTCATTTGTATTTCAGAACCAACATATAAATTAATATTTTAAATTGAAGCTTATTACACACTACTCAAATCCTTAGGCCCAATCCCAGAACTGCTCCCCAGAGTCCATCTCTCTACTTACCTCAACCACTCCCCGCACTCCCAACTTCTACATGCCTCCTAAAGTCCATAAACCCAACCACCCAGGACACCCCATTGTGACCGATTACTGTGCCCCCACTGAGAGCATCTTTGTTCTCGTAGACCAACACCTTCAACCTATTACCCAGAACCTATCCTCCTATATAAAAGATACCAACCATTTCCTCAATCGACCCTCCAGAGTTCCTGTTCCTTTACCACACGGTGCCCTGCTCGTCACTATTGATGCCACCTCCCTGTACACTAACATTCCCAATACCCATGGCCTTACTGTTATCGAACACTACTGTTCCAGACGCCTATGGGTTCCAAACCAACAACCTCCTTCCTAGTCTCCATGACCAACTATATCCTCACCCACAATTACTTCTCCTTTGAAGGCATAACCTACAAACAAATCCACAGTATGGCTATGGGCACCCACATGGCCTCATCCTATGCCAACTTATTCATGGGCCATCTAGAGGAATCCTTCCTAAAAACCCAGAACCTAAACCCCTCACCTGGTTCAGATTCATTGATGACATCTTTGCTGTCTGGATTGAAGGTGAGGGCACCTTATTCCTCCAAAACCTCAACAACTTCTCCCCCATTTGCTTCATCTAGTCCTACTCAACCCAACAAGCCATCTTCCTAGATGTTGACCTCCACCTCAGAGATGGCTACATCAGTACCTCTGTCCATATCAAACCTACAAACCACCTACAATACCTCCACTTCGACAGCTGCCACCCACTGCATACCAAGAAGTCCCTTCCATACAGCCTAGCCACCCATGGTCATTGCATCTGCAGTGACAAACAGTCCCTCTCAAAATATACCAAGGATCTCACTGAAGCCTTCACTGACCATAATTATCATCCCATTCTTGTACAAAAACAAATCTCCCATGCCTATCTTTCCAGTCTTCCACCACATCCCAAAGTCCCACCGTCCGGCCACAGAGGAGCATTCCCCTCATAACTCAGTACTATCCAGAAATGGAGCAACTGACGTACATTATCAGCCATGGTTTCAATTACCTCTCACCATGCCCTGAAAAGAGAAATGTCCTGCTCACTATCCTTCCACCCCTCCTACCGTGGTATTCCACCATCCACTGAACCTACACAATATACTCGTCCATTCTTACACAACACCTGCTCCCAATCCCTTACCTCATGGTTCATACCCCTGTAATAGACCTAGATGCAAGACCTGTCCCATACATCCTCCTACCACCACCTACTCCAGTCCAGTCACTAACATCACCTATCCCATCAAAGGCAGGGCTACCTGTGAAACCAGTCATGTGATTTACAAGCTAAGCTGCAACCACTGTGCTGCATTCTATGTAGGCATTACAACCAACAAGCTGTCTGTCCACATGAACTGCCACTGACAAACTGTGGTCAAAAAACAAGTAGGCCACCCTGTTGCTGAACACGCTGCCAAACATGATATCCCTCATCTCAATGACTGTTTCACAGCTTGTGCTGTATGGATCCTTTCCATCAGCACCAACTTTTCTGAACTGTGCAAGAGGGAACTTTCCCTGCAATACATCCTACATTCCCCTAACCTTCCTGGCTTCAACCTTCGTTAGTTACTGTCCTCACCCATCCAGCCCCCTCCCTGTTCCCATTCCAGCAGTACACAGCCGTCATTTCACCACTACACCCATTCTTTTAATTTCTTTTTATTTCTCTCCTTTCCGCTACATACCCCTTCCCCCTCCACACCTTCCCTCCTGCCCTCTGTCTAAACTACAACACTTCACTGTTTGCCACTCCCACCATACTATCCCTCCCCCTACCTGCCCCAGCCTCCTCCTTACCCCCACCCAGTCGCCACTTCCATCATGCACTGGTGCTGCTGCTCGCAGTGCGGTTTCAGTTCTCTGAGACTGCAGACGTACGTGCAAGTTGCGTTTGCTGACAAAGGCCTTAATGGCCAAAAGCTATAATTGGGCGAATCTTTTTGTTGTGCCTATCAAGACTCAGCATCTCCACTGTTTGCTGAGTAGCAACTTTTCTCCTCTGGTATTGTTACATTCCGTCCTAGAGTTTCCATTGTTTGATTTTTGTTATTATACACTAGAGTTCAATATAGCTGCCTATTAGACAGTATAATCACCTGATACCCAGGACATTCGGCGTATGTGCGGCTCTATGCTGTGCTTCATCTTTTAAGTGTATCTTGTTAAATGGTTCTTCCCTTATAGATGGTTTGTTACCTTTGTTCTGACTCACCACCCTACCAGCCAGTGATTTGTAGTGCTTTGACAGCCTTTCAGAATCTGAAGAAGCCTTAAACAGGTGAAATGCATTACATCTAATAAAAATAACTTTGCAACTGAGATTGCCTCTTTACATGATTTTAAAATGTGTATACGAGGTCTGTTAGAAAAGTATCTGACATTTGGCTGGGAAGAAAAAACTGGCTTACTTGGAACATTGGACACCTAATCACCCTCAAAGTTGTTCCCTCGGGACTCCACGCACGTCTCCCAGTGGTGGTGCCATTGTTGGAAGCATGCCAAAAAAGCTTCTTTCGGAGTAGAGTTTAGCTCAGCTTTCACTGCTGCCATAATGTCTTCTCTTGTCTGAAATCGCATTCTTTTCAAGGGCCTCTTGAGTTTGGGGAACAGCCAGAAGCTTCAGGGGGCCATATAATGAGAGCAAGGAGCCTGTCAAAGCACAAGAATCTGGTTTACAACCAAAAAAAGTCGGAATCAAGCGTGAGTAATGTGCTGAAGCATAGCCGTGATGGAGGCAGCAATTTCCTGTCGATTGCAAGTCCAGTCAGCTGCACTGCACAGCATCACATAGGTGACGGAGGATATCCCCACAGTACTCTTTGCTGATTGATTGATCCTGTGGTGCATACTCATGGTGTACCACACATCAGGAGTCAAAGAAAGCAGTCAGCATCACTCTGACATTGCTAGCTCTTGGTGATGAGGAATGTTTCCACTGTGATCAGTCTGATACAGTTTATGGGTCGTACCCATTGACCCAGGACTTGTAACTGATGATTATGGTGTTCAGAAAGTTGGGGTCACTGCTTGTGCAGCCCAGCATGTCCTGTGAGACTTCAACACAAAGCTGGTTTTACTCTGCCATCAGCAGCTTTGGCACAAGTTTCACCAACACTCTCTTTGTGGTGAATTCTTGAGTCACATTGCAATTGTGCAAATAAAATGCTGATGCCAACCTCTTCCGCAATTTCTCTGAAAGTCACACAACAACTCTGCATCACCACAGCATTCAATTTGGCAATGACCTAGTCATTTTGGCATGCTGATGGCTGACCAGAGTGTGGCTCTCTCTCCACTCATGTGCAGCCATCTTTAAACGGATGTACCGCTCCATAATCTGTGTGATGCCCAGAGCATTGTCACCAAAAGCAGTCTGAATCTTCCGAATGGTTTACACCCGGCTCTCACCCAGTTTCTGGCAAAATCTGATTCAGTAGCACTGCTCCAGTTGTTCTGTCATTTTCCTTGCAATGAAAAACCAGTGCAAGTACTGCACAGTACCTCACTGAACTGCTGCTTACCAGAAACTGATGATATTGACAAATGGGAAAAAATTCAAGCATGTGGACAAAGTTTCAAGTCAGCTCATGCAAGGACACTAGATTCAAATCCATCACGTGTTCTTAAAAAAAAATAGGTTTGGATACTTTTCTAAGAGTCCTCATATACTTCAGTTAGTATCAGTTTGATGACACAGTACATGTCAGTCTGAGTGTTAAGTATTTTGCAGTCAGTTGTGAGTTTAGAGTTATGTACCACTGTAATTTCTGTCATGTTAGTGTGTGTAATTGTAGAGTAAATTACTCACAACTCTGGGTGTGTATCATGCTGTCTTACATACTTACACAGATGACTTCCCTTTTGTGATGTTTGTAAGTATGAGTGGTTTAGTACATTATCTTTCTTGCTTTCCATCATTTGCAAGCAATGAAATCCTACAACCATTCAAGTGATGCAGAGAATACAGTTTTATGCTATGCTTTAGCAAACGTAAGCCAACTTGGAACCTGTGCCCTCTACACTGAAAAATATCCACATCGGTGAGTACCAACTATAAGCTGTTTGGCTAATGCTTCCAGAGTCTTAGTTACACAGTCTCTGGTAACCCAAAAAGTAAACAGGAGAGAACATTGCTCCATCTGTCCATCCAATATAGAGGAGCAGACACTACACTTGGCGGATGAAAATCGTAAAACCACTCTGTGACAAAAGAAGTCATGCTTGTACCATTTTCCAGGCAGCACTTCATAAACAATTTCTGTAAATGCACAGTCACTAGTGCATCTAAGGTGAAGATACAAGTGTTGTAGCAGCTTCTAGCTCCGTCAATGGATCATGTAAGCTGTGGTGCATGTCCTCTGTTTATAACTGATATTTTATTTTCTGCCAAGATGTGGTTCACACAGTTTGGTTTCATGAACTTTCATCATCATCTTGTATGGTGAGATAGAAATCCTATACAACTACAGAAAGAGAGAATAGCCAGCTTACCTTAAATAACACATGGACAAATTTTCATGTTGATAGATTAATATGGCCATGTCTGTTAGCACAATGATTTGATGGGGCTCATTGTCAGCATTTTGGTATTAACATATTTGCCTACATTGTTTGAGGGCATGTTCTGCCATCAAAGACTGCATATAAGGTTCACACACAATGGTGCACTAGCACATTCTCGCAGCAGTGTTCATAAACATCTGGTGCTGACACTTTGGGTCTTCCAGGTCAATCAGAGGGCCCCAACACATCAGCTTCCTCATTCCCCAGACCTCAATCACCTAGAGTTTGGTTATGCAGATACTTGAAGGAATCAGTCTACATCACTCCAGTCATACAGTACAGGACCATGTCTTCAATGCAAGCCAGCAACTACAACAGAGTCAACTTCAAACGAAATGTGATTCCTAATTCTGAAGAACAGAGAGCTGCACTGCTGTGGATGGTCATCACAATGAGTGTTGAGATCTCACAAAATATGCACTTCTGGACACATATTTATTAAATCTGTTTTCTTGTTTTGAATGACTACTGCCATCTCACACTATGCAACACCTTTTTTAATATAGAGTATAACTGTAGGTATTAAACTGTTCCACATACAAGCAAAACAACTGAATAACATCAATAATAAAAGCACAGAGAGCTCTTGACACACGTCTGTCAAATATTCCTGTGGTATGAAGTTATGCAGAAACATTTAGATTCAGAGAAACAGGGTCTTGATTAACAAAAAAATGTGAACTGCTTTGTAAATACAAACTGACAAAAGAAGATAGGGGTTAAAACAGTCTCTAAATAACACACTGAGCAAGAATGATAAGACAAGAACTGTCAATTGCTGACAGGCCATAAAAATAACAATGTGCAGCACTGTTGAATCACAGTCATAAGAAAAGTAGTTTGAAGTGAGCGATCATTTCAAATGTAGATGCACATATTACGGCTTTTAGACAAAAAATAACACCACAGAAAATCAGCCAAATGTGTAACTCATTTTTGCAAAAAAGCAAGACCCAATGATGATAGCTCACAGGGGCAAAAAAGTCTGGATAACGACAGATCTGACAGTGATGCCAGAAACCAGTAATTTCCATCTGAAAGTTTGTGTGATTGTACTGGGCAATAAACCATTTTAAAGACTTTTTCCCTTCCTTTGGTTTTGTGTTGTATATTCTGCCCCACTATTAAAAATCAACATAATTGATCATATTAATACCACTTAACAGCTCTTGTTTGATGGTAGTCACATCACAGACAGTTCTTTCATGTTGTGCTGGTGATATCATCTGGGGGAAAAAATTAATTAAAGACAAAGTAAAAAGAAAAATCCAAGGCTAAATCATGCACCAAAAAACATAGGTGACTGGTTTTAGATTTTTGAGCTGAGGAGCTAAAGTATGTGTTAAAAGGAATTGACTGGAGTGTCAACCAATTTATAATTATTGGGTGGAAGCTGACAATTAAGCCAGTCATTGAAACCTCAGTTGATCTGTATATACATAGATTCAGTAATAAGGGAACTAAGCTTGAGTTCATTCAAATAATTTTCTGTCTAATTTTTTAAAATGTGTTTCTCTTATATGTTGGACAGGATAATCAGATTTAAAGTGGTTCTAAGATTGGAAACTAGTTTTAAACGTTCAGAATTGTAAAATTGTACATTTCACAAAATAAAACAAAGTGATATCCTGAGACTACATTGTCAGTGAGTCACAAATAGAAGCAGTCAACATATACAAATACCTTTGTGTAACACGTTGTAGGACTGTGAAATGGAATGATCACATAGGCTCCGTCACAGGAGCAGTAGGTGGCGCACTTCTATACAATGAAAAATTCAATCAGTCTATGAATGAGATTTCTCACAAAAGTCTCATGCAGCCTATCCAAGCATATTATTCAACTGTGCGGGATGCATACAAAATCAAACTAATATGGGATGGTGAGTATATATAAAACAGAGGCAGCATGAGTGGTCACAGGTTTGTTTGGCCCAAGGAAGAGTGTCAAGCAAATGTTTAAAAAAATTGAAATGGCAGATGCTTGAACATAGATGGCAATTATGCCACGAAATCCTGGTTACAAAGTTTCATGAACAAGTATTAAGTGAGAAATCTATATAGATATTCTTCAAATCTCCACATATCACTCCAGTTGAGACTGTGAAGACAAGATTAGGCTAATTACAGCACACACTGAGGTACTGAAACAGTCATTCTTCCCACACACCAGATGCAACTAGAACAGGAAAAAACCTAACATGTGTTACAATATTAAGTACCCCATCCTGCTCACTTCAAAATGGTTTGCAGAGTCTGTATGTGGATGCAGAAAATTTGAATCTTGCAAAAACTCAAGTCAAAATTAAAGGAATATCTTGTTAGCCACTCATTCTATAAATTAGCTGAACACCTGGAGTATGTATCCACAGAATGTTGTTAGCACTGCAGAAGACCAAGTTCATTAGATATACACTGATAAACCAAAACATTAGGACCACTGCCCACCATGATGTTGGATGCCACCTGTGCTGTGTCGTCCGAACAAAACACAGCCAGGGCAAAAGCACCACAGGCACAAAGATGCAAGCTGGTGCCAGTGCCATAGAGACTCACAACTTGCAAGTTCCACCAGTGCCATGGGTGGCACTGATGATGTGCATATCGACTTCACCTCGGCCAATTGGTGGCTGAGTACAATCCACCAATGAATGGATGACAATGGACAGAAGCCTACGGAAGATAGAGGAGCGGCTCTCACCCACTTGGTTATAGATTATTGTCCAGGGCTGACTTAGACAGGAAACACTGTATAGCGAACTCTTAGAAGTGAACAGACAGTTGTTGTTCATTGCATTTGTTATGTACTGTGAAGTTTACCTACGATAATTTGCACTTGGCTATTAGGGCTTTTTTGTGTTACGTTACAAGCAGTGTTGCAGACTTCATTGTTCAATGAGACACAAAGATAAGTAAACCTTTTCAACTCATTTGCCTGATTTTGTTAATAATTTGTTGGAGTATTGTAAAATGTTCGTTCTACTATACTGTTACCCGACCTTGGGGGTAATAGTGACAGGGAGAAATTTTCTTAGTAGTGTACTGCACCGGAAGCTCTTTCATGAACTCACAAACTTGGCCAACTGTAACAACAGTGGGAACTCGGCCTCCACAGCAGTAGGAATGAGGCCTTTGGTGATGAGGTTTTACAAAACTGGTAACTAGGGTTTACAAAAACCTGGTGGTGTTGTTGGCCCATGATGTAGTAACAAAAGTATGCGAGTGGAGCAGACTTGAACAGGGGCTCAACCTAGTGGAGATATGAGGTGCAAAAGGGGAAATCCACTGAGATAAGTGACTTTGACAAAGGGCAGATTATTATGACATAGAGCCTGTAAAAGAGTGTCTTATAAATGGTGAAGCTGGTTGAATGTTCACTTGCTACTGTTGTGAGCATCTATGAAAAGTGGTAAAATGACAATGAAACTACACTGAGGTGCTAAATGGTTGGATGTCCATGACTCTTCATGGAGCATGAGATTCAGAGACTTCTCTGCTCTGTAAAGTAGGCTAGATGGTGATCTGTGGCATCTCTGCTGAAAGAGCACAAATGTTGGTGCATGCACAAGTGTTTAAGAGAACATCTTTCACGTACATTGTTGAACAGGGAGCTCTGGATCAAATCACGCCTATGTGTTCACATGTTAACCCAATGCCATTGTCTGTTATGATTACAGTGGGCACAAGACCATTAGGATTCAACTGTCAATCAATGGAAACATGTTGGCTCTTTGGGTGAATCACATTTTTGCTACACTAGGTTGACGGTTGTCTCCACAAATGCCTTCATCGAGGTGAACAACGGCAAAAAAAGTGAAGCATGCTATGGATGCAGGCTTGTGAGGGCAGTATTATGCTATAGGAGACATTGCTTCCATTGGACCTGTGATAGTAATCGAAGATATGCTGACAGCTGCAATCCACCTGCATTCCTTCATGCTTGATGTCCTCCCTGATGGCAATGTCATCTTTCAGAAGTATAATTGTCCCTGTCTCGAAGACATAAGCTTTCTGCAATGGTTTGAGGAGCATTATAGTGAACTCATGTTGCTGTCTCAGTGACCAAATTTGCTTGATGTAAATCCTATGGAACCCATCTGAGTTGCTTTTGGGCACCATTACTGCGTATGCAAATCAGCGGCCCATTATTTTCATGAATTACATGACCTGTGCATAGATATCTAATGCCACATACCTCCACAAACCTACCAACAAACTGTTGGTTCCCTGATACACAGAAGCAGTGATGTATTTCATTCCAAAGATGGACAAACAAGCTATTAAGCAGGTGGTCATAATGTTTTGGCTCGTCATTGGAATCTTATGTGATACACAATTAAGCGTGTTCTTTTCTTCATCAGTAATTAGTACACTCATAAAACTGCCAAGTATCTATTACTTCCAGAACAGTAACTGAATCACCATTTAAAAATATTTCACACTTCACACAATTAAAACATTCTTGTAGAACTCAGGGTAATGCTTAAATAAAATAAATTTAAATAAAAGCAATTGCTAATGCTTAATACTAAAAGTCTTGCATATTTTCTGGTGTCAACATCTCATGCATCAAAAAGTAATGCTAGATCAGTTTTTCACATAGGCAGAAGAGAAAGACATGGAAATAAAATATAGGCAGGGGGGCTGGTTTTTTGTGGTCCTAAAGTCCTTTTCAGATGCGTGTGGGGTACACCATGTGTGGAGAGACTAAATGAGCAGCTGATACCTATTTTTTGTGTTATGAATCTCCAAGTACATATAAACATTGAAGAATATACATTATGCATAAGCAAATGAGTTGGCCTCGTTGTGAACAAAAATGCATGGGCTTCAGATTTGGAAGGGCAGAGTTCACACTCTATCTTCGTATCCTAATACAGGTTTTGCTAAACCTCTTCAGGTAAATTCCAGGATGTTTCCTTCAACAGCCTGTGATTAACCACCTGTCCTCACCTTATTAAAAAAAATGTGTATATTCACACATCTGTATACAGGGTATATTATAAGTAATAGCAAAACCTGACATTCCTGAAGGTACACAATAATACAGAAGCAAGCAGAAGCAAAAATGTTCCAATAAACAAGGAATCACACACATGGCACTTCAGAGACCATTACGAATGTACACTTAGGAGCTGTCACTGACTTTGGGATGAAATATTGTCCTAGTTAGTCAAATCTATTTGAAATGTTCTTCTTCTGTATCAGCAGGAGTGCCGTATGCTTCACTATTGAGATGACCCCAGGCTTAAAAGTCCAGAGGACAGATGTGACATGATCTAGATGACTTGCATGACCTATCCAGATTGTCACCTTAGATGCCATCATGTGCCAGCGCCCACATTCCCCATGGCATTCCTGAACCATGAACCATAGATGAAATTTGAGTCCCGTTAGATGGGGATTTAACTGCAAAATTTACATTTCAAAGAAACTTGTACAAACTATAACAAAACTTCTTACTGAAGTCAGCAGCAGCTTTTAACCATACATTTGCAATTACCTCACAAATGGTTCATTTGATGATCCACGTTTTTTAGAATGTTATTACTTCTACACTATCCACTCACAGCAATGTGACCACGTGTCAAAAGCATAAATTACCACCATTTGCAGCACAGACTTCGGTGTGACATGCAGGAAGAGTGTTAGTGGAGTTCTGGAAAGTACTGACAGGCATACGAACCCACGCCCACTGCACTAGCTTTCTCAGTTCAGGATCTGTGGTGCAAACAGCCCAATCAAGGTGGTCCCACAGATTCCCAATTTGGTTTAAATCTGGGGAGCCTGGTGGCCAGGTGAGTACAGAAAACTATCCTGGTGCTCATCAGACCAAGCACGTACACTGGGAACTGTGCGACACGTTGCATCGTCCTGCTGGTTCAAATGGCTCTGAGCACTATGGGACTTAACTTCTGAGGTCATCAGTCCCCTAGAACTTGGAACTACTTAAACCTAACTAACCTAAGGACATCACACACATCCATGCCTGAGGCAGGATTCAAACCTGCGACTGTAGCAGTCGCGCGGTTCCCGACTGTAGCACCTAGAACCGCTCGGCCACTCCGGCCAGCCGCCTTGCTGGTAGATGTCATCATGCCGAGGAAAAACAAACCGCATATAGGGGTGGAGAGGGTGCCCAAGGATACATGCACGTTAGTGTTGATACATTGCACCTTCCAAAATGATGATCTCACCCAGGGAATGCGACATAAACATTTCCCAGACCATAATACTGCCTCATCTGGCCTGGGCCCTCCTGATGATTGTTGCAAGGTGTTCGTTTTCAGACATTTCATGCCAACAGCCATATGTCATCTGAAAAAGTCATCCGTTCCCACACAGTGGACACCAGTTGTGGTACTGGCTTGTAAATTCCAACCTTCACTGCCAATAAACAGCAATCAACGTGGGTACATGAAGCAGGCACCTGCAGGAGGGGCTCATACGCATCAATGTTTGCTGAACAGTCATGGAGGAGACATTGATTGTAGCCCCTTGGGTTCTTCTGGATGGTCATTCATTAAGCAGTTGCACATCTGTTCTCCCATACGGATCTATGTAGCTGTCATTCACCCCTGTCATTTGTGGCCCACAGCTGCCTCAATATATTCGGATAAAGCCATTTTGCCATACACAATATACTTTAACCACAGCTACATGCAAACAGTTTACAAACTTAGCCATTTTGGTAATGTTTCAATCCTTGACCAGAAAGCCAATGATCGTGCCTTGTCGGAGGGCAGATAAATCGCTCCATTTCCCCATTACAACAACAACTGCACTGTTTTCCGCATCTCCTGACACACTTTACATACCCTCCACTGCTAGTGCTCTCATTTGCCACTTGCGAGTGCTCATTGCAAATTGATCTCAAAATTAGGCAGTGGGTACATTAATGTGACTGGATCGTGTATTAAAATATACTTTCATTGTATCACTTCCCACTAATAGTTATGATACACCCCTTATATGACTTACATTTTACTTGTATTAAACTGACAGATCCTGTATTATTGCAAAATGGTTTTTGTGTGAATAAATTACTAATACTAAAAGCTGCAGCATGTTTAAAAATTGAGTTTTTCTCTGAATAATACAAATGTTATGCTGCAACTGTTTTTAAAAGTAGATCAAGTACAGCAAGTGCTTCCATATAATAGCAAAACCTGTCTGTCTTTAAACACAGTTATTACTGAACTATAATCAATAGAAGTAGTTCAACATGGCACCACACTATATAAATGTATATCTTAACTTGCTTATATCTCTGAAGGTTCTACTAAAGATGGAATCTTCTGAACAGGGTATCCGAATGAATTATTTTCTCTACTCCAGACAGCACTGGATCTCACTGTAGTCTGTGTTGTTTTTCTCGTGAAGTGCTTCACCCAGCTCCACCCCTTGGCTGTATTGTGAGCTTAAGGACAATTTTCCACCTTCCCTTTAGCTGCTAGCTTCCCAGAGTAACACTACTCTTTTTCCAGTGAAACACAGGCTGGTTGTATGAAGCAACAGTACTAATAACCAACTGTTACTTCAAAATACACACCATTTCTATAGTCTAAGAGTTCACAGAACAGCTGAGCTCAAAGAATGGAATACATATAACAGTAGATTCTCCAAAAAGTGAAAAATTGCTCTTGTGGTTGAGACAAGTGTCAGCCACGAACAGGAACAGCCTATCACTTAACTGCAAATCAGGGAGGGGAGACAGTATATTTGCATCTTTACATACATTATGTACCCATAATGCAGTTTGGAGCCAATTTGAAGATTAGAAGGGAAGACTAAATCTGAAAAAGGATAGATACAAAGATAGATTTGAGAATTTAAAAAAATGAAAGTAATGTAGCAGCACCACCATTTCGGATAGGAAAAGTTAGTTTTGTGCAATATTCTGAGCACAAGTCACAGGCAGGTGCAGGGCGGATTGCAGTGAGTTACTCATACCAACAACTGCGAAGTAGAATAGACGCCACAGGACCATCAAATTGCTGAAAGAGTATACGTAGCAGTTTTGCATGTCGCAAATCACAGGCAGAAGGGGTCCACTGGCCAACCTAGTGTGTTATGAGTACGTGATGCGAAGTGATGCGTATGGCAAAACAGAGGTGCACAGCCGCGTATAAATAGGTGCAGGTCTCTAACAAGATTCATTCAAGTGTGGCAGCTCTCCTTGATGGCGGGGCATGTCACACCACCAGTTACACGCAGCAGCAGATGGGGCGCCAGCATTCCAGTCAACAGCAGGTCGCCGGTTTGACCCTCTGAGGCCGACACAGGGTCCGAAGCCAGCCAGCAGCAGGCCACTCCGTGGCTCGCTACCGTGGGCAGTCGTCCTGGCTTCCAACACACACCAGAGGCATTCCGAGGTGAGGGCCGCAGATTTGGACTCCGGATCGCGGGAGCTTGTTGGCACTGCGATCTTAGCCACACTGGCGAGAAGCACGCAGCTGGTCACCTGCGGCTCACACCGAGTGGCCGACTCACACCGAGTCGGCAGGGACGCAGACTGCCGAGTCAACTGCCGGCATCCTGATGATTACGCAACTCTGCTGGCATACAAGGTCGATACACAGCAGTGCGTCCACGAGTTGCTGAGGCAGCCATTCCGTGCCGAGCCGTTTCGCAGACATTGAAGTGGTGTCATCAGCATTGTGGGACCCAGTGACGCAGATCAAGAAGAATGGGGACAATGTAGTTGGAAACAATAAATCACTTGAAAAGCTTGGACGAGTCTTAATATGGTGCCTTCTACCTCTTCCTGCTGCATTTGGTGTTGCTGTTACTTTCGGTGGCAGAAGTTGCCACTACAGTAATTACTCACAGAAACTGATAATTTACTGTTGATGAAAGTACAAAGATTGAGAGATAGTTTCAAAGTCTGCTACTGGAAGCTACAAAACACATCAAAATATTAAATGTAACAATGGAAACTCTAGGTTGGAATACTGACAATATAAGAGAAAGAGAGATAGCCACTCGATGTAAAGGTAACATGCTGAGATGCAGACAGACACTAAGGAAAGACACTTATAGATTGGCTTTTGGCCAAATCGTTCATCAGAAAAGAAAACAAACATTTTTTCACACAAGCAAGCACACCTCATGCACACATGATTACACGTGATTGCCATCTCCAGCAGTTTAGACTGGAATGCGACTGTCACAAAGATTGGAAGCAGCAATCTGTTGGTGTCAGGCAAGGCGAAGGGATAGCAGGATATGGGTGAGGGGAGAGAACAGCGCTGTCTGGTAGAGCATGCAGGAGCTAGGAGGCCAACGGGTACAGCTGTGGGCAGGGAGATTGGGAGGTTTGGGGAGGTGGGAGGAGAACAGAAAAGGAGAGAAGCAGGAAGGAGGGAACATGGGCAGTTACAGAGGGTGGCAAACAAAGAGAGTGAGGGGACATGAGTAGGAAGTAGGTGACAGGACAGAGGGGGTGGAAACTGGTGGGTGTAGGGTGTAGGGACAGTAGATTTCTGTAGATTGAGGCCAGGATAGTTTTGAGAGTGAAGAATGTGTTGCAAGAATAACACCCATCTGCTCAGTCCAGAGAAGCTGGTGGTGGAGGCAAGGATTCACATGGTTAGGGAAGTGAAGTTACCATTGAAATCAACACTGCTATTTTCAGCTGCATGTTGTACCACAGGTTGGTCTACTTTGCTCTCGGCTACGGTTTGGCGGTGGTCGTTCATTCTCGTGGACACCCGATTGTAAGTCTTACCAATACAAAAAGCTGTTAAATAATTGCAGCAGAGCTGGTATGTGACATTAATGCTTTCACTGGTAGCTCAGCCTCTGATGGTGTAGGATAAGCCTCTGACAGGACTTGAGTAGGAAGTGCAGGGTAAGGGATTGGACACGTCTTGCTCCTGTGTCTTTCATAGGGATATGATCCTTGTGACAAGGGATTGGGGTTGGAAGTGGCATAGGGATGGACCAGGATGTTGTGGAGGATGGGTGGACAATGTTGTGGAGGATGGGTGGACAATGGAACACCACTTTAGGAGTGGTGGGGAGGATCTTGGGTAGGACATCCCATGTTCCAGCACACGATGATAGGTAATCAAAGTCCTGATAACTGATGTGGTTGAGATGCAAATCAATTTCCCTCCTCACCCCTATGACACACTGCACACCTACCTTTTACATGCTCTCCAAAATCCATAAACCCAACAATCCTGGATGTCCCATTGTGGCTCGTTATTGTGTCACCACTGAAACAATTTTAACATTCACTGACCTAACACCTCCAACCAGCTGCCCGTAATCTAGCCTACCACATCAAAGATAACAACTACCTCCCTCACCTACTGTTAACCATCCCAACCCCATTGCCTCCTTGATCCCTACTTGTCACAGCTGATGCCACTCCTCTGTACACCAACAACCCTCATGCCCAGGCCTTACCGTTATTCTCAGTGTCCTTCAAACTACTAATCTGCTAACTCATAACTACTTCTCCTTTGAAGGGAAACTATACAAACAAATCTGCAGCACAGTCATGGGCACCTGCATGGCACCATCTTGTGCCAGCCAGTTTATGAGCTATCTGGAGGCTCCCTAGCCTCCAAAAATGTCAAGCCTTAGTCTGTTTCAGGTTCATCGCTGACATCTTTATGATCTGGGTTCAGGGTCAAGACACCCTATCCTCATTCCTTCACAACCTCAACACCTTCTCTCCCATCTGCTTCACCTGTTCCCCCTCAACCCAGTGTGCTAACTTTCTGGACACTGACCTCCTTGTCCCTGGTGGCTCCATCGACACCTCTGTTCACCTTAAATCCACTGAAAGTTTCAACAACTGTCATTCTTTTTACACCAAAAAATCCCTCCCATACAGCCTGGCCACCCAGATATGGCGTATCTGCAGTGACAAGAACTCCCTTGCCCAGCATACTGAGAGTCTCATCAAGGCCTTCAAAGACAGGCACTGTCCCCCATGCCTAGTCCACAAACAGATCTCCCTTGCAATTTCCCCATACACCCCAAATTCTCGCACCAACCCCAAGAAGCAGCTACAAAGGAGTTCCCTCTTTGTCACCCAATATCATCCCAGACTGGAACAACTGAACCATGTCCTTTGCAAGGCTTTGATTACCTATTATCATGCCCTGAAATCCAACATCCTTCCCACCCCTCCTTAAGTGGTGTTCTGTTGCCTACCCTCACTCCACAACGTTCTGGTTCATCCTTATGCCACTCCCAATCCCAAACACTTGCACAGGTGCAAGACCTACCAAATCCATCAACCCAGCATTTCCTGTACCAATCCTGTCACAGGCTAATCCTACCCCATCAGAGGCCAGGCCACCTTTGAAACCAGCCATGTCATATATAGCAGCTCTGCTGCAATCATTACACATCTTTTTATACTGGTATGACTATCAACCAGTTGTCCACTAGGATCAACAGCCACTACCAAACTATGCCCAAAATCAAAGTAGGCTGCCCTGTGGCACAACATGTGGCTGAACATAACGTGCTTGATTTCAATGGCTGCTTCACTGCCCAAGCCATCTGGATCCTACCTCCGCCACCAATTTTCTGAACTGTACAGATGGAGTTACCCTTGCAACACATCCTCCACTCCTGAAATTATCCCGCTTTCAACCTACAGTAACCTGTTGTCCCCAAACCCTCCACCCAACAATCTCCTCCTTATTCTCATCCACTCACCCTCTTTGTGTGCCACTCATTTTTTCTTCTGCCCATTCCTCTCCTTTTTTACTCCTCATTTCCCTCACCTTCCTGCTCCACAGTCTCTTGACACTGTGCCTGGCACTAGTTGGCAGTTTAGTCCCTGCACACAGTGCTCTTCTCACCCCTTCACCTGTGCACTTCCGGTCTGAGCTGCTCGAGAGGCTGTTGTGTATATGAGATGTGCACACTTGTGTGAACAAATTTGTGTGTGTTTTATTTTCTAACAAAGGCTGTGGGCTAAAGGGTTGGGTTGTTTGGGGAAGTAGACCAGACAGCAAGGTCATTGGTCTCATCGGATTAGAGAAGGATGGGGAAGAAAGTTGGTCGTGCCCTTTTAGAGGAACCATTTGCCTGGAGTGATTGAGGGAAATCACAGAAAACCTAAATCAGGATGGCCGGACGCAGGATTGAACCGCCGTCCTCCAGAATGCGAGTCCAGTGTCTAACCACTGCGCCACCTCGCTCGGTGCTGTGGGCTAAAGCTAATGTGCAGATGTGTTTTCATTGTGCCTGTCTGCAAGTCAGTTGTCATCTTTACTGTGAGTAACAACCTATCTAGCCGGCCGCTGTGGACGAGTGGTTCCAGGCGCTTCAGTCTGGAACTGTGCTGCTGCTACAGTCGCAGGTTCGAATCCTGCCTCGGGCATGGATGTGTGTGATGTCCTTAGGTTAGTTACGTTTAATTAGTTCTAAGTCTAGGGGACTGATGACCTCAGATGTTAAGTCCCATAGTGCTTAGAGCCATTTGAACCATTTTAACAACCTATCTTTTCCTTATATTGTTGATATTCCAACTTGGAGTTTCCATTGTTTGATTTTTTCCTAAAGGGATTTCTTCCATGCCACACTCATGTGATGGTTTCCATTGTCACTATTCTCTATAGCATTACTCTTCTGTGTCCATTCTTTCTCTTCTTCCCTGTGTTTTTTCCTGCCTTCCAAACTGCACACACTTTCAAGCCACACTGTATCAACGCTCTCATCTGCATACAACACATGGCTACATGACTGTGTAGATTGTTGATGCAGCATCTCTCCAAATTCTTCCCACCTATAGTTACATTTATTCCTACAGATCCCAATTCCTCCCTCATCCCCATGTATTTTGCACACCTAACCATACAACATGAACTTGTGATTCTCGACATAACAATCCTCCTTCCACCTCTCTCTTCCCTTATCTCAAGATACACATACTTTTGTACACCATCCGTTCCTTTTCTCCCCCATTTCTAAATGTTTTTCTCATACTTGTGGTTATTTTTACATAGTTTCACATGCTTTCGCTTATTTTCATGTATTTTTGCATATCTGTGCATGTTTTTGCTTATCTGTGCGTCTTTTCGAGTCTCTTTATGTAGTTTTTACCCACTTTTTCTGTTATCCAGCTCACATCACAACTACACCTTCATTTGGCTATTTTTGCATCATCCTGTTTCCCCTATGCCATCTCTGCCACAATGGATTGCTCCACCTTTCTGCTTCAGGTCAAAACAGAACGCCCCTTTCCTTGCCAAAACATGGAGTTTCTTAACTGCTGCCTAAATCATGGAATCCTCCCAGCGACCTAACCACAAAGTTCCTTTCTCTTTATCTCAACCCTCATTTCACAATGAGCTTCACCTTTTCATATTCCATCAGTGCCTGGCCCTAGCAAACCTGGAACTGTAAAAACACATCTCCATGGCACAGGCACTGCAGAACTGCCTCTGTTCCCTCTGCAACATACTGCTACTATGCCGTCCCTGCTACATACATTACATCTCTGAAATTGAATCCCTTGCTCTCCAGCACCTGGAGGAGCGTTCCAGGCACCACCTCCATACATAATCCGCTCTGCTGACATCCTGCTGCCACCTCGGGGCACCACTATCCAACCCCTATCCTAACCATAGTACTCCTCCTCGTCAACCCCTCCCAACACCCAAATCCTGCCTAGCTGAACTTTCACAACTTTCCATACCAACAAAACTCACTACCAACACTCCACCAAATCCATACCCAAAATATTCCCATAACACTGTTGTTAACCTTTCCACCAAAACCCTCAGCCACACAGAAGTTTGGTGTTATCCAAAAGCCTGACATTTAGCCCCACACACAAATTTAACCATGTTAGACTTGTCAAAGATGTACTACTTGCATTTCGACAGCTGTCATCCCTTCCACATCAAAAAATCCCTCCCATACAGCCTAGCCACCCATGGACAGCATTTCTGCGGTAACAAGAACTCCCTTGCACAGCGTACTGAGGGTCGCACCAAGCCCTTCACAGACAGGTACAACCCTCTATGCCTAGTTCGCAAACAGATCTCCAATGTCATTTCCCCAAATACCCACAAATCCTTCGACCACCCCAAGAACCAGTTACAAAGGAGTGTCCTCTTTGCCACCCAATGCCACCCCAGACTGGAACAATTGAACCACATCCTTCTTCAGAGCTTCATCTGTCACCATGTCCTAGAATTAGGGAGATCCTGTCCAATATCTTTCCCACCCCACCTAAAGTGGTGTTCTGTTTCCCATCCAACTTCCACAACATCCTTGTCCATCCCTATGCCTCTCCCAATCCCAACATCTTGTCACAGGGATCACATACCTGTGGAAGACCCAGATGCAAGACCTGCCAAATTCATCCACAACTTCCTATTCCAGTCCTGTCACAGGCTTATCCTATACTATCAGAGGCCAGGCCACCTGTGGAAGCAGCCGTGTCATATCGTATCATATACCACCTCTGTTGTAATTATTGGACAGATTTTTATATTAGTATGACTACCAACCAGCTGTCCACCAGGATGAAGGGCCACCCCCAAACTGTGGCCAAGAGCAAAGTAGGCCACCCAGTAGCCCAACAAGAGCCTGCACAAAACATGCTTCATTTCAAACAAGCAATGCTATCTGTATCCTCTCCTCCAACACCAGCTTTTCCAAACTGCGCAGACGGGAGTTATCCTTGCAATGCATTCTCTGTTCCTGAAATTATCCTGGTCTCAACCTATGGTAACAGACTGTCTCCACACTCTCCACCCAACAATATCCATCTTCTCCCTATGCTCATCCTCCACCCTCTTTGTGTGCCACCCTCTGCCAAGATATCAACCCATATTTCCTCCAGGCAGCTCCTCTCCTTTTTCGCTCCCCATTTTCCCCCAAGCTTCCCATCTCGCTGCCCACATTCTCCAGATTCTGTGCCTCCTGACATTCTAGTTCCTGCAGTTTTCCCCCCAGCCAACACTCTTCTCTCCTCCCAGTCATACCCTGCTATCCTTTCCTCTTCCCCGCGTAATGTTTGTCTTACGGAACTTTACCATGTAATGTGTTTTTGAGTAAATGGTGTGCTTAATCAATTTTACTGAAATCCAAAGAAAATTAAACAACTTAATCTGGAAAACCAGTATGTAATGCCTACAATGAAATCAATCCCTCTGAAATTTACTGTCTCATGAGCACAGAGTTCTGTGGCCCTGTGCAATAACCTGATAAAATTCCCTATGCAAATAAACAATGAAATACATTGTTTTTAGTTCTTGAGTCACAACAGATGTAATCTCGGTATTCTGTTCTATCCACAGTAGGCACACAAAATATTCGATCTTGGCTCAGCACTATACAATGCTGCCCACATTGAAACTGTTACAAACATTAATACTTTTCTGATTCTGGCACATTAATATTTTTGTGACTCTGAATAAAAAAGCACTTCTTTTAAAATCACATTGGATTTAAAAAAAAAAAAAAAGGACAATGATGTGGGAAAGGATGAGGTACTGATAATGGGGTATGCTAAGACTGAATTCTTTAGTTCAAAAATTGTATTCAATATAAAGTTTATCCTTCACAAAATTTGAAATGAAACATTTTAACGTTAACTTCAAAATCAATGAACTCCTCAACTGTTCTACAATTCTCACTTACTGACTGACCCAGTTAACAATACTTCTACATCTACATCTACATACATACTCCGCAATCCACCACACGGTGCATGGTGGAGGGTACCTCGTACCACAACTAGCATCTTCTCTCCCTGTTCCACTCCCAAACAGAACGAGGGAAAAATGACTGCCTATATACCTCTGTACAAGCCCTAATCTCTCTTATCTTATCTTTGTGGTCTTTCCGCAAAATATAAATTGGCGGCAGTAAAATTGTACTACAGTCAGCCTCAAATGCTGGTTCTCTAAATTTCCTCAGTAGTGATTCACAAAAAGAACACCTCCTTTGCTCCAGAGACTCCCACCCGAGTTCCTGAAGCATTACCGTAACACTCGCGTGATGATCAAACCTGCCAGTAACAAATCTATCAGCCCGCCTCTTGGATAGTTACATGACAAAAAGTCTAACATCATTTAACAAAATAGATTCCAAAATTTAACTTGTCTGTAT
Organism: Schistocerca americana; assembly: GCF_021461395.2. Classification (NCBI taxonomy): domain Eukaryota; kingdom Metazoa; phylum Arthropoda; class Insecta; order Orthoptera; family Acrididae; genus Schistocerca; species Schistocerca americana. The sequence goes on from NC_060127.1 coordinate 116,777,138, forward strand.
CAGGATTACAAAACACACAAAATATTACAAATTGGGCATTCCTAATCAACTTATATATTAAACCTGATGGCAAATACTTGGTTCCTACATTAAAGGGGCAGTACTGCAAAATTAGCAAGATCCACAATGTGTTGCTGCATACTTAAAACTAAATATACACAATCTAATTGCCTTACAAAACTATTATGCTGCATCCATAGGCCAACAGCTAAATTCTCACAGCTAGCCACTAACTTAAAGTCTTACATCCTACCTTTAACAGAGTGCAACAGCAACTGCTACTGCGCTCCGTGCAGTCCTACTTACAATTGACTCTGCCACTCAGGCAACATCTTTGGTTCAGTGGTGTCAAAGATGCAATCTCTTCTACATATGATAACCATTTCATGTCATTTTTCGTGAAATATTTTGCAAAATCAGGCTCCACGGATTTCCCATTTATCTCGACCACTCAAATAACTGTTTGTCCAGATGCAAATTGCAAAATGTTTGAAGCAAATGTTCTTTAGCCATTAGGGGGGCATCAATCAGCAAGATTGCCTTTGTTGTAGCTTTGTTTTTTACAAAGATATGAATAGTTGTATGACTTTTTGAAATGGCATCCTGTATTTTTTATTCAGTAATTCATTTACTCTCCTAAAGACCTATTCAAAAATGTATCACAGTGTACTATTCACTGAAACACAACGTTATTAATTACATAACACAATATTGATGTCGACACTCCCAGCACTTAGTGCAGGTACTCGGGGTAATGGAGCACATCCACGTGCTGACATTGACAGAGGACAATGTAAACATAAGTAGAATGCACACCCGTCATTCCACCAACCATCATCAGTTGAAGAGTCATGTGAGTAGAATGGACACCAACGAAGAGAAGGTAGAAATGCTACTCATCTATGGGGGATGTAAGTTAGCACAGCAGTAATTGCAATACTGTTTTCTTATGTATAGGTACAGTTAGTACAGTATTTTAGTCCTTTTAAAAACTGGTGTGGAGTAGGCATACAGTAAAGGCTGTCCTTCCTACAAACTGCATCGACATAATGTTTCTTTTATTGTTGTTATTGTTGTTGTTGAAGGTAGGCGAAATGCTACGCAGGCAGCGGAACTGTACAAAGAGCGATATCCTGACGAGAACCCACCTTACCAATGGATGTTTTCTCTTCTTGTTGCGATGCTTCAGGAAACGGGAAGTTTCAACCCACGACAACATAATCATTGTAGCACTTGCACAGACGAAGCTGCCGAAGTTACTGTTCTCGCTTCCATTGCTATGAATCCACATGTGAGCACACAACAGCTTGAACACGAGATTGGCATTCCTAAAACAAGTGTACATCATTCTTACACATCACTGGTTCCATCCTTACCATGTACACCTGCATCAAGAATTGCATGGGAATGATTTCCAGAATCAAGTACAGTTCTGTCAGTGGGCATAGCAGCAAATCCTCTCCAACCCGAACTTCTTCTCTAATGCTCTAATTACTGATGAATGTTACTTCTCGACAGGTAAATACAAGGAACACGCATTATTGGTCCGGCGACAATCCACGGTGGCTTAGACAGTGGAACATCAGCATCAATGGAGAATTAATGTCTGGTGTCAGATGCTTGGTACTACAATTACTGGCCGTTATTTCATCCATGGTAGTCTAAATGGCACAGCATATGCCAACTTCCTCAGACGAATTCTTCCTACTCTTTGGATGAAGTGCTGCTAAGAACCAGAATGCTTATGTGGTATCAACACGATGGATGTCCAGCACATAATGCCTTGCGTGCACATCGTGTTCTGAACCAAAGGTATCTTGCCAGATGGATTGTTCAAGGAGGAACAGTTACTTGCCCTTCTAGGTCTCCTGATTTAAATCCTCTGGACTTTTTTCTTTGGGGATGCATTAAAGACATTGTCTATTGCGATATTCCAATAACTCCAGAGAATTTGCAGGAATGTATTGTGCTTGCTTGTAATCCTCTTCAGCAGGCAACGCTGGAAGCAGTAAATAGTTCTTTCATCAACGAGTGCACCAGTGTGTCGGTGTCCAGGGTCGCCACTCTGAGCACCTTTGAATGTTCTACTCCAGGGCAATGGTACAGGAGAATCAAAACCAATTTTGTGCTATGTTTGTACTTGGTTTTCATTTGTTTTCTGACAACTCCAGCAAGTGGACGAGTTTGTGATCCTGGGCTCAAAGTCAATGTTGTGTCAATAACGTTGTGTTTCAGTGAATGGTACACTCTGTTACATTTTTGAATAGATCTTTAGGAGAGGAAATGAATTACTGAATAAAAAAACAGGGTACCATTTAAAAAATCATACAACTGTTCATATCTTTGTAAAAAAACAAAGCTACAACGAAGGCAATCATGCTGATTGATGTCTCCCTGAGGGCTAAAGAACATTTGCTTGAAACATTTTGTAATTTGCCTCTGGACAAACAATTATTTAGGGTGGTCAAGATGAAATGGGGCACCCTGTGTGTGTGTGTGTTTTTCATTTTCTGATGTAGGCTTTGGCCAAAAGCTAATGTGTCAGTGTCTTTTCGTTGTGCCAGTCTGCAACTCAACGTGTCATCTTTACAGTGAGTAGCAATCTATTTTTTTCCTTATACTGGAAATATTAAGCGATTTACTTCTTGTAACCTAAATGACACAATAAGGAGCAGCATATGAGTTCATATACATATTTCAGTGTCTCTCACTAGAGAAATTCGTTGAATTATTTCACTCCCAAAATAAACTGGAATTGGAGGATATGTGTCATAGCTGCATCAAGAAACATTACTCATAAACCGACTGTCATTACTGTACAATATCAATCAACAAAACTGAAAATTTAAGATGCTATTCTACATTTTTTATATACATACATTAAAAATGTGAACAGATCGTCTTGTAAATCTCAAGCCACAGAAATCTTCTTTGTGAATGTAATAAAAGAAATTATTATGTGTAATGGAGGAGTAGGTCTAATAATGATCAAGAAAATAGAAATATGGGTAAAGTACTATAAAGCATAGTGGACCATTTACCACACTCAAGAGATAGAAAAAGGGATAATACATGTATTACTCGACAATATAGCCCCAATTAGTCCCAAATATCAAGATAGCTAGCAGCTATATATAAAAAGCTGCAAAAGCAGTACAACACATTATCTGTGAGTGTCGCCTAGCCTCTGATGAGGACTTTTCATCACAGTAAAGGTGGTATATAGGCTATCAAAGAAAGCATTGAATCCAGCTGAACAAATAATTTCCATCTCCAACCAGTGTCACCAAGTAAGTATACATCACTGGACTCAAACAGAGACAGAGAGAAACAGTGAAAACAAAACTAAATGAAATTTTTAGGTAATTATGTAATCACTAATTAAAATGGGATGAATGTGCCAGAGTATTTGGAAAAAGAATTTGCACAGCATGCAATGCCATATGAATATTACCCATAGTGTGTGATAGTTCTTGCCTCAGAACACCATACTTTGCATGCACATATTGTTCAAGTTGCTGAACAATGAGCAAGAGTCACAAAAGGTCCCACTGCACTGACATAGTTGAAAAAATGTGTAGGTCTCAAAAGCTGGTGGAGGAGGGAAGGATCCAGGTAGCCCAAGATGTGAAGTAGCCATTGTAATCAAGCATTTCATGTTCAGCTGCATGAACAATCGAAACACATCCTTCATCAGGACTTTATCTATCATGTTCATTATGTCCTAAAATCTGGGACATCCTACCCAAGAGCCTCCTCGCTCCTCTTAAAGTTGTGTTCTGTCGAGCACCCAGCCTCCAGAACATCCTAGTCCATCCCTGCGCCACCAATGATGACCCCTTGCCACAGGGATCGTATCCCTGTGGAAAACTCAGGTGCAAGACCTGCCCAATCCACCCATCCAGCACTTTCTATTCAGCATCATGTGGCACAACATGCTGCTGAACATAACATGCTCGACTTCAATGGCTGCTACACAACCCGGCCTATTTGGATCCCTCTCTTTCTCCACCAGCTTTTATGAACTGCACAGATAGGAGTTATTCTTAGAACACATTCTCCAATCCCAAGATTATCCCAGCCTCAACCTACAGTAACCTACTGTACCCACACCCTCCACCCAACAGTTTCCTCCCTTTGTCCTATCACACCTTCCTTTTCACCCCCATTGTGTGCCACTTTTTGCCATTGCACACACCCTCCTTTCCCCTGACCTGCTCCTCTCCTTTTCTGCTCCACATTCCCCCCTCCCCAGGGCACCAATCCCACCTCCCAACACTGCACCTGGCGGTTTCTAGTCCCGGCATGCCCCCCCCCCCCCCCCCCCAGTCATGCTATCCCTCACCCTTCTTCTCCCTACCCCAGGTTGCTATTCATATGACATGACAGCCACATTTCAGTCAGAGCTACCAGTGTTAGCAGCCATGGGTTCACAAGGTGTATGCTTGTGGGAACGTGTGTGTATTCTTTGCTGAAGAATGTTTTGGCCAAAAGCTGTAAACTGTAACATTTTTTTCATTGTGCCTGTCTGCAACTCCTCAGGTCACCTTTACAATGAGTAGAAATCCATTATTTTCCTAGTATTGTTGATATTCCAACCTTGAGTTTCCACTGTTAAAAACATTGGGTTTTTTGACAATTCCAAGTTAATACATCTTTCAACTACACACACACACACACACACACACACACACACACACACACACACTCTCTCTCTCTCTCTCTCTCTATCCAATGTAAAGTCCAAGGAGTATTATCAGAGGAGTCTTGTGATTCATTTCTCTTGTTTGGGTCAGGCTCTTTCTATTCTTTTAACCTTGCCTTTTGTAATTTAGTAATAAATTTGTATATATATCTCTCTATCACAATTTTTTACATATATTATGTCTTTTTATTATTCTTATCTTAGGTACCTATGCAATAAATAATCCATATATGTAGGTCTATGTACAATGATGACATCCATATGAAGTAATTTGTACATGTATTAATGAAAAAATAAAAATGTAATGTATCTTCTGATAAGGATTAAAAAAAAAAAAAAATAATTTCAATAAAATTCTTTTGGGCATGTGACTGTGTCATATGTATGAGGTGCATTCAAGTTCTAAGGCCTCCGATTTTTTTTCTGATTAACTACTCACCCGAAATCGATGACACTGGCGTTACTTCTCGACGTAATCGCCCTGCAGACGTACACATTTTTCACAACACTGACGCCATGATTCCATGGCAGCGGCGAAGGCTTCTTTAGGAGTCTGTTTTGATCACTGGAAAATCGCTGAGGCAATAGCAGCACGGCTGGTGAATGTGCGGCCACGGAGAGTGTCTTTCATTGTCGGAAAAAGCCAAAAGTCACTAGGTGACAGGTCAGGTGAGTAGGGAGCATGAGGAACCACTTCAAAGTTGTTATCACGAAGAAACTGTTGTGTAATGTTAGCTCGATGTGCGGGTGCGTTGTCTTGGTGAAACAGCACATGCGCAGCCCTTCCCGGATGTTTTTGTTGCAGTGCAGGAAGGATTTTGTTCTTCAAAACATTTTTGTAGGATGCACCTGTTACCGTAGTGCCCTTTGGAACGCAATGGGTAAGGATTACGCCCTCGCTGTCCCAGAACATGGACACCATCATTTTTTCAGCACTGGCGGTTACCCAAAATTTTTTTGGTGCTGGCGAATCTGTGTGCTTCCATTGAGCCGACTGGCGCTTTGTTTCTGGATTGAAAAATGGCGTCCACGTCTCATCCATTGTCACAACCAACGAAAAGAAAGTCCCATTCATGCTGTTGTTGCGCGTCAACATTGCTTGGCAACATGCCCCACGGGCAGCCAATTGGTCGTCCGTCAGCATTCGTGGCACCCACCTCGTAACAAAACTACCAATGTATTGGCTGCTGTTGCAGACAGCCTTCATAATTTTAGTGTCTGCAAGCACAGATTACTCAGCATATTCCATAATTTTCAGTGGCAACAAGGACAGCAATATTTCTTCCTTGATATTTCAGCTGATAAGTATACAGCCGCCTTCAAGGTGAGTCAGTGAACAAATTAATGCCACTTGACATGTTGACCATCTCATCTTGAAGATGGCTGTATACTTATCAGCTAAAATATTGAAAAAGAAGCACTGTCGACCAAGATGAACTTCTGGAAAATGATGAAACATTGTTTCCACCAAGAAAATGTAAAGAAACAGGTTACTCTGCTTCTGCTGAAGTTAATCCTGGAGCTGTTGAAAACCCAACCACAGAAACACACAGTCTGAATAAGCTGTCATAATCATAGGTAATGTCGACATTTTTTACAAAAATGTTACCAAGTCTGCACTTGGATGGTAAGGGATGTTTTTATTAGGACTATGCAACTGAAATGTGACAATGATAAAGGGTGACACTTATGGAACTACATGAAAAAAAAAAAAATTAGTCACAAACTGCAGTGTGCACTTTTCGCATTTTCAGGTCGTCATGCAGGATTGTGTGCACAGAACCCACAGAAATGCCAACTCTGGAGGCGATCTGTTCAACAGTCATTCGGCGATCCCCCAAAACAATTCTCTCCACTTTCTCGATCATGTCGTCAGACCGGCTTGTGCAAGCCCGAGGTTGTTTCGGTTTGTTGTCACACGATGTTCTGCCTTCATTAAACTGTCGCACCCACGAACGCACTTTCGACACATCCATAACTCCATCACCACATGTCTCCTTCAACTGTCGATGAATTTCAATTGGTTTCACACCACGCAAATTCAGAAAATGAATGATTGCACGCTGTTCAAGTAAGAAAAACGTCGCCATTTTAAGTATTTAAAACAGTTCTCATTCTCGCCGCTGGCGGTAAAATTCCATCTGCCGTACAGTGCTGCCATCTCTGGGACGTATTGACAATGAATGCGGCCTCATTTTAGAACAATGCACATGTTTCTATCTCTTTCCAGTCCGGAGAAAAAAAATTGGAGGCCTTAGAACTTGAATGCACCTCGTAACAAAACTACCAATGTATTGGCTGCTGTTGCAGACAGCCTTCATAATTTTAGTGTCTGCAAGCACAGATTACTCAGCATATTCCATAATTTTCAGTGGCAACAAGGACAGCAATATTTCTTCCTTGATATTTCAGCTAATAAGTATACAGCCGCCTTCAAGGTGAGTCAGTGAACAAATTAATGCCACTTGACATGTTGACCATCTCATCTTGAAGATGGCTGTATACTTATCAGCTAAAATATTGAAAAAGAAGCACTGTCGACCAAGATGAACTTCTGGAAAATGATGAAACATTGTTTCCACCAAGAAAATGTAAAGAAACAGGTTACTCTGCTTCTGCTGAAGTTAATCCTGGAGCTGTTGAAAACCCAACCACAGAAACACACCGTCTGAATAAGTTGTCATAATCATAGGTAATGTCGACATTTTTTACAAAAATGTTACCAAGTCTGCACTTGGATGGTAAGGGATGTTTTTATTAGGACTATGCAACTGAAATGTGACAATGATAAAGGGTGACACCTATGGAACTACATGAAAAAAAAAAAATTAGTCACAAACTGCAGTGTGCACTTTATTCAACATGTAAACATCACTACAGATATTTAGATTTAGGTTATGACATGTTAAGTATACTGCCATCATTGGCGATAATATGGTGCAAGCGAATAGTGAAATTCTGCATGACCCGCCGAAGTGTCAAAAGATCGATACTGTCAATGAGTTCTCGAATGGCTGTTCTCAGCTCAGCAATGGTTTTGGGGTTTTTGCTGTACACCTTGTCTTCAATATAGGCCCACAAAAAGGAGTCGCATGTGTTCAGATCCAGATAATAAGGTCGCCAATCGAGGCCCATGCCAACGACCTCTGGATACCCAGAGCCAGAGTGCAGTCGCCAAAGCGTTCCTCCAGAACATCAAACACTTTCCTGCTTCGATGGGGGTTAAGCTCCATCTTGCATGAACCACATCTTGTTGAAATCAGGATCACTTTGAACATTGGGGATGAAATCATCTTCCAAAGCCTTCACGTACCGTTTGGTAGTTACTACGTCATCAAGGAATATTGCACCGATTATTCTGAGACTGGATATTGCACACCACACAATAAGTGAAGACCCATAATATTATCATTCAGAAGCTTGCTGGTACCTCCTGGGGTTGCAGCACTCAAACCCTAAGATCAACTGCTTTGGTACTATCATACTCTGTTGCTGAATACTGTTGTCCAACTTGTATGAACAGTGTTCACTGTAGCAAGATAGATGCGCAACTCAATCAGACAATGTGACTTATCACAGGCTGCATACGTAGCACTCAAACTGCATGGCTACCAGTTTTAAGTAACATCCAACCTCCAGCTCTACGAAGATCAGATGCTCTCCTGAAGACCTGGAGAAACATTCAGAAGAACCCCCAGCTACCTGTACACAGTGATATATTAATAGCAGAACATCAGTGTCTGAAGTCAAGAAAACCACCTTGGCAAACTACACATCATCAACGAAGTATGGAGACGTGAGTGAGAAGAATCGTCGGTGTTCAACAGTCATCCGGTTGAAAAGCCTTCCATGCGAGTTCCAGGTTTCACACTCCCCAAACGCCAGTGGAGAACCACCAACCGCATCTGAACAGGATGAGGGAACTGCGGATATCTAAAGCACAAATGGGGCTGGGCAACATCTCAGATTGTGACTGTGGAGCGGCCCTGCAAACAGTTAATCACATTGTTGGTGAATGCCTGAAACGAGCCTTCGGGGGATCAATAAATGTCATCCACCAAGCATCACCTGAAGAGAGCAACTGGATCAACAGACTGGACTTAGAAATCTAAGAACTTGTGTCATGTGTAGATAATTTAGCATAATACTCTGAACATTTGATTCTGTACATGTATTTTGCTTCTCATTTGTTGCACTGTATACTCTTCAAACTATGTATTTGATCCAAGCTCTGTATCATCATACGATAAATAAATAAATAACCACACAATCACCAATTGAGGGTGAAGAGACTTCTTGATTGTGAAATATGGATTCTGAGTCCCCCAAATTGACCAATTTTCCTTATTGCCAAACCCATACAAATGAAAGTGAACTTTGTCGCTAAACCAAACCCTACAAATTGTCATCATGCCCGACAGCCAACCATGCTGTTTGAATGTTCTAACACAAACCACTCAGAAGTTATGATGATCTTATTTCATAACAGTTCAATAATTGTCACCCTGTAAATGTACAAGTGTGATATGACCCACTCAGTGGCATACTTAATAAAGGAATTGACCACTATAATTCTGAGCTATGGAAACTATATGAAAAATTTAATCATATGCATTTATGTATAAGCAAACTGAATCATGAAGAAATACCAGGTATTAACTTTACTTAAACAAATAGGGGAAGCTTAAGTTAGCAAACAAGACACCATTATTCTGTGACGATCTGCTTAAAAGTGAGGGCCCAATAATGCTTGAATTTATTTGACAAATATTTTTTTCACTACAAAGGTATATAACGGTATTAAACTGAACACTTGCAGACTAGCGCATAATCTCTACTGAATTAGAATCCCTTGAATCAAAGTATTGTGATTCATCCTGGGCAGTGAAGTGGAGGATGCCAATATGGACCAAACATGGACAGAAGTAGAGGAAGCATGAAGACCACGGAAGGAGGAAAAGCACCAGTATTGGATGAACTAAGGGTGGAGATGGGGAGAGGGCCTGATATTGTTGAAGTGCAGTGGTTCTATTGGGCCCTGAGAACAGCGTGGACAGAAAGGAGAGCACCTGAACACTGGAGAAAAGGAGTCACAGTACCAATTTGTAACAAGCATTGTAGAAAACTATGAAAATTATAGGGGAGTTACTGTTATGTGCCCTGGTGCCTAGGTATTGGAGAAGATCCTGCAGAAAATAGAATAAAACATGACTCGAGGAGAACTGAGAAAGGAAAATGGACAGTGGATCTAATTTTAAGTGTAGAGCACCTACAGAGTGAGAGACTATAGATATGTTTAGGATTTAACAATGGTATCATGGGTGCTGAGGAAGCATATGATGGTGTGGAAAGAAGCAGGTTCTGCTAAACCTTGGGAAAGGGAGAACTGGGTTGCTGACAATGAGAACAAAAGAAGTGTGTTGTGGAAATGTGGACTGTGTAAAAGTAGGACTGGTTAGAATAGAAAAATGGGCTGAAGAGAGGGAGTGCACTATCGCTCCTGCTTTTCATCACCATTACAGTTGAGATAATGACAATAGTGGCAGGAGATGAAAATACGGAAGCACTAGTGTTTGTAGAAGATTTAATGGTGTGGGGAAATGAACAACAAGAGATACAATAAAAGCTAAATGTGTGCGAGGAAATGGTGGGACAGTATGGATTAAAATTTAATGCAAAGAATTGTAAAGTGACGGTGGCATGAGGTATAGAAGATGAGGAAGTAAGTACTAAAGAAAGTGCAATGTTTTAAGTACCTGAGGAGCATAATAGAAGGTAGAACAAGGTTAGTGAAAGGAAAAGGCAAGCCCACGGATTGCTACAGAGTGTAAGAGGCCCGGTGTGAAGTAAGGATGTACCAAACAAACGCAAGGGTTACACCAAGCATATTATGGCCCACTACTTACATATGCACCATAAAAGTGGGTAATGCAAAAAAAGACAGGTGAGCAGGATACGGGCATATAAAAAGAAATCTCAAAGATGCAGATAGACCTTACTATATTGGACTGAGTAAGGACTGAGACAGTGAGAGAAATGGCAAAAGAGAAGCCATTGAAAAAGACCACAGAAACGATAATACTAAGGTGGTATGGACATGTTAAAAGAATGGGAGTTGGCAGAATACTGGGACCAGTTCATGAAATGTCAACAGGAGGCAAGAGATCTAGAGGATGAGCAAGAGATGGATGGACTGTTGGAGTGAAGACATGTCTGTAGATGAGAGAAGAAGGCTGGGACAGAAAGGAGAAAGAAATGTGGTGGGGCCACGGAGGGGCCAGAGTTCCAAGTAAACCCAGCCAGGGGTTGCAACCTGCGCAAGATGACGATGATGATGGTTAAGTAAGGATTGACAGCAATGAAAATTATTTTAATCAAACATGTAGCTTTGTATTTTTAACAGTTCAGGAACCTGGATGTAAAGCTGAAATTTTGAAAGAAACATTACCTGAAGTATTCTTTTATCTGCTTAATAGAATGCTGGCTCAAACCAAAACACACAGAATACTATACATCAAAGGACTACAAATATGGAAACAGTCTCTGCAGATATCTGTGCTCTAATGCTAGTGATGCTTCCAATGAAATTGACTTTAGAACACTGGAGCTTAGTTGAGAGCATGTTGAAAAATGTTCTGGCATCACAGATCCCAATGAGATTGGCTAGAAGTTACTTTAATGTGCATCTACAGCGTCCCTGGTGCAGACAAAAATATACTTCAAGAAAGCTTACACAATATACTTAGCTAAGTGACAAAGTGGAAAAAAATGTTACAATGATTGAGGGAGACAAACTCAAACTCTGACGGTACATTTAACAAACCTACTGTAAATATTTTATTGACCATGCTAACACAACGATTTCCATGGCATGTAATCAAAACCTTTTAGCTTAAAAGCATGTCTAGATACTGTATTTGTTAACTGTACAAATACTGAACATCAGTAGGTATAATTGAAATAAACTTTTACTGTGATGATATATATACAGCACAACACTTTCTGTGTGAAATGCCAACTACAGAAAGCAGTGCCTGAGTAAATGAAAGTAAAATAATTGTCACTCTGTTGTTACTACAATGAAAACTATTACAATAACTGTGTGGTCACACCAAGTAACAAAATTTATTTTTTTCTTCACTCTTAACAGCCTATGAACAATATTTCTGTAAACTTCTTGCCGTATTACTACAGACAGCAAATGGCCTTGCCGCAGTGATAACACCGGTTCCTGTAAGATCACCGAAGTTAAGCGCTGTCTGTCTGGGCTCGCACTTGGATGGGTGACTATTCGGTCTGCCGAGCGCTGTTGGAAAGCGGGGTGCACTCAGCCCTTGTTACGCAAACTGAGATGCTACTTCATTTAGACGTAGCGGCTCACATCTCGTAAACTGACATACAGCGGGAGAGTGAGTGGTGTGCTGATCATACACCCTTCCATACCCACATTCACTGACGCCTGTGGCTTAGGATGACACGGCGCCCGGTCAGGACCGTTGGGCCTCCACGGCCTGTTCGGGTGTAGTTTAGTTTCTTGTTCCTGCAGACAAGGTATTTCAATGAATTTGTTGCCTTATTCCTGCACATAGACGATCAAAAGACACCAGAACAATACGCGCTGCGCTACAGTACGAAAACGACCATCAAACTACGAAACATGGAAATAAGCTGAACTGTACGCCTTTTCAAATTGCTAAAAAGCATCTGCATAAAGCAAATTTTGTGCGTCTATGAAACAGCTGTTTAATCCACAGTCATAATGCAATCAGTATGTGGGGGAGCGTACTATAGTGCATATTTTAAAACAATATTTTTCCAGTTTCGCACTATATTTGCTACTAATGTAGTTGTACTTTCAATAACCAAATTATGAACAATATACATCAAAGGGAATATTGAAACGATATATTCACGTCATTCTTTTAACATTTAATCTCTCTTTGATGACAAATTTCAAGACAATACTTCAACCCAAGACACCACACTCATCGGACATTCATATGTTCAGTTGTTTACAATCTAGCCAATAGCGGTAGCTATCGAAAGTGAAGAAATTCGACCACAGGTGCCCATAGACCTGGAAAATTAGGGAGCTGTTGTTTATTGATTTCAAGCTATTTCGTCACACAACCATCTTCCCACAAATACACATAGATAACAATCAGGATTAATTAAGATGCTGAACGGGTCATATAATAACAATGGGCGTGTAAATTCAAATTTTCCAATAGCAGTAAAATAATTATTGCTAATGCATCATTAACCCTAAAAAAAAATCACCATTCTTTCAACTGTTTTTCTATGATTAAAAAAAATCCACAAAGATCTATGGTATGCTGCGTATTCTATTAGCTTTGGTTTGTTGTTGTTCGGCAGCGGGATACGTCATCGTTTGTTTTGTAGTGTATGGAAGTGTTGTTATTATGTCAAGCGCAGCGAAAGTGGTATGGAACAATTATAAAATAATAATTTTTTTTTCAAACATAACAGTTTTCTGAAACATATAACGTACATAAACTGTGTTGTACAAATAGTACGACGATTTCACGTTGATCGATGGACAAGTTTTTCGGTGTATATTACTGTCAGAAATAGTTATCGAGTGTATTATGGAATTGTTCCATTTCATTGATATATACTTGAATATCAGTGGCACACTGAACGCGACTTGTCTTTCACAATGTATGTTAACAAGTTGTATATTCCCCGCGTTAATAATGTAGAAAGTGATAAAAATCAAGAAAGAAAGAAATAAAACTGAATTTCGTCATTAATCATTCACGAATGCAACTTGCACCGGAAAAGAAAGAAAAAGTGATAGGTTACACCAGTTCTATACTCACGTTTTCGCGTAATAATCACATGATACACAACTTTTTATTTGTTACTATTTGCAGCCTCCCTTTAATTATTCACAAGTCAGCAGTTATAACACAGACGCAGAGCAGACATAGAGTTGGCCGTGAGTAGGTATTGATTTAAATTAATGGAGAAGGTTAAATTTTGTGTCAGAACAGGACTCGAACCTGGATCTCCTGCTTACTAAACAGATGCTCTAACCACTTATCCATCTGGACACAGTGGTCATCGCAATTGCTCAGAGCACCCTAGCACGCCTCCCATCAAGCCCAAATTCTCAGCATCTCCACACACTACTAATGTAGTGCCCTTTGCGCAGTGTTCGTGGCATTTTGCTGATTCCCACAGGAGTTCGTGCCAGATTTGCATCCACATGGAAGAGATCATTTGGCATTCTCTCCTTAATTGTATATATGTGGTGTCTGTTCTTTTGGACATTTCCAAACGATGTCCAAAAAAAACAGACAACATTTTGATTCAGCAGGCATTACAAATTACGACATAAAGGAATTACAGACATTGTTTCCGAGTGAGCATCGATTTAAATCAATGGAGTAAGTTGAAAATTTGTGCCGAACCAGAATTCAAACCTAGGTGTCCTGGTCACTAGGCACATGCTCTGACCACTAAGCCATCCAGACACAGTGGTCATCGCAATTGCACAGACCATTGTAGCATGCCTCTTGTTAGACTCTAGTTCTCAGCTCATCTACACATGACCAATGTAGTGCTCCTTGCCCGTTATCCCCATTACTGTAGCATTTCACCATTTCCCATAAGAGTTCGAACCTGGTGTGCATCTGCACTGAAGAGATTATTGGCCATCTCGCCTTAATTATATATATACGTGGTGTCTGTTCTTTATGACATGCATTTATGATATAGTTGAGACCTTCAGCAAGTAAACATATTTAGGAATTATGTTTTATCACCTTGAAGTGATGAGGTAACTGGTTAAAGAACACGTTTCCTGATTGCAGTGGTTTACTGCGTGGTAGTGTGGTGTGTAGATGATTCATATTCAACTCCAGCTGTTTTCTGTGCCATAAGAATGAATGTATTGTGTGTATTATGTTACTCTGTTGCGTGTATATTTGTGTCAAGAAAGCATTTGGTCAACATAATTAATGGTACCAGCATTCAATTTACTCTGTGCATATTTTTTGATTGTTTATCCCATTTTAAATCTTCCTGGATATCTTACAAATTCCAAAAGAGTTATGTCTTATTTTCTCAAGAGCCTTACAATTACCAATTGATGCTTGTATTTGCCGTGTTTGAATGAGCATTCATATCATTGAAATGTTTCTAAAAATACAATTTGTTACATGACACGTAGGGTGAAGGCTCTAGTTTTGGCCACTACCCCACTTATGGCCACCTCGATGTCAAAGGTTAATTTTTAAGCTTCTCTGGAATACCAGCCAGTTCTACCATAGATTATAATAAGCTTTGTGAAAGGCTCTATTCATTTGTCTACATAATCATTCTTTTGTTTGTTTTTGTTTGGAGACACCATTTTGTGAAATGATCAGTGTTGAAGAAGCTGGGTTTTGCAGAAGTTTTTTTTAAGCAACACATGATCTGTTTTTTTGTATTTTACATGTTTAAATAAAACATCAGAAGAAACTTAATCTTTTCAGAGGTAAGATAAGACATCATATTTTCATTTCTGTTTAGTTTTATATGGCTCAGACTAAAAACATGTTATCAAAAGTACGTGGCCATTAACAGATCCATATTTAGCCCTGGTTCCGGGTTATGGCCACGCATGTGGCCATAAGTGGAGACACATATGTATCCTGGCCACTTCTAAAAACTAATACAAAAACGTCAATATTGATGTTCTGTCCTACATTACACTAGGCTAATTTTATTTAAATAGGCTTATTAAAAGAATTTTGGTATTTTTATATAAATACATACCGGATTGAAACTTCCTGGCAGATTAAAACTGGGTGGCAGACCGAGACTTGAACTCGGGACCTTTGCCTTTCGCGGGCAAGTGCTCTACCAACTGAGCTACCCAAGCACGACTCACGCCGCGTCCTCACAGCTTTACTTCTGCCAGTACCTCGTCTCCTACCTTCCAAACTTAACAGAAGCTCTCCTGCGCTCCTTCATCAATATTGACATATATTCAACACACAGCAGCATTTTACAAAATACAGATATTCCTTCAACACCCACCAACAGTCTTATTCCTGCAGATATATCAACAACCCACAATAATATTTCACATAATTCAGGTACTCCAACTTCCAACCATAGTCCATCTTCAGTGCGTATCCAAGTGACACCACCAAAATCATTAGCAACAGTTTTTGAAGGTGTCATCACTTGGCCAAAACCCAAAGAACGAGGCACAAAAAGAAAGAAAGAACACCCACCCACTGTTGTGACTAGTGACAAGTGGGTGGAATATCATGAACTAAAGGAAAAAAGAGAAGCAAGAGAAGGAGCAGGAAAAAAGGAAGAGAAAAGCTATGGAGGAGTTAAAGTCCAAAGAGCAGCACTTGGCATTCATTATCTTCTTGTAAAAAAGGGGAAAACAAGAAACAGACAAGAGTTAAGTGATAGGCCGACAAGTTCTTCCGAGAAAGAAGAACGGACGGACAGTGGAAGCAGTTTAGATGACTACGTAGAAGGAGATGAAGATGATATACCAGAAAATGTGAAACTATCTTCGAGTGAGAATTTGAAAGTAGGGAACTTTATTTTGGGAAAATTTAGTTTAACAGGAAATAGAACAACAAGACCTGCAATTTTTAAGTATGTATCTGTAATTTTGAAAGTGCTTTCTGATTCTGAATATGAAATTCAGTGCCTAAAAAGTTCTAATGTTCAGAAAACTTGTTTTGAATACATTGAAAATGATGTTTCGACTAGAACGGGTGAAGATATTATAGGGAAACTGCCAGATCCAGTCTTGATGCAAGAAGGACGTTCATTAAAAACAAAGTTTCCTGGTTCCATTGATATTCGTAAGAAATAAACTTGTCTGGAAGTTGATTTAAGTAATTACTGGGACAATACTTTGCCTAATGATTTTTTTTTTCTGTTTATTCAGTTGCTGTACCTTTTACCTATTTGATGTATGTTTGTTGTCTTATATACTTGTATAAAGCACAAATTACCTTCTGGCACATGGATTAACAGTTATTTTAGCCATAGTTTTATTATAATATGAAGTGGCCATAAGTGGGGAAACAACTGGCCATAGGTAGGGTTTACATGGCCAAAACCGGGAAAATGCGCCATTTATTTTTCAATATTTTTTTCTGCTTTTGTTATACAACTTAGAATATTTGTTTTTACATGGTTGTAATGTGTAGACTTTGAAGCAATAGATACGATTTTTTGAAATAATTTGTATACTTTCTTCCTATAGTAAAAATGTGATGTATCTCAAATTTCCCTTAATGTGGCCATAACTGGGGCCTCGACCCTACATTGGAAGTTGCTGGGTGACCAAGGAATCAGCATAATTTGGATGACTTTGGGTCAGTATTTCAGAATTGTGCCAATATTATCTGTCAAACAATACTGTGTATTGTAGCTTTGTGGCAACCATCATTGAATTGTCTGTTTCATTTCACTAGCACATAATTTTCAGCTGTGAGTCTCGTTACTGAACATTTCACTAAGGATATTTCAATTTGTTTCACTTATGCGTAACAATTAAATTTTTATTACTTCAGTTTTTTCACTTTTTGCTTGAATAAGAGTGCAGTACACAGATTAATTATGTCTACTGTTTTTGGGGAGATCAGAGTTCTTCTGTCCGCAGCATCATATGAGTGAACGAGGTTCAGTCCTCTCTGTTCCCAGCAGCCTGTACTAAAAATGCTAACATGCTGTGGAAACACTTTACTTATGCAGTCCATAGTAATGCCTTGTTCTCGTTCGCTAATTTTGCAAATGATTTTTTAGGTTTTCAGTTAGTCGTAAAGGAAATGTAGGTGTGCTGAAGTACAGAATCTTCTTCATGATCAAAATTCCTTGCTTTTTGTTCTGCTGGACCTCTGTGTGCTAACATAAGGTGATATTTCTGAGTTGTTCACAAAAGTATGACAATTGACTGTATCACAAATCATAGAATCATCCAAAAGAAAAAGAAAATGTGTAGCCTACTCTGAATGGCAGGGTGTTGGGGTAAAAATTGTAGATAGAGCTTAAGGCTTAACTACATTCATTTATTCATGCACATATTGTATTCCAAAACTACTGTCATGGAGAGCTTTTGGGATGTGGAATGAGTCAAATTATACACTAATAGGCAGAAGTAAACACTGCTGCCATCTCAGCCAATAACTGCGATTCCACCAGTCAGCTTTGATCCGTGGCATAATTGTGTTGTGTTTCATGGTATCATTGAGGTGCAGTGTGTTTAATGTGGATCATGTTTCTAGAGGGTGTTTTGAAGGAAACCGTGCCGTGTTCTAGTGTTAGAAGTACATTTTTCTAATTTGTTTGTGAGTAATATTAGTGACATATTGAAGTTTTTCAATGTAGTACACCTTGATTTTGGAGGTCTGTGTTGATTTGGCAGTGAGTAATTTTAATTTCAGTAGATATTGGGTACCAATTTGTTTTCAGATTTTTAGTTTGCCGTTTGAAATTTATTTGTTTGTTTAATTTAATTTTGTGTGTTTGTTGTTCATTTCTGTGTATGGATCTGATTGTGAAATTTAATAATCAGTCATTAGTGCCAGCTGTCATAAAGCTTTTACAGCTGTTTTGCTGATTGCCAAGTATGTTAGGTACCACCAATGTGGTGTGTTGATGAAGTTATGGGAATGGGTTCGGTAATTGGGATATAGAAAACTTAAGTCCCATATATGTCGTAGCTCATATATACTTGACACTGCGTCCATACAGAATGAAGCATAACAAAGAACTGTCTAAAGTAAAGTTAAGATGGAGGCTCGACAGAGCACTTAGAGTTCACAGTACAGAGTACTACAGATGTCCAAGGGTGAGGGCGTGTGGGTATCATCGGTGGAAATCGTACGCATAGGCAGGCACACCACAGGTACTTCCATCTCAAACGAGGTGGGTTGTGCAGACGGAGCAGTGAGAGGCAGGTCCACTTCATAGTCAGTCAGCCACTGTGGCCAGATGAGACGGCAGCCAGCCTGGGAGTAAGCGGGTGGGACGGTCGACGACGTGGTGTAAGCGTGTGTGGCTCTTAAGTGGATCGAGCCGTCTGTAGAAATGAAAGCACGTAGAGATGCTCAGTCACACTCGCGTGGGTGTGTGAGGTTGTGTGCAATGTTTACGTGTAAGGGACCGTCCAATGGCGGGACCTTGGTACCTGTCAAAAGAATGAGCACTCGGTCGTCGAATGTCACTATAGAAACATTGTTCACTCGGTGTGGCGACACGCTGCAGGACAAACTGATAGTAGGTGTGTGTGTCTCCGACATATATTTTATCTATCAGACTCTTCAGAAAGATGTGCACTACAAAATGAAGATATTTTTGAAAAGTCGATTTTTAAATTTTTGGCGTCCTACCTCAAATGCTGGAGGGAGGGGAAGCATCACTATCTAATATTGCCCTGGATCGGAAATATCGTAGATCCTGACCTGATGCACAGAGCAGTATGAGTTGTAGTGGGGAGGTGGTAGTCTCCACGTGACCTGTGTTTACGTTAAGTGATTTTGCTGTTTCCTCTTCGTTTATTGCTCTCACGTCAAATGAAAACCAAGCTGATTTTTGTGGCCGGGAGCTATCAAGTGAATTAAAATACACTCACATAATTACGGAAGGCTAAAATATGTTATTAGTTTCAGATTTTATTTTGTTTCCACCTTTCTGACAATCAAGCGTTAATCGCCTTGCAGAACAATGAAGTTATTTTTGTCGGAAAGTAACATGTGGTGTTTGGTGGAATTCGAATCTATACTTTCGTAATGCGAAAATATGCAGTGTACATGTTGCTGCACATCAGACATCTTTCCAAAACATGTTTTTTCCCCTGAGTTTCGTTTTCTAAAGTGCCGGGAAATTCTACGCCGGTGTATAAAACCACAACCATCGAAAGGCCTGATATGTTTTACAGTTCTGAGGAAAAGTATACTGTTACTTAACATTGAAAAAGTGTATTTTCATCTGGGAGAAAGTGTATTTTTAACTGGGAAATCCGGGAAAAATCTGGGAATTTTTTTTCCTCGTCCACGTATACACCCTGGACAGAGGCCAGATCGGAAAGATCAGCAATTCGGGAAGCAGCACTGATCCACGAGAAGAAATCTGCAGCAACGTTATCTGCACCCTTGATGTAACGGATGTCGGTTGTGAATTGAGAAACTAGGTCAAAGTGGTGGTAACATCGAGGGGGTGGTTCCTCAGATGGGTTGCAGAATGCTTCTGCCAGTGGTTTGCGATCGGTAAGGACAACAGCAAGGAGCTCTCTATTGAATTCAGAATATTTTCTCTGAGCCGTAGATAGTTTCTTGGAGCAGAAATGAAGGGGAGAAACAATGTTGCCCTTGCGTTGTTGCAACACTGCCCCCACCGCAATGTCGCTGGCGTCCGTAGTGATGAATAACTCGGCTGAGGGCTCGGGGTGGGCGGGTGTCACAGCATGAGCTAAAGAAGTCTTCAGAGCCTTGAAGGTCTCTAGCATCGGAGCAGTCCAAGAGACGGGTTTGATACCGGAAGTTTGTTTGCCTGATAGCGCATCCGTCAGGGGTGCCTGAACAGCAGCAGCGGAAGGCAGAGGGTGATGATAGTAATTGATGGTGCCGAGGAAGCGGCGTAGCTCTTTATAAGTAGCCGGGGACGGCAGAGACGTGATAGCCTGCACACGAGATTTCAGAGGCTGTATTCCGTCAGCGGAGATGGTGTAACCTAGGAAGGAGACTGACGCCTGGCGCAACTGTAACTTGCCTTTGTTGACCTCTGCACCATTGGAGTTCAAGGTCTGGAGGACCATACACAGATGATTTTTATGTTCCTCCGCTGAGCTGCTGAAAACAAGAATGTCGTCCAGATAAGCAAAGCAAAACTCGAACTGTCGCAAGATAGAGTCATGGAAACATTGCCACGTTTGCACCGCGTTCTTTAGGCCGAGCAGCATGAAGTGGTATTGGAATAAACCAAGCGGCGTGATAATAGCCGTCTTAGGAATGTCTTCTGGTGCCACGGGAATCTGGTGGTAGGCACATTTACAGTCAATAACACTGAAAATTGTGACGCTCGATAACATATGAGTGAAGTCACTGATGTTCAGCACTGGGTAATTGTCCATGACGATACGAGCCTTTAAGTGTCTGTAATCGCTGCACATTCACAAAAATCCGTCGTGTTTGGGGACGAGGTGGATTGGTGAAGACCAGTTGCTGTCTGAAGGTTGCAGAACACCTGCCGCCAAAAGTTCATTAATCTGCTGCCGGGCCTCCCGCAACTTGATAGGGTTGAGGTGTTGGACCTTATGGCTAATAGGAGGGTCGGCAGTGGTTACTATCTTGTGTGTCATTCCATCAGCGACAGAAGAAACTGAGAACTGCCCATGAGATTGGTTAACGTCCTGGTGCCGAGTCTTCAGATGAGTAGGGCGCGATGAGGCATAGCCATTAGCACAAGTGGGGAAAGGTAGCACGAAAGTCACATGTCTCTTACGGGAGCGCAGCATGCGCCTGTTTGGAGGGGGTGGGTGCGTGCAGAGCCGAATGAAGGGGAACGGGTGGCAACTGTCCGCGGTTAACCTTGCAGTAGACAACCGGCACGGGTGAGAGGAGTGCTGGCGTCACATGTGGGGCCACAATGGCCGCTGGGTCATGTGGCCGGTGAGTGAGAGAGGGGGAATGTTTATCAACACACATGGTAGCTGTCCTAGAGGTGGGCGTGGTCGCAAAGTGTGTGCGACTGTCATTAGCAGCACTGTTTAAACACACAGCACTGGATGAGGCGAGCGCGACGGGGTGTTGGAACGTCACACGCAAGTAAAGTTTGAGGACTGACGTGGTGAGAGTTCGAGCTAGGCTCGGCTGAGCAATCTTGTTTAGGTCGCGGTGCCGCGGACTGCAGTTGCTGAAGCAAGGTATGAGCTGCGACAAGCTTGCTGTAAGTGGGTGCGATGCATCGTTTCAGCTTCTCATTGTCCTGGCAGAGTTGCATTGCCGAGTCATATTCTGACAGTAGGTCGGTAACGTAGGTCACAATGTTACCCGTGAGGGCGGAGCACTTGCGTTTGATATCGTATGTTGCAGTGGAAACAGAGCATTGGACATAGGTGCGAGTGCACAGTATGTGAGTGTTCATAGGATAGTGGGGCACTGAACCCTGTACAACGTTCGGAGATAGTTTGTAACGAGACAAAAAATCCATACCGAGGATCGGTTCATCGATGTCGGCAAGGAGATGGGGTCACTGTAACCTTAACTGAGCCTGAGGTAGGTTATGTCGACACATTGACAGCTCGTAAAAGTTACTTTGTTTGTGAAGAAGCGGGTGGAGCCATCGAAGTAGGTATGAGCGAAACGTCAGCACCAGTGTCGTCCAGAAAAGCTAGACCTGACACAATGTCAGTCACATATAGACAACCACTTGACCGGGCGCTCGAGTGAACGAAGTGTAATGTAAGAGGACGCCTGTTAGGTTCCCCACAGGACTCAGAGTCTCTTAGTTCCTGCGGTCGACGTTTGGGTGTTGGCGTCATCGCCGAACACTTTGTGGTACCAGCAGAAAGGGTGAGCAGGAGATGGAGACTGCGACAGCGGGGGTGGCTTGTCCTCGTTGATTTGTTCTGGTAAATAGACCAGTGCGTGGGCGATCCTGGAGTGCTGTGCCGACGAACGGTGTGGAATGAACTGGCTGATGTTGCTGCAGCAGCAAATACAACTGGTCAGCGATGCGTAGGTGGGAGCGAATGGGCTCGAACAGGTGTGGGAACAGATGGATCTGTAGATCGGTAGGTAGTTTGGCAGGCGACACAGTCCATAGCATGGCGTCTGGTATTGTATGCTCGTTCACATGGAAGGCAGCGCCAGAGTTGTGAAGGGGTGCATTCTCCCAGGTGCTCCTCATAGAGAATCGTTATTATTAACTCTTTTGGCGAGCAGGCAAGTCATTCCATTATAGTCTTCTTTGCAAACTCATATTTTGGTGCAAGCGGCGGCGAAAGGAGCAGGTCACAAATCAAATCAGAATAGTCGTGGAGGTGTCTGACGAGGCAGAGAAACTTTGAGTGGTCGTCAGACACATGATGTAACTCGAACAGATGCTCGAAGAGCCCGACCACAATGCTGGGTTGTCCTCGTATAAGTGCGGTGGCCAGGAGGGGGTGACGACGGTGGCTTCGGTGTCTCCTGGGGTAGCGGCTGAACTGCGGTTAAGTCAGAGGCCAGCGTGGTAGGCCTGGATTTAAACCAGGCAAGCGAATCTGTAGTAGCAGCAGATGGCATAGTTGACTGTGTGTCACGAAAACATGGCACGGCAGGCACGGACGGTACCGTGGTAATGAGCGGATGGATGGCATATGAGGGGGGCCCCGGAAACTGGACCGCGAGTGATGAGTGGTGGATGGAATGACCCACTTCCAGAACAGGGCGAGAGACCAGCATGGCAGTCACAGGCGATGCTGTGAGAGTGGCAGGCGGTTGAGCAACCGGAAATGGGGATCCCCGCAAGTGAGGGGTGGCAGGGGGGGGTTGCGAATGCCACCCGCGTGCAAACTATCTGATGCATAACATGCATGTGGTGGGCCACTGAGGCAAGGTAAGGGGTCCATGTTACACGAAACACTGAATTGTGCGTGTAAATTAGACACAACTGGAACACCACGTGTGCGGAACGGATCCGGCGTGGTTTGTAGTAATGGCGTCGTTGCACACGGCCCGACAGTAACTGATGTAGCATGCCGGTGGGTGGCTAAATACGTGTTCGAATGGAGATCACTTTGTTCTTGAAACACTCGATTAGAAGAGACACAATTTGAAATATTGTTCAGTTCACATTTCACTGTCGGATGGGCATTATCTGGTGACGCAAAGCCTGAGTCCATTGTTCGCTCTAACGGCGTAGTTGTCGACCCTTGAAAATTAATGAGATTAGCACATGGCGTTGATTGAGAGTGCGAATCACTGTGCGTAAATGATGAATACGCCGTTGGCACAGAAATGACGAAACTCAGTGAGCGGATTTGTGCTTCCACATCTTCGAATAAGGAATTGTTTGGTCTGGTCATTGCATAGAGCATATAACCTGTTGCATAAAAACTGACTCGGAAGACGCGAAACACGAACGAACTGCGGTATAACCATTATGGGAACAGGATCGGTAATCGGGATATAGAAAACTTAATTCCCATATATCTCATAGCTCGTATATCTTTACACTTGACACTGCGTCTCTACAGAATGAAGTATAACAAAGAACTGACTAAAGTAAAGTTAAGATGGAGGCTTGACGGAGCACTTAGAGTGCACAGAAATTAAGTTTCGTGGTCGATACAAACTATCGACGCCACAAAGTTCACTGGAGTTCCTCTTTCTCTATCAGAAACTAATATTCCTATGGTGGCATCATGGAAATAATGTTTGGAGACAAATTAGTAGAGGATCGTGGTTCAAGCAATCTGGGCTGACCTTCCAACATATTGTGTTGTTGATGTACTGTTGGTATGATTGTTATACTATCTGGTTTTGTGTGTATGAGACTGGTGTGAGTGATAGATGTGTGTTGGACTGATATTCGTTTTGTCATAAGGTGGGTAATGAGTTTATTAAATGTAAGAGGTTTTTTTTGGGGGGGGGGGGGAGTCTGGGGATAGTTGTAGAAATTGATAAATCTCAGTTTGGGAAGGCTAAGAATGGGAGGGGGAGGCCATCCTGTGGGAACATGGGTGCAGGGGTTAGTTTTTTTTATGGGGGTGATGTGTTTTCTCAGGTAGTGGGCTTATGTACTAAAGGGGTTGTGGTTGTGTTGATAGAGGAGTATATTGCAGAGGAGTCCAGTTGACATGGGATAGATTTTCTCTTGGGGTGAAGGGATTTTCGTCATTTAACTGTAAATCATGGTACAGAGTTTAAGGATTATTCAATGGAGGTGGGGGGGGGGGGGGGGTTGCACGAGTATTGCAGAGGATTATGGGTTATTGAGGACCTGTCATCTGTGTTATAGGGAGGGGGAGAGCAGCACATCAACTGTACAAACTCATCTTGATGATTGTTGTTGTGCTGGAATATTACTGTTCATTTCAATGTTTTTTGAAACTTGTGGGTAAAATGTATAGGCTGAACGTGGTAAAATGTATAAGCTGAAGGTGGTTAGTTGAATTTGGAGGAGGTGGTATTGTGGTAGTAAGAGGGTTTTTCTTTGGGGGGGATTTGGTTCATTTGCCTGTGTTTTTATTTGTTCTGAAGTTCTGAGTAAGTGTGGATATGGATGTGGGCGGGTTTTTTTCTGTTTTATGTGAGAATTTTGTTGGGGATATAAACAATCAGCACATGGAAGTAGAGACACTATGGAGAGAGGCATTGCCATATGTGTTAAAAATCTGTCATAGTGTGAAAAATATGGAAGCTAAAAAGATTTGTGTACAGCAACATACAGAAGCATTTATGTGTGACCTTAAACTAAATAATGGTACTTTTATAATTGGAGCCGTATATAGGTCCACATTGGGAAATTTTCAGCTAGTTTTGAAAAACGTGGATTCTTTATTGTGCTGTCTGTCAGACAGAGGGAAGTAAATTAATTATTGTTTGTGGGGATTTCAACATAGATTTTCTGAAAGAGTCCGATAGAAAGCTTGACCTTGAAGTATTACTTGGTTCTTTCGATTTGACGTCAGTTACTGATTTTCCTACACGAATGTTACAGTAAAACAGCACACAGATAATGTCTTTATAGACCAAAATAAATTTAATCAAATAAAAACTTTTCCTGTTAAGAATGGTCTGTCTGATCATGATGCACAGCTAGACTAGATTCAGTTTTCGTTCCATACAGTATATGACTTAGCGCCATACAGTAATGGAAGACAGTCCTCCAAAATAGAGCATTCATTTAATGATTTAACAATTGAAAATTTTTGGGGAAGCTTAATAAAATTAAAAGAATTTGGAACATTGTTAAAAGGGAAACAGGGAAACCTAGAACACAGGAAGACTGTATTTCTATCCAACTCAAAGAAAAGTTTGTTAATATAAAGTCAGGCATATAAAATA
The DNA here is from genome assembly GCF_021461395.2 of Schistocerca americana. Lineage (NCBI taxonomy): Eukaryota > Metazoa > Arthropoda > Insecta > Orthoptera > Acrididae > Schistocerca > Schistocerca americana. Next base: position 116,802,881 of record NC_060127.1, read on the forward strand.
TTTTTAATAATCATTTTCAAAGTGTTGTAGAGAAAATAGGATCCAACTATTCATTATAAAATGCAGGCATTATATGGAAGAGGCAATACCTATGCAAATTTGATAAAATTGAAATTCAAACCACCTCTCCTACTGAAATTAGGAAAATAATAAATTCACTCAAAAGTAAAAGCTCACATGGAATTGATGGCATTTCCAACAGAGTACTAAAAGCTTGTGCTCAACAGATAAGAAGGATTCTCAGTCATATATGTAGTAGCTCATGGAAACAGGGCATTTTTCAAGATAGGATGAAACATGCTATTGTTAAACCATTGCATAAAAAGAGGGTAGGTCTGACGCTAACAACTACTGCGCAATCTCACTTTTGACAGCTTTATCCAATGTTCTTGAAAAAGTAATGTATTCAAGAGCAGCCTCATATATTTGTAAAAGTGAAGAACTAATAAAATATCAGTTTGGTTTTTAGAAAGGGTTTTCAACAGAAAATGCTATATATGATTTCACTGATCAAATATATGATTTCACTGATCAAATATTAAATGAATTGAATAATCAGACATCACCCATTGAGATATTTTGTGATCTGTCGAAGGCTTTTGATTGTGTGAATCATAAAATTCTTCTAGATAAGCTTAAATATTGTGGTATGAGTGGGACACTGCACAAATGGTTTAATTCATACTTAACTGGAAGAATGCATAAGGTTGAAATTAACAGTACTTACAGTCTGCAAAAATCAGAAGAGTCCTCTAACTGGGGAGGTATCAAAAATTGTGTCCCATAGGGCTCAGTCTTGGGTCCCTTATTGTTCTTAGTATACACTATGTGATCAGCAGTATCCGGACACGTACCTGAAAATGACTTAGAAGTTCGTGGCGCCCTCCACCAGAAATACCGGAATTCAATATGGTGTTGGCCCACCCTTAGCCTTGATGACAGCTTCCACTCTCACAGGCATACATTGAATCAGGTGCTGGAAGGTTATTGGGGAATGGCAGCCCATTCTTCACATATTGCTGCCCTGAGGAGAGGTATTGATGTTGGTCATTGAGGCCTGGCACAAAGCCGGTGTTCCAAAACATCCCAAAGGTGTTTTGTAGGATTCAGGTCAGGACTCTGTGCAGGCCAGTCCATAACAGGGATGTTATTGTCGTGTAACCACTCTGCCATAGGCTGTGCATTATGAACAGGTGCTCAGTTGTGTTGAAAGATGCAGTCGCCATCCCCGAATTCCTTTTCAACAGTGGGAAGCAAGAACGTACTTAAAACGCTAATGTAGGCCTGTGCACTGATAGTGCCACGCGAAACAACAAGGGGTGCAAACCCCCTTCATGAAAAACACGACCACACCATAGCACCACCGCCTCAGGATTTTACTATTGGCAATACACACGCTGGCAGATGATGTTCACTGGGCATTTGCCATACCCACACCCTGCCATCGAATCACCACATTGTGTATCATAATTTGTCACTCCACTCGTTTTTTCACTGTTTAATCACCCAATGTTTATGCTCTTCACACCAAGCGAGGCGTCATTTGGCATTTACCGGCGTGATGTGTGACTTACAAGCAGCCGCTTGACCATCCAAGTTTTCTCACCTCCTGTCTAATTGTCATAGTACTTGCAGTGATTCTTGATGCAGTTTGGAATTCCTGTGTGATGGTCTTGATAGATGTCTGCCTATTACACATTATGACCCTCTTCAGCTGTCGGTGGTCCCATTCAGTCTACAGACATTCAGTCAGTTCGGGCTGTACGCTTTTGAGCTGTACGTGTCCCTTCACATTTCCAAGTCACTATCACGTTGGAAACAGTGGACTTAGGGATGTTTAGGAGTGTGGAAATCTCGCGTACAGACGTATGACACAAGTGGCACCCAATCACCTGACCACGTTCAAAGTCCATGAGTTCCGTGGAGTGCCCCCGTCTGCTCTCTCACAATGTCTTATGATTACTAAGGTTGCTGATATGGAGTACATGGCAGTAGGTGGCAGCCCAATGTATCTAATATGAAAAATGTATGTTTTTGGGGATACTTTCGATCACATAGTGTATATTAATGACTTGCCACTCTGTATTCATGAATATGCAAAGCTAGTTCTTTTAGCTGATGATACAAGTATAGTAAGCACACCCAACAAACAAGATTCAGCTGAGGAAACTGTAAATAATGTCTTTCAGAAAATTAAGTGGTTCTCTGCAAATGGACTCTCACTAAATTTTGAGAAAACACAGTATATACAGTAAATGGCATAACACAATTGATAACTATAGACTGTGAACAGAAGTTTGTTGCCATGGAAGAATACTCAAAATTTCTGGCTGTATCCATGGATGAAAAATTGAATTGGGAGAAACACATTGATGATCTGTTGAAGCAGTTAGCTTCAGCTATTTATGTTATTAGGATTGTTGCAGATTTTGGTGATAAACATGTAAGTAAATTAGCTAATATGCCTACTTTCATTCACTGCTTTCATATGGCATTATAATTTGGGGTAATTCATCATTAAGAGAAAAAGTATTCATTGCACAGAAGTGTGTAATCAGAAAAATAGCTGGAGCCCACCCAGGATATCCTTGCAGACATTTGTTTAAGGAACTCCAGAGATTCACAGTACTTTTGCAATACATACATTCACTTATGAAATTTGTTATTTATAAACCATCCTAATTCAAAAATAACAGTGAAGTGCATAGCTACAACACTAGGAGAAAGGATTATATTTGCTATTCAGGGTTAAACCTGACTTTGGCACAGAAGTAGGTGAATTATGCTGCCACAAAAATCTTTGGTCATTTGCCAAATAATATTAAAAGTCTAACAGTTGGCCAACCAACTTTTAAAAACAAATTAAAAGAATTTCTGAATGACAACTCCTGCTCAATAGATGAATTTTTAGACATGAAGTAGTAACTGTGAAAAGAAAAGAAAAAAAAATTATTTTGTGTGAAGAAAACTTATATTAAAGTGACACGTTCCACGTCAGTAGGAAATGTCACATTCATGATCTACGAAACAAGTACTATGAATATATGAATATACAAGTACTATGAATATATGAATGAACCCAACAATTACGTTTGTTATCATCACTGTTGCATTTCGAAATCTTTTCTGTCGTCTTATTTTCTCTTTCTGTTTTTTGCCAATAGTTTCACTTTGTATTCACTGTCTCCTTTTTACTGTAATCTACTATACAATTTTATCCCGCCGATATATACTCAATAATACGTAATACGTAATAATACGTAACCCACTTCCAAACCATAACCAAAAAAAAAAATTTTTTCCGCTTTCAACACTACCGCCGCTATAAAATCCATCGTTTCTAGTTCACAAATAGTTCCTTTCACCTATTGAAACAACCATTTCGGCTAGTTCTAATAACTTTCGCTTTATTTCCATTTCCGTTTTTTCACACATCATTGATCATTTTTAGCTGCTTCCCACATGTTTTAACGTCATTATTTCTTCGTCAGACAATTGTTAGCCTCATTCTCATAATCTGCCACCACAAAACCACTCCTTTTAATACATTTACACGTAGTTTTTTCGAAATTTTCCCGAATTTCTCCACCCTTTAACGTGTTTTGGCGGCAACACAACCACCTAACCTTTATGCACATCGTTGTCTACCAACCCAAGTTCACCACAGGATCAACATAGCCCAGCTTTAACCAACACTTTTTCGCCTTTTTTCACACCAGATCTCCAGTTGCTTTCTAGTTCACCTTTATCTCTCCCCATATACACTCCTGGAAATTGAAATAAGAACACCGTGAATTCATTGTCCCAGGAAGGGGAAACTTTATTGACACATTCCTGGGGTCAGATACATCACATGATCACACTGACAGAACCACAGGCACATAGACACAGGCAACAGAGCATGCACAATGTCGGCACTAGTACAGTGTATATCCAACTTCCGCAGCAATGCAGGCTGCTATTCTCCCATGGAAATGATCGTAGAGATGCTGGATGTAGTCCTGTGGAACGGCTCGCCATACCATTTCCACCTGGCGCCTCAGTTGGACCAGCGTTCGTGCTGGACGTGCAGACCGCGTGAGACGACGCTTCATCCAGTCCCAAACATGCTCAATGGGGGACAGATCCGGAGATCTTGCTGGCCAGGGTAGTTGACTTACACCTTCTAGAGCACGTTGGGTGGTACGGGATACATGCGGACGTGCATTGTCCTGTTGGAACAGCAAGTTCCCTTGCCGGTCTAGGAATGGTAGAACGATGGGTTCGATGACGGTTTGGATGTACCGTGCACTATTCAGTGTCCCCTCGACGATCACCAGTGGTGTACGGCCAGTGTAGGAGATCGCTTCCCACACCATGATGCCGGGTGTTGGCCCTGTGTGCCTCGGTCGTATGCAGTCCTGATTGTGGCGCTCACCTGCACGGCGCCAAACACGCATATGACCATCATTGGCACCAAGGCAGAAGCGACTCTCATCGCTGAAGACGACACGTCTCCATTCGTCCCTCCATTCACGCCTGTCGCGACACCACTGGAGGCGGGCTGCACGATGTTGGGGCGTGAGCGGAAGACGGCCTAACGGTGTGCGGAACCGTAGCCCAGCTTCATGGAGACGGTTGCGAATGGTCCTCGCCGATACCCCAGGAGCAACAGTGTCCCTAATTTGCTGGGAAGTGGCGGTGCGGTCCCCTACGGCACTGCGTAGGATCCTACGGTCTTGGCGTGCATCCGTGCGTCGCTGCGGTCCGGTCCCAGGTCGATGGGCACGTGCACCTTCCGCCGACCACTGGCGACAACATCGATGTACTGTGGAGACCTCACGCCCCACGTGTTGAGCAATTCGGCGGTGCGTCCACCCGGCCTCCCGCATGCCCACTATACACCCTCGCTCAAAGTCCGTCAACTGCACATACGGTTCACGTCCACGCTGTCGCGGCATGCTACCAGTGTTAAAGACTGCGATGGAGCTCCGTATGCCACGGCAAACTGGCTGACACTGACGGCGGCGGTGCACAAATGCTGCGCAGCTAGCGCCATTCGACGGCCAACACCGCGGTTCCTGGTGTGTCCGCTGTGCCGTGCGTGTGATCATTGCTTGTACAGCCCTCTCGCAGTGTCCTGAGCAAGTATGGTGGGTCTGACACACCGGTGTCAATGTGTTCTTTTTTCCATTTCCAGGAGTGTATAATTTTTTTTCATTTTCATTTCAGCCTCATGTTACACTTTCCACCTTCTAATACCATGTCACCCTCACAACACCCCCACAACGACCCCATTAAGTTTTATTTACATTCCCTCCGCAAACATGCCTTCGCCCTAGCCAGATTACGCTCCCATATTTTATTTTCTCAGGCTTGTCTGACATTTGGCATTACCCCCAAAGGCCTCACACTTAAAGTTCCCATCTCTGGCTGCAACACTTCTTTCCATCAGTCCCTATACCAGTTCCAAACTGAACAATCCATTGCCCTCAGCCACCTAATCCTTCACCTACACATCAACTCAGCCAATGAACACACCCGTCAACTCCTATCCTTAATAAAAGTCCTCAATCTTTCCTCTCCCGCATCCACGCCGGCTGTTTAAAGCATCCTCCTACAGGCCAACCGCAAATTAGAACAGCATGCCACCCTCCACCTCAAAAAATTATCCAATCTCCTGGTTTCCCACCTCCGGAAAGGCAACTCACTCACTTTTCACAAGCTAGACAAATGTCTGCTTGTGTCTGTGTATGTGCGGATGGATATGTGTGTGTGTGCGAGTGTATACCTGTCCTTTTTTCCCCCTAAGGTAAGTCTTTCCGCTCCCAGGATTGGAATGACTCCTTACCCTCTCCCTTAAAACCCACATCCTTTCGTCTTCCCCTCTCCTTCCCTCTTTCCTGATGAAGCAACCATTGGTTGCGAAAGCTAGAATTTTGTGTGTATGTATGTGTTTGTTTGTGTTTCTATCGACCTACCAGTGCTTTCGTATAGTAAGTCACATCATCTTTTTTTTAAATATATTTGAAACAAGTACTATTGTACACATGCATCAAAAATAGTTTTGCATCACCCCAGTTCCGAGAACTCTTGAAGATAGACGTTGACTGTGAATGTTATATCACAGACACAGTCCCTTTGAGTGTTCAGAGATGTCACTAAACTCGCCCAAAGATGTAAACAACCATGCACGAGCAGCACCTATTAGACGGAGGGGGACCGACAGCCGATCAATTCCAGTCATTCCACCAGGAAGGAGGTACACGGCTCATGTTGTCTGTAGTTCAACAATGCCTAGATGATCAATACTGCAGTTCGATTGCATCCGCATTATTACTTTGTGCCAAGAAGGGCTCTCAACAAGGGAAGTGTCCAGGCATCTCGGAGTGAACCATGGCAATGTTGTTCGGACATGGAGGAGATACAGAAAGACAGGAACTGTCGATGACATGCCTCGCTCAGGCCACCCGAGGGCTACTACTGCAGTGGGTGACTGCTACCTACGGATTATGGCTCTGAGGAACCCTGACAGCAATGCCACCATGTTGAATAATGCTTTTCGTGCAGTCACTGGACGTCATGTTATGACTCAAACTGTGTGCAATAGGCTGCACTGCATGATGCGCAGTTTCACTCCACACATCCATGGCGAGGTCCATCTTTGCAACTGCAACACCGTGCAGCACGGTACAGATGAGCCCAGCAACAAGCTGAATTGGACTGCTCAGGATTGGCGTCACGTTCTCTGCACCAATGAGTGTCACATATGCCTTCCGACGATTGTCAGAGATGTGTTTGGAGGCAACCCGGTCACGTTGAACTCTTATACACACTGTCAAACGAGTGAAGCGACGTGGAGGTTCCCTGCTGTTTTGGGTGGGATTATGTGGGGCTGATGCACACTGCTGGTGGTCATGGTAGGCACCGTGACAGCTGTGCTATAAGTGAATGCCATCCTCCGACCAATAGTGCAATCGTATCGGCAACATATTGGCGAGGCTTTCGTCTTCATGGATGACATTTCGCATCCCCATTGTGCACATCTTGTGAATGACTTCCTTCAGGATAATGACATCACTCGACTAGAGTGGCCAGTATGTTCTCCAGACATGAACCCTATGGAAGATGCCTGGGATAGATTGGAAAGGGCTTTTATGGGCAATGTGACCTGCCAACCACTCTGAGGGATCTTCGCCGCATCGCCGTTGAGGAGTGGGACAATCTGGACTGACAGTGCCTTTATGAACTTGTGGATAGTATGCCACGACAAACACAGGCATGCATGAATGCAAGAGGACGTGCTACTGGGTATCAGAGGAACCAGTGTGTACAGCAGTCTAGACCAACACCTCTGAGGGTCTCGCTGTATGGTGGTACAACATGCAATGTGTGGTTTTCATGATCAATAGAGAGGGTGGAAATGATGTTGATCTCTATTGCAAATTTCTGCACAGGTTCAGGAACTCTGGGAACCGGAGTGATGCAAAGCTTTTTTTGATGTGTGTATGTAAGTGTGGGATGGGCATCAGTTGTTTGATAAGTGATGCTTAGGTGTGTGTGTGTGTGTGTGTGTGTGTGTGTGTGTGTGTGTGTGTGTGTGTGTGTGAGAGAGAGAGAGAGAGAGAGAGAGAGAGAGAGAGAGAGAGAGAGAGAGAGAGAGTGGTGAGTGGAGGGGGGGAAGCTGTGGTTGGTAAGACCTTTTTCCTTTCTGTAAGAGTGTAGTGGATTTGTTTGCGGTTCATTGAGGCAATTTATGTTTGATTAATTTGGTATTATTTTTTGATGGTATTTATTTGTTGCTTACATCGGTGGGTTTTATGGAGTGTGGTCTGGTGGTATTGATTTGTGGCAGTTGGTAGTATTGTTTCTCTTGGTTGATCTACATGGGTCAAGTGAAATTTGCAGCACCGGGTTTTAGATTTGTGTGTGGTTTCGTGGTATCTCCGGCTATGTTTGAGCCGTATAGACCAAGTGAAAGTTTCAGTGTGTGTGTGGGTTTCTAGTATCACTGTCTTCATTGGAGCTGTTTAGATCAGGCAAAATGTATGATACCAATAGCTGTTTATCACAGTTTTGGGGTGGGATGATTGTTGTGGATTTGTTGAGGATTTTGTGTGCATAATTTTTGGGTTGATATTTATTTTGAAATGGTGTCATGATCCTTATTGTTGTGTGTGTTGATTGACACTGCCCAAAACCCTTACTTCGAGCAGTTCCCCCATTAGTTTCACTTTATTCCTGGTGTTAAATATTCCACTTGTTAGGGCCTGTTTATGTTTGTTCATGGGTGTAGTGATAGATGTCATGGTCTCCACATTGAAACCACTTGAAATAGGAGTGTCACCATCTTGAAGATGTCTCGGGGTAAAGCAAATAAGAGAACAAGAACTTTTGGTAATCCCCTGCTGCCTATGTCTGTAAAATATGCTAACAACAAATTATGGCTAGTGCTTCTCTACACAAATTGATAATTATGAAATTACTTGTAGATTTGTTATGTCAGGGGAAAAACAGCGGTTTTGAAAATATCCACTGCTCGTCCTATACTATTTAGCTGCTATTTTTATATAATACTTCAAACAAAACATTCATGTAATGGGACACAGACTACTGTCAGCTCTCTATATATGGGTAAAGTCAGGATCTATATAATACAAATACTATTAGTATGCAGAATTTACCTTCCGGAACCCAGGTATTCTTATAAATTATGGACACCTTGTCTCATGGGGTATTTTTTTACTTCATTTTTAAGGATTTGGGCATTTCTGTTTGCCTGTCCGTCTCTTGTCATACTGTTACACTTTTGCAGCAGAATATAAAACTGTAATCTGAACCATAGGCAGAGGTGCACAGTCTATATGGAAATATGTCATTGGTACTTGAGGGAACATAGATATATTAATGCTGAAATTTACATCATTGATTTTCCACAATAGTATTTGTTTTATAGTCTGTGATAAACCAGCTGTTGACATTTCTGAGGATGCCCTAAAAAGCCAAAATCTGATTCATAACAAACTGCAAATTAATAACTTTGATCAAGCTGAGCACCATAGCTGATACCAGTGTTAATGATAATATGTGTTATTACATATTTGCAGTTGGTATCACTGATTGAACATCTTCAAATTGCCCATTTGTGTCATGACTTTGCACATCTAGGCAACCTGAATATGTTCAGTGAACAAATCTGGTCTTAATACAATAAATATGTAATAATACAGCTTAGATGGTTTTTATTAATCATTAATATAAAGTAAATATTATTATGGAACATCAATAATGTGTATTTCCAGGATTGCCACATGTTCTGGAAATCAGGGAATTTCAAATGTATCAGGGAAATTTGAAAAAAGCACTGGAAAAATCTCGTTTTTGTCTCGGTAGATGAAATTGTTTGTTTACTGAGACATCATGTGTCGTCACTGGCTGGGCGCAGCTGAGTATGTGCATCACTTACCTACTCCCTTATTCTTACTGCTTCTGCCCTTTATACCAATCCCCTCGACTTGCTGCCACCACTTCGTGCCACTAGCCTAGTAGCTACTGACGAGAGGCAGGGAGGCGGGAGGAGTGGTTATTTGAATCTGATTCTCAGAGATTGTTGACGCAGCAGCCAGAGGTGGTGATCACGTATACATGAGTTGTGTCTGAGTGACTGTCTGAATATCTGTGTGCTCTTGTTTTCTGACAAAGGGTATGGCGGAAGTTTAGTTGTGAGAATGTGATTGTCTTTTCTACATGCCTGGATGTGGCTCAGCAATCATCTTTACTGTGAATTACTACTATCCTCATTAGTGTTGATTCTCAGAGTATTTGTGCAAGTCACCAGCTACACAACCGGCAGGCCAGAAAGGACAAAAGGGAGACTCCCTTGAAGACTTGCTACATCCCTCCAACCAACCAGCACATGAGTCTCCCTCTGCCAACTGGAAAGGCTCGAAAAAGTCCAACAAAGGCAAATGGTCTTCTCTTTCACTGACCCAAAGATCCTCTTTAAAGGTGTCGCCATGTGACACCTTCTCCCGGCTGGCCTCCGTGTCGCCAGTGCGCACCACCAACCTTTCTTCTGCCCTGGATTCTGCAGGTTGACAGCAGAAGAAAGGTGACACTTCTGTGGACCTCATGGAGCAGGATCCTCTTGCCTCTGTGCCCTGTAACAGTGAGTTTTCACAGACTGGCACTCGGCAGCTGCCGAGGTGACACCTCTTCATATTTTCCTCATCGTGACTGTCCTCCAATGGAACTTTTGCAGCCTTTGATCCAACAAAGAGGATTTATGACTGCTTTTAGAATCACAGCTTCCAATTGTACTCTGCCTTCAGGAAACAGAATCGCATCCTCACGACTGCTTTGAGCTTTTGCATTTCTTCCTGGTCTGTTTTGACCTTCCACTTGAGGTTGGCGTTCCATCTCATGGGAGAGTCATTCTGCTCATATGGGATGACATTCATAGTCAACCCATCTCCCTGACTACCTGTCTTCAAGCTGTTGCAGTTTGCCTTTTCCTTCCTCACTTGACCTTTTCCCTTTGTACCATTTACATCTTTCCGTCATTCGATGTCACCGGGGTCGACTTCCTCCAGCTTATTAGGCAGCTTCCTCACCGATTTCTGCTGCTTGGTGACTTTAATGCGCACCATCCCATTTGGGGCTCCTTCAGAACCTGTCCGAGAGGTTCCCTCTTGGCTGACTTTCTTAATCAACTTAACCTTTTCTTTTTTAACACAGAAACGCCCATGTTGCTTTCAGACTCCTCGCTCACCTATTCCCATTTGGACCGTTCCTTCTGCACTGCCCATCCTGCACATCGTCTCAAGTGGTCTGTTCTTTCGGACACCGACTCGAGTGATTATTTCCTGTGTGCTATCCATTTGCTGACTCCTACCCCACCTCCGTGCACATCGAAATGGCAGCTTACTAAGGCTGACTGGAGACTTTACTCCTCCCTGGCAACCTTAAACGAACACGATTTCCACAGTTGTGATGACCAGGTGGAATTTCTTACAAACATTATCCTTACTGTGGCAGAACATTCCATTCCTCGCACTTCCTCTTTACCACGCCATGTCCGGGTCCCTTGGTGGACTGAGGCGTGCTGTGACACAATTTGCATTCTTCGGGATAACCAAAAAGGTAGCTGAACTTCATTCACTAGTTCTTTTAACAGTTTCACCCCCCTCTTTCGTCGTGTGCACCAACCTCTGACGGCTCTCTGGGAGCAAGATCCATTCCCCAATTTTCGGCCTGACAGTAGCAGATGATGTCATCGTGTACCCTATTGCTATCTCCAACACCCTGGGTCGCCATTTTGCAGAAATTTTGAGCTCCTTACACTATCACCCTGCCTTCCTCCATTGGAAATGAGCAGGGGAGGCTTGGGCAATACCCTTCTCTTCTCGGAATCGTCAGTGCTACTGTGCTGCCTTTACTATGAGGAAGCTAGATCATGCTCTCACTTCATCCCAATCCTCCGCCCCGGGCCAGACACTGTTAACTTTCAAATGTTGCAGCACCTTTCTCTTGTGGGCAAGCACTGTCTGCTTGATTCGTACAACCGGACCTGGGCAGAGGGTATGTTTTCCAGACACTGTTGTGAAGCCACTGTCATACCCATACCCAAGCCCAGTAAGGACAGACACCTTCCTTCTGGCTATCGCCCACTTTGTCTACCCATGTCATGAATGGTTTTCTGTGGAAATCTCAGACTGGCTGTGTTTTTCGATTTGGAGAAAGCCTACAACATTTGTTGGAGGACTATTATCCTCTGTACTCCCTACACATGGGCCTTCTATGGGGCCGACTGCCCCATCTGCTTGAGGAATTTTTAAAAGACTGAGTTTTTGAGGTACGTATGGGGTCTGCCTTGTTGGACACCTTTATCCAGGCCTCAGGGTTCTGACCTGATCTTCGTCATCTTTGCTATCGCCATTAAAATGGCCTGTCTCCTGCTGGGCATCTCCGGCTCTCTTTTTGTTGACAATTTTGCTATCTATTGCCACTCTTCATGGACCTGTCTCATTGAGTGGTGTCTTCAGTGATGTCTCGATCCTCTTTACTCATGGAGCATTGACAGTGGCTTTAGTTTTTCGATTTGGAGAAGGCCTATGACACCTGCTAGAGAGCTGGTACCCTCCGAACTCTTCACACGTGGGGTTTCCGTGGCCACCTACCCTGTTTCCTTCAGACGTTTTTAAAAGACCAAGTTTTGGAGGTGCATGAAGGGTCTGCCTTCTTGAACACCTTTATCCAGGAAAATGGTGTGTCTCAGGGTTCCATTCTGAGTTTTGTTCTCTTTGCTATCACCATTAACCCTATAATGGTCTGTCTCCCACTGGGCATCTCCAGCTCCCTTTTTGTTGACGCTTTTGCCACCTATTGCAGTTCTCTACGGACCTGTCTCACTGAGCGGCATCTTCAGCGATGTCTCGATTGTCTTTACTTCTGGAGCATCGACAATGGCTTTCGCGTTTCCACTGACAAAACTGTCTGTATGAATCCCACGAACGCTGACTGCAAATTTGTATGTCAGTCTGGTTATTTGACCCGTTGTGCTGCCATTCACGAACAGCATTCCAGGAGGTGTTTTCCTACAGGATAACACTTGCTCACATACTGCTGTTGTAAGCCAACATGCTATAGTGTGTAACATATTGCCTTGGCTTGCTCGATAACCAGCTCTACCTCCAGCTCCAACCCATCCGCAAACATCATTAACTGTCCTTATATTGATCGACCAAGTGCAATAGGCGTGGAATTTCATCCCACAAACTGACACATGACACCTGTACAACAGCGTACCAGCATTTACATTTGCAGTGGCTTATCTCACACTCACATTGATCTCTGATCTTGCAATGTTAATCACTTTACATATGTTGCCTCGACAAATGTATTCCTGAAATTTCATTACTCTACAATCTTGCAATGTTAATCACTTTACATATGTTGCCTCGACAAATGTATTCCTGAAATTTCATTACTCTACATTAATTATTTTTTGGTGTTGCAAATTTTTCCATCAGTGTACTTGGCCTTTCTTTAACCATCCCTGGTGCGAGGCAGAATTCTCTTCCCAGTAGCGAGAAAATGTCGTTATTACAATTTTGAAATCAGATAAATTGCCTCTTCAAATGGACAGCTGTTGTCCAGATTGATTTCCCAATGCCCTGCAAGTTACTTGAACATATGGTTAGTCGAAGGTTGTATTGTGTCCTTGAATCCCCGGATCTTTTGGCTTCGATCCAGGGTGCTTTTCGCCAAGGCCGCTCTACTGTAGATAATTTAGTCCACCTGAAGTCTGCTATCTGAACAGCTTTTGCTCAGCATCAGTTCCTTGTTGCAGTTTTCATTGATCTGCGTATATATCTTATGATACCACATGGTGCCATAACGCCCCCCCCCTCCCCCCCCCCCACCCCCCACCCCCCACCCCCCACCCCCCGCTGCCCACCTGCAGGAGAAGGGGCTTGCTCAAGGTTCTGTTTTGAGTGTCACTCTCCTTTTTGTGGCTAACAATGATCTGGCGGCAGCTGCAGGACATACGGTGTCCCCATCTTTGTACACGGATGGTTTTTGCATTTATTTTTGTTCGTCTGCTACGGATATTGCTGGAGGCAGAATGCAGGGAGCAATACACCAAGCACAGTCCTGGGCTTTCACTCATAGAATCCATTTTTTGGCTGCCATGACCTACCTTATGCATTTCTGTCATTGTGTTTTTTGGGACCAGTCTTTGATGCCTAGTTGACATGGCTTCCCCATCTTTGTCAACTAAAGCAGACATGTTGGTCGCACCTGAATGCTCTTCTATGCCTTAGCGACACCGACCGTGGTGTGGTCCACTTTACTTTGATATGGCTATATGCTGCATTGTTGCAGTCCCACCTAGATTACAGGAATCTCTCATAGGACTTTTTATCAGTTTCGACATTACGTATGGATTCGATACACTATTGCGGGGTAAGACTGGTAACAGGTGCTTTTGGACTAGGCAACAGTTCCACTATTGTGGATTCTGCACCATCAAAAATTGATGGCAGCTGCTCGCCCATAGTACCCTAACTGTCATCTCCTCTTTCCAGATACGAGATCTACCTCCCATAATGGCAACACAGGTCTGGGGTTACGATCACCAAGTTCGAGTCTCGGTCCGGCACACAGTTTTAATCTGCCAGGAAGTTTCATATCAGTGCACACTATGCTGCAGAGTGAAAATCTCATTCTAGAAAACTCTTTACCTGTAATTCTCTTTACATATTGGCTATTTTCTTCACATATGGGGGACATGATCTCATCTGAAAAGTGAAAGCAAGCCTGTAAAAGAAAGAGGGGGGGGGGGGGGCAGTTCTCAATTCTAGAGCAGTGACCCTCTTGTTATTTATTTATTTATTTTTTACCTTTGCAATTTGGGTGAGTTTGTGTTCAATCCTTGCACCCAATTTACTCTTTCATCTACCTACTTCTTTTCTCGTCAAGCAGAACGATATTTATGCCTGTTGTTTAATACCTGTTTATATCACTTACAATGCTGGTATTTATGAATTTTTTAGCATTTGACTCCGGAAAGACCATTTTTCTTTGTAGTGAGGTCTTGCCAATAGCAAATTTTCTGGATGGAAAGTCACTCAATCTGCTCATATACTTTAAAATTTAAAAGTAAATCTAGCAGTGCTAGAATGTATACAAAATACTGATATACCCATTTTCAAGTTGTTGTTTAAAGATTCACGACTTTTAAAACTTACGTAGATTACCTTTTTGATGATAGAACTTTACATAAGAAGTTATTAAGAACATTGAGAAGATCACATGATGAACAATTGAATGACTAAAGCAGTGTTATCAACCCTCATTCATTGACACATGTAATAAATTCATCGAGGCAGTGAAGTTCAGAACTGTTGTAAAAATTTCAGAAATTAAAAGTATATATTACCTAATGAATGTATTATTTTGGGGTGAAAGAACACAATAATTATTATTTTTGGAATGTAATAATTCACTATTGCTTCATTTTAATTCTAAGTTTCACACTGTAATGAAACATTGTCTAAATGCCTCTCTCTCTCTCTCTCTCTCTCTCATTTGTTATAACGTATCGCTGTTATTTTGTATTTGTATTGCAGTCATTACATTAAAATTGGCTACATTGATTCTGCAATTTATACTCTTATGTTATTGCTAAGAATTGATTTAAAGAATAAAAGGATATATTTATTTGTAAGATATTGTAAATTTATACCACTGGAACTCTTTCAAAATATTTGAGTGCGTAATACTGCCAATAAATACAATGACTTTCTTTCTTCTGTTTCATAGGATGCAGTTATAATTGTAATAGATGTTGGACACTTTGACTCCAAGTATGTTATACAGAAACGCAGTGATTTTTTACAAAAGGCGAAACTATGTGTTCGAAGAATTGTGGAGAGGAGGGTACGTGATTTATTTTAAGTAGGTTATAAAGAGTAACTATAACAACAAAAACAATAAATTGTTGATAAAATTATTTAACTGAATAGATAAAAAATCTACTCACCAAGCGTGAGCAGAACACACACATAAAAGACTGTTGTGATTGGCAAGCTTTCAGAGCCAGTGGCTGCTTCTTCAGGCACAAGCTTTGAAGGGGAAGGAAGAAGAGTGAAGGAAAAAGCCTGGGGAGGTCTAGGAAAAGGGGTAGATTTTGGGAAAGTCACCCAGAACTGCGGGTCAGGGGAGACTTACCATACAGGATGAGAAGGAAAGACTTGATTGTTGGGGACTGCATAGGACGAGATTTGAAAACCTGAGAGCTTAAAGGTGGAAGACGGGTAATAAGCAAGACAGAGATTACTAATACAACTGTTCATAAGTTAATAAGAGTTAGAAGCTATGTGCATTGTACGTAACAGCCGTGGGAGGGGACAGTGAAAAATAGACGGGAAAGACAATGAAAGATGTAGAAAGCTAAAATGGAGTGAAGCATAGAGTAATTACAGTGAAGAAAAGCTGAGACAGAAGAAATTAATGTAAATTAAGGTGAGGTGGGTGGCGAGAATCAATTACATGTTGTAGTGCTAGTTCCCACTTGCGGAGTTCTGAGAAACTGGTGACTGGAGGAAGAATCCAGATGGCGCGTCTGGTGAAACAGGTGCTGAGGTCACGAATGTCATGTTGTTGAGCATGCTCTGCAACAGGATATTGCGGTTGCCAGTATATACCCTATGCCTATGCCCATTCATCCTAACTGATAATTTGGTGGTAGTCATGCCGATGTAGAAGGCTGAACAGTGTTTACATAATGGCTGGTATATGATGTGCCGTTTCTATTTTTCACCTCCCCCTCCCACATCTGTTACGAACAATGCACTTAGCTTGTCACTCTTATTAACTTGTGCTTAATGTTTTAGTAGTAATCTCTGTCTTGCATATTATCCGTCTTCCACCTTTAAGCTCTCAGGTTTTCAAATCTTGTCCGAAGCAGTCCCCAACAATCAGTCTTTCCTTCTCATACCGTACAATAAGTCTCCCCTGACCCGCAGTTCTGGGTCTAAGAAAAGACCACTCCAGTCCTTTTTCTTCACCTTTCTTCCTTCCCCTTCAACCCTTGAGCCTGAAGGAGGAGTCACTGGCTCCAAAAGCTTGCCAATCACAACAGTCTTTTATGTGTGTGTTCTGCCGCTGCTTGGTGAGTAGATTTTTTTATCTATCCAATTAAATAATTTTATAAAGAGTATCTGTGTTTGATGTTTTTATTGGTATACACCTTGTTATAAACAAAACATATTTTTACCAGTTAATATGTTTCCAGATATTTACCAGTGGAAAAGATGAAATTGGGTTGATTGTACTTGGTTCTGACAAGACACAGAATCCACTTGATTATCCAAACGTGAGTGTGGAATTTCCTCTTGCACTGCCTACATGGCAGATGATATCCTTTGTGGAGAAATCTTTACATGAAAGTGAAATAAAAACAGACTGGATAGATGGTGTTGTTGTTGGCATGCATGTCTTGAAAGATGAACTAGAGTAAGTATCTAAAGCTGTCTGTTTCGTTACATTCTTGGAACATGTTACAGAATGTGTGTTACACAAATCACAGTGACATAGTTGTGACTTTATAAACTTGAATCAATATGTTTTTGTAATGAAAAAGAAACAGAAGGCACAATACCTGCAGAATTAGGAAAATTTTTTGTGTGTTTTTACTATATGAATGTTTTTTACAGTTTTCTGTTCAGCTCAATAATTAAGGAGGTATTGATACAAGGCTTTGGCAAAAATCCATCTGTCACCTACAATTCCAGCCCTGTCACTGGCATTCCCTTCCCCGCAATATGACTGGGCCACCATGAAAGCAGCCACAACGTTGTCAATTTCACTGAAACCACAGCATAGCAATTTACTTGAGTATGGCTGTTGTTGTGGTCTTCAGTTTGGTTTAAGCACTATGTCAATACCTTCTCTTCATAGCACTCGGAAGTCGCGATCTGCGACTGTTTTTACAAATGGCAAGAAAACTTTTCCTCTAGTTGCTTGTTTTTCAGTGAAAGATGCAAATATTTGAGAATGTAGTGCCTTATATATATCTGTCAGAATAGGCACAAAGTCCGAAAGTTATTTTCAAATGATTGCGCTCTTCTGCAAAGTATTAAGATTCCCAGATTCTTCCAACATGGTCCACCAATGTCTTACATACTACTCTTCTTCTATGTATTGTTTCCAGCATTTGGAGCTGAAACATTAGGCACCAAAATATACCTTATAACCACAATCTAATGAACATATAATTAAAATAACCAAAGATGTAATGTTGCACTCTCGGGTGGGACTGATATTGAATGCGAAGCAAAAGTGGAAATTAAACATTCATCTCACTTTTTGGTATTGAAATTATTCACAGTGCCATAGGGAGAACTGAGTTTCTGTGTTTTATAGAGCCAAACAGTGATTAAAGTCAACAAGGAAACTGCACACTTCAAAAAAAGTTTTGCATCACCCCAGTTCCCAGAACCCCTGAAGATAAACTGACTGTGGATATTGTATTGCAGACACAGTACCTTTGACTGTTCAGAGATGTCACTAAACCCATCCAAAGATGCAAACAACCATGCTTGAGCAGCGCCTATTAGACAGAGGGCGTCCGACGGCCAATCAGTTCCAGCCATTCCACCGAGGACATGGTACACGGCTCGATTGTCTGTAGTTCAACCGTGCCTAGATGGTCAATACCGCGGTTCGATTGCATCCGGAATGTTACCTTGTGCCAGGAAGGGCTCTCAACAAGGGAAGTGTCCAGGCATCTCGGAGTGAACCAAAGCGATGTTGTTCAGACATGGAGGAGATACAGAGAGACAGGAACTGTCGATGACATGCCTCGCTCAGGCTGTCCGAAGGCTGCTATTGCAGTGGATGACCGCTGCCTACAGATAATGCCTCAGAGGAACCCTGACAGTAAGGCCACCATGTTGAATAATGCTTTTCGTGCAGCCACAGGACATCGTGTTATGACTCAAACTGTGCACAATAGGCTGCACAATGCACAACTTCACTCCAGACATTCATGGCAAGATCCATCTTTGCAGCCACGACACCGTGCAGCGCAGTACAGGTGAGCCCAGCAACATGCCGAATGGACCACTCAGGATTGGCATCACGTCCTCACCACCGATGAGTGTCATATATGCCTTCAACTATACAATTGTTGGAAGTGTGTTTGGAAGTAACCCGGTCAGGCTGAATACCTTAGACGGACAGTCCAGCAAGTGCTGCAAGGTGGAGGTTCCCTGCTGTTTTGGGGGGCATTATATGGTGCCGACATACGCCATTGGTGGCCACGGAAGGCGCCGTAATGACTGTACGATAGGTGAATGCCATCCTCTGACTGATAGTGCAACCATATTGGCAGCGTATTGGTGAGGCATTCATCTTCATGGATGGCAGTTCGCGCCCCCGTCATGCATATCTTGTGAATGACTTCTTCTCCAGACATGAACCCTATCAAACTTGCCTGGGATAGATTGATAAGGACTGTTCACGGATGACGTGACCCGCCGGCCACTCTGAGGGATCTACGCGAATCTCCGTTGAGGAGTGGGACAGTCTGGACTGACAGTGCCTTGATGAACTTGTGGATGGTATGCCATGACAAATACAGGCCTGACTCAATGCAAGAGGACATGCTACATGGTATTGGAGGGTGTGTATGGCAATGTGGACCACCACCTCTGAGAGTCTTGCTGTATGGTGGTGAAAAGTGCAGTGTGTGGTTTTCATGAGGAATAGAAAGGGCAGAAATGATGTTTATGTTGATCCCTATTCCAATTTTCTGCTCAGGTTCTGGAACTCTCAGAGCCAAGGTGATGCAAAACTTTTTTTGATGTGTGTGTATTTATTATACAAGTTGAACCCAAACTCCCTGATTTTAGAGGTTGTTCGTGAAGTTTTTTTTTTTTAGTATTTTGCTATGAGGGACGCACTGCCTCCAGTGGCTTATTACAGGGTAAATCCATAGCATTTGATTTGTAACCCCCATATATCTTCATATCTGTGTTGCACTGAAGATACCTGCAGAACAGTGCAAACATTGGTGGTATGCTCTTTGTATCTTGTTTTGAAACAAACCTGTTCCATTCACTCAAGGTGCTTGCTGTTGACAACAATAGCCCCAGTTTGCACTTCATCCTCAAGTTAGCTTTGAGTCCTACTTCGTTTTGCCTCAGGTTTGTTTTTCTGGTAGTGTTAGTTGTAGATGATACACAACGATGTTGCATCTTCTGTCCAAAGACTGTTTTGAGGCACCTCCCATGCTACTCTGTTTTATGTAAGGCTCTTCATCTCTGTTTAACTACTGCAACCTATATCCTATTAAAGCAACATATCGTATTCATCTCTTGGTCTCTTTCTATAGTTTTTACCCACCACACTTCCCTCCAGTACTACATTGAATTCATTGATGCCTCAAAATGTGTCCAGTCAACCAATCCTTTCTTTAGGTCAAGTTGTTTGTCAACAAATTTCTTTCTTCCCCAGCTCTATTCTGTACCTTCTCATTAGTTATGTGATACAACAATATGAATAGCTTTACTTGTGAATAGTTGATCATTATGCACTCAGAGTATGGCATTACTGAATGAAATGGAAGAACGACACCACAGTGCTATGTATAGCTGATCCTGCTGCAACACCAACCACCTCACAGTACTTTTGCATCTGGCTGTTGTATTACTCTGTGTACAGCCCTGTAATTGTATGTAGTCACACTGTGGACCCCAAGAATTTAATAATTAATATTGCAGTTCTGTCATGCAGAGACTGTACATTCAGCACTCATTTGTTCCAGCCAGATACACATACCTCAACACGATGTCTCTCCTAAGGGTTGTCCTGTGCATTTTTCCAGAATTTCAGCAGATATTTGCAATTTTGTTTTTGCGATGTTTAGGTGCCCAGAGAAATACTGCTCACATATGTTTCATGTGATAACCAGTTTCAACTGAAAGCATCTGTTTCTTCCCTAATACAAACAAAATGATTCATAAAGCAGAATTTTCCTGACCATTTGGTAGAGCAGCTCGAAGTTAGTCTAGTTCGATAGTTAGTATAGCGATACGTGTTAACATGGACAGAAAAATATGAAGAGTAACCAGTACTCCAGCAGCGACCGATTAGCACTGCTGTGTGGCAATAGCAGACAACGCGGGACAGGGCGGCACGTG
The DNA here is from genome assembly GCF_021461395.2 of Schistocerca americana. NCBI lineage: Eukaryota > Metazoa > Arthropoda > Insecta > Orthoptera > Acrididae > Schistocerca > Schistocerca americana. The sequence goes on from NC_060127.1 coordinate 116,823,571, forward strand.
AGTTGCTGCTAGTGCTGGTTGTTCTTTGGAAAACAAACCGATGGTTTCCATTGACACTGGGAGTTGCATGAAAGATGTTATGAGCATTGTATCAGCCAACTCCAGCTTCAAGTTATGAAACAAAATTGCAGTTATCTGCCAAAGCACCAAAGAAATGTGCCTGATGACTCTTGAGATATGTGCACACAGTGCCTTTTTCCTCATGCTTAGTTGCAGATGTATGGTGACAAAAATGCATTTACAAAAATTTGTGAAAGAGACGCACGCATGCATGCACGGGCGGTCTTGTGTTGAAGTGTTGCCTTGTTGTATGAGCAGTTTACTGTAGATCCTCTTCTTTGCTTGGGAGTTTGTGCTGCATTTATTGCAATGAAAAGGTGACAGAAAAAGAAAACGTGGAGACTTCTATGGATAATGAAGTATCTAAGTAACAGAGGCACAAGAAAGACAAAGTGACGACAACTTTGTGGCTGCAAATTTCAGAATATTACATTGAGATTTTAGATTTTGTGCTTGGGAAACTGCAGCAGTAAGGCCAGCAACAACATTATGTTTGCTGGTAACTGGCAACAAATATATCAGTTTGAACTATTTATTTCCCATTTCAAAATGAAGCGTTTCAATTACTATTCCTTAAACAAGAAATAGTTTAGGGGAGAGTTTCTTGATTGATAAGTGAAAGTTATTTAACTTTCAGCGTGACATTTGTATTTTATCTTGTAAAAAATGTGTTTGCACAATTTTAATCATGAAAGATTGTATGTAGATTAACATACTCTGATTTGACAAATTCGTGAATGTCAGACTCTGGAATCCACTTTTTTTTTTTTTTTTTTTTTTTTTTTTTTTTTTTTTTTTTTTTTTTGCATCATTGATGTCCTTACATTTCAATTTCTAATGCTTTGTTGAGGAGCTACACATGCTCCGTCATTTCTTTTGTTCAGATGTCAGAATCTTCAATTTTGTGCTATTAAGTCACCATAGCACGAATGTTCGTCTACTGCTTTCAGATACACTTTTCATAAATTTGTGGTCTTATTGTTCTCTGTTTTCCTACTTTGAGACTTATGGTACTGCATTATTTACAGCAATATGATTGTAGACCTTTTATCAAATAATGGAAAATCCAGGATGGAATGAACAACACCTTCAACCTATTACCCGGAATCTGTAAAAGATACCAACCATTTCTTCCACCGACTCTCCACAGTTCCTGTCCCTTTACCACATGGTGCCTTGCTTATCAATGTTGATGCCACCTCCCTTTACATTAACATCCCTAATGCCCATGGCCTTACCCCTATTGAACACTACCTTCTCAAGGCCCCACAGATTCCAAAGCAACCTCCTTCCTAAACGCCATTACCAACTATATCCTCACCCACAATTACTTCTCCTTTGAAGGTATTACTTACAAACAAATTTGAGGTACAACTATGGGCACCCACATGACACCATCCAGTGCCAACTTCTTCATGGGCCACCTAGTAGAGGAATCCTTCCCAAACACCCAGAATCCTAAACCCCTCGCCTGGTTCAGATCCCTTGATGACATCTTTGTGACTTTGATTGAGGGTGAGGATACCTTATCCACATTCCTCCAGAACCTCAACAACTTCCCCCATTTGCTTCACCTGGTCCTACTCAACCCAACAAGCCAACTCCACCTCAGAGATGGCTACATCAATACCTCCATCCATATCAAACCTACTAACCACCAGCAATACCTCCACTTTGACGGCTGCTACCCATTCCATGCCAAGAAGTCCCTTCCTTACACCTGAGCCGCCTGTGGTTGTCGCATCTGCAGTGCCAAGTGGTCCCTCTCGAAATATACTGAAGGCCTCACTGAAGCCTTCACAATCTGTAATTATCCAATTATCCTCCCAAACTTGTGCAAAAACAAATCTCCCATGCCTTATATTCCCAGTCTCCTACCACCTCCCATGTCCCACCGCCTGGCCACAGAGGAGCATTCGCCTCGTAACTCAGTATCACCCAGGACTGGAGCAACTGAATTACATTCTGTGCCAGGGTTTCCACTACCTCTCATTGTGTCCTGAAGTGAGAAATGTCCTGGCCACTATCCTTTCCACCCCTCCCAAAGTGGTATTCCGTCGTCCACCATACCTGCACAATATACTCATTCATCTCTACACAACCCCTGCTCCCCTCCCGTTACCTCATGGCTCATCCCCCTGTAATAGACCTAGATGCAAGGCCTGTCCTATACATCCTCCCACCACCACCTATTCCAGTCCGGTCACAAACATCACCTAACCCATCAAAGGCAGGGCTACCTGTGAAACCAGTCATGTGGTCTACAAGCTAAGCTGCAACCACTGTGCTGCATTCTATGCAGGCATGACAACCAACAAGCTGTCTGTCCACATGAATGGCCACCGACAAACTGTGGCCAAGAAACAAGTGGACCACCCTATTGCTGAAAATGCTGCCAAACATGACATCCTTCATTTCAATGATTGCTTCACAACCTGTACCATATTGATCCTTCCCACCAACACCAGCTTTTCTGAATTCTGCAAGTGGGAACTTTCCCTGCAATATACCCTACGTTCCGTTAACCCTCGTGGCCTCAACCTTCGTTAGTCATTGTCCTCGCCCATCCAGCCCCTGTTCTGTTCCTATTCCAGCACTACACAGCCCTCATTCCTCCATCACACCTAGTCTTTTTACCTCTCTCATTTTCCGCTATCCCCCCCCCCCCCCCTCCCACCCTCTTCGCTGCCCTCCATCTAACCTCCCGACTGCACATAGCTGCTCTACCCTCTTTCCACCTCGTCCCTGCGCGCTCCCCAACAGCACGTCACTGTCCACCACACCAACCATACTATCCCTCCCCTTCCCCACCCCAGCCTCCTGTTTACCCACACCCAGTCACCACTCCCATCATGCACTGGTGCTGCTGCTCACAGTGTGGGCGTGGCCTCAGTTGCCTGAGACTGCAGTCATGTGTGTGTGAGTTGTGTTTGCGTGTGTATGTATGTGTGTGTTTGTTGTCTAATTTTGACGGAGGCTTGACTGGCCAAAAGCTATATTTGCGACAGTCTTTTTGTTGTGCTTATCTGCAACTCAGCATCTTCGCTATATTGTAGACATTTTATCTAATACTTGATGCTCAGGACACCACTTCTCAGATTTTTATTGAAATAATATTTTGAAGTGGAATGCCATGACTTCTTTGTGTGTAATCAACTATAAATTCCAGTGGATTTTCTGTGGCGTTAACAGACATTACTGCACATAAATTGCTTTACAGCAAAACCTCAACACACTACACAAAGGCAAATAAAGAGCAAAAAGCTAACATAAACACCAGCAAATATGCGCCTAAATATAAATAGCAGTCTGAGAATGACCAATCAGTCCAAAACTGGTACAGAACTACTTGTGTTGCTGAACAGTTCAAAGGAAACTTTAGTCTCATTTCAAATAGGTACCCCACTCATACAGGTAATCGGTGGTTACTTCAATCTACCCACGATATGCTGGAAAAATTATACGTTTAAAGCCAGCAGCAAGCATAAAACGTCATCCGAAATTGTACTGAATGCTTTCTCAGAAAATTATTCTGAACAATTGGTTCATGAGCCCACTCGAAGTGTAAATGGTTGCAAAAGCATACTTGATCTCTTAACAACAAATAATCCTGGAGTAATAGAGAGTATCATGACAAATACAGGGATTAGCGACCACAAGGCAGTTGCTGCTAGGCAAAAAAAAAAAAGGTCGATAAAAATTCTCTTAACACCTTTTTAAGAGACAGTCTCCACTCCTTCCTATCTGATCACGTAATGTAGAAAACATGTGGAATGATTTCAAAGAGATAGTATCGACAGCAATTGAGAGATACGTACAACATAAATTAATAAGTTATGGTACTGATCACCGATGGTATACAAAACGGGTCGGATCGCTGTTGCAGAAGCAATGAAAAAAACATGCCAAATTTAAAAGAACACAATCCTCAAGACTGGTAAAGTTTTGCAGAGTTCGAAATATACCACATACTTCAGTGCGAGATGCTTTTAATAATTTCCACAACGAAACTCTGTCTCAAAATCTGGCAGAAAACCCAAAGAGATTCTGGTCATACATAAAGCAAACCAGTGACAAGATGCAATAAATATCTTCACTGCATGATAAACAAGGTCTTCCAAAACTCCTTCACCAAAGAAGATGAAGTAAATATTCCTGATCCAATCATGAACAACAGCCAAGATGAGAAACAAACAAGTAGATATCCTCAGTGTAGCAAAGCAGTGTAAATCACTTAATAAAGACAAGGCCTCTGGTCCAGATTGTATACCAGTCAGGTTCCTTTCAGAGTAGCTCATACAATAGCTCCATATTTAGCAAGTATATACAACCGCTCGCTCATAGAAAGTTCCATACCTAAAGACTGGAAAATTGCTCAAGTCGCACCAATACCTGAAAAGGGAAATAGGAGTGATCCGCTGAATTACAGGCCTATATCACTAACGGCGATTTGCAGTAGGGTTTTGAAACAGATACTGTGTTCGAACTTTATCAGTTACCTCGAAGAAAATGATTTATTGACACATAGCATGGATTCAGAAAACATCATTCTTGTGAAACACAACTAGCTATTTATACTCATGAAGTAATGAGTGCTATCAACAGGGGTCGTCAAATTGATTCCATATTTTTAGATTTCCAGAAGGCTTTCGACACTGTTTCTCACAAGCGTCTTCTAACCAAACTGTGTGCCTATGGAATATCGCCTCAGTTGTGTGACTGGATTCATGATTTCCTGTCAGAAAGGTCACATTCGTAGTAATTGACAGAAAGTCATTGAGTAAAATAGAAATAACATCCAGCATTCCCCAAGGAAGTGTTACAGGACCTCTATTGTTCCTGTCATTTACCATCCTGTAAAGTCATCAGATGTCCAAAATGAATTGCAAAATGATTTAGATAAGGTATCTGTATGGTGCGAAAAGTGGCAATTGACCCTTAATTTAAAAAAAAAAGTGTGAAGTTATTCACATGAGTACTAAAAGAAATCCACTAAATTTCAACTACGTGATAAGTCACACAAATTTTAAGGCTGTGAATTCAGCTAAATACTTAGGTGTTATAATTACAAATAACCTAAATTGGAACGATCACATAGATAATGTTGTGGGTAAAGCAAAGACTGCAATTCATTGGCTGAACACTTAGAAGTTGCAACAGTTCTACTAAAGAGATTGGTTACACCTTGCTTGTCCACCCTATTCTGGAGTATTCAAAGAAGGGCAGCTCGTTTTGCACTATCACAAATAGGGGAGATGGTGCCACAGACATGATACGTGAATTGGAGTGGCAATCATTAAAACAAAGGCATTTTTCATTGCAATAGGATCCTCTCATGAAATTTCAATCACCAGTTGTCTCTTCCAATTGCGAAAACATTCTGTTGTCACCCACCTACATAGGGAGAAATGATCATCACAATAAAATAAGAGAAATCAGGGCACACACAGAAAAATTTAAGGGCTTGTTTTTCCTGTGTGCTGCTCAACAGTGGAACGGTAGAGAGACAGTTTGAAGGTGTTCATTGAACCCTCTGCCATTCACTTTATTGTGAATAGCAGAGTAATCACATAGATGTAGATGTAGATCTGTCAATAAAAAGCATTGTTAACAGTGGCTGGTTGCTGTTTTCTTCTGTGCAAGAATCAACTCATAGCCTACTCAGAAAATATCACTGAACAACCTCCAAAAACTTGTGGATGGAGGTCGTGTTTACCCTGTATGTCTAGTGATTTATATATTTTGTTTAGTAATTCACAGACTGCTAGAATTCAACTATAATCATCATATCTTAGATTTGGTTATTTTTCATAGATGTTTTCTCCTGCAGTGCTGTTACTTTATTTAACTGTGTGATTAAAAATTCTCATTGACAAATGAACCACATTTCTGTCAACAGGGGTAAAAAGTTCACGAGAACTAAATTGGTGTTGATTAGTGACTGTGCTGGTGATGTTGATGACCAATATGTTGATGGAATAATATATGAGTTGAATTCCATGAATGTTTCGTTTGTTGCCATGTAAGTATATTTCACCACTTTTTGTTGGAAAATTGTGGAATACGTAAGCACATTGGACAAAAAGTTCATCATGCCCAAAATTCATCAGACTAATTTAGTGTCAGTGTTGTAGTGGAATTCAAAAGTTTTCCCTGTGTTCCTAGCCATTTTGTCTACTGCGTATTTGTTGTGCAGTACCTCTTTTTTTTTGAAGATGCCTCATAGTACTTTCTTCAGCTATTATTGGATTTTAACCCTTCTGAGCTATCATGCTTATTAGAATTAGCATTAGGAACTTTTTCTTTTCTACAAGGATGGTATGATGCATTATCAAGAATACGAACTTCATTTTCTTGAAGCTGAGGAAGAAAATCTTGAAACAACTTCTCGAGCATATCTACGCACATCTCATAAGAATCTGTACTCTTAGATTTAAAGTCCACAAACAGCCTTCGATGGAACCTACTTTGGTCAAATGTGTGTGACAGTCAGGTCTTTTCCTTTACCTGGGTGGCGCTTGTTTCTGCTGGATAACCCAGAAACAGATGCTGATTTTGAGGATTTATAGTGTTATTGTTGACTGGAATACTCTCTTTCAAATTCTGAAGGTGGCAGGGGTAAAATACAGGGAGCGAAGGCTATTTACAATTTGTAAAGAAGCGAGATGGCAGTTATAAGAGTCGAGGGACATGAAAGGGAAGCAGTGGTTCGGAATGGCGTTAGACAGGGTTGTAGCCTATCCCCAATGTTATTCAATCTGTATATTGAGCAAGCAGTAAAGGAAACAAAAGAAAAATTTGGAATAGGAATTAAAATCCATGGAGAAGAAGTAAAAACTTTGAGGTTCGCCCATGACATTGTAATTCTGTTGGAGACGGCAAAGGACCTGGAAGAGCAGCTGAACGGAATGGACAGTGTCTTGAAAGGAGGATATGAGAGGAACATCAACAAAAGCAAAATGAGGATAATGGAATGTAGTCGAATTAAATCGGGTGATGCTGCGGGAATTAGATTAGGAAATGAGACGCTTAAAGTAGTAAATGAATATTGCTATTTTGGGAGCAAAATAACTGATGATGGTTGAAGTAGAGAGGATATAAAATGTAGACTGGCAATGGCAAGGAAAGTGTTTCTGAAGAAGAGAAATTTGTTAACATTGAGTATAGATTTAAGTGTCAGGAAGTCGTTTCTGAAAGTATTTGTATGGAGTGTAGCCATGTATGGAAGTGAAACATGGACGATAAATAATTTAGACAAGAAGAGAATAGAAGCTTTCGAAATGTGGTGCTACAGAAGAATGCTGAAGATTAGATGGGTAGATCACATAACTAATGAGGAGGTATTGAATAGAATTGGGGAGAAGAGATATTTGTGGCACAATTTGACTAGAAGAGGGGATCAGTTGGTAGGACATATTCTGAGGCATCAAGGGATCACCAATTTAGTACTGGAGGGCAGCGCGGAGGGTAAAAATCGTAGAGGGAGACCAAGAGATGAATACACTAAACAGATTCAGAAGGATGTAGGTTACAATAGGTACTGGGAGATGAAGAAGCTTGCACAGAATAGAGTAGCATGGAGAGCTGCATCAAACCAGTCTCAGGACTGAAGACCACAACAACAACAACAACAGTGGTTTGCAGATAATGCTGCCCCTGTAAAATGATATCACCGCTGTATTTTAGCATGCTATTGCATCCACACTGAACGTATTTAAAATTAATTTATAAAATTTAGTTCACCAAAAATGCACAAATCTGGATTTTCGTTCATGGCAGCAAACACCTGTTAGTTGTTGGCAGCTCTTTACAAAAAAAAAATCATGTACTTCCTTCGTAACACATTTCTGCTGTAGTCATCAACACTTTCTGGAAGCTTCTGTCACGGTTTTTCTTTTTCTGGAAATTTCAAAAAGAGTGTTTGGCCTTGTACTTACTTATCACAACATACACTGAAAAGCAACCAACATCTGTAGATGCAGCTGTTTACAAAACAATATCAGTCATTGACAGCTCTGGAGACAGTAGCTCCTTCAATACAGAGCCACGTGTTTGTCTGAAGATCTTAACGGCTTCTTCTTTGATCGCTTCTTGGGTAGACTCAAAACTGACATGTTGACCTCACTTGCTGTATCCACATCTTTTAAGGTGAAGCGTACTATCAGATTGTTCACTCCTCAAAGGCAGCGCTGTGGTCACACGCTTCGATCTGTTTATGGGCCACCTCTTGTTTCAGTGAACGTAGTTTATCATTGAGGATGGCCTGAATTCACCATGAAAGAGAGTGTCCACAATTTTCTTCATGTATTCGATAACCAGCTGAAGTCACTCATTGAAGAGCCTGTAGAACTACCAAACAGCTATGCTTTACTCGCCATTCCAAATAGTCCCAACAAGTAACACACTCTCCCCTGATTGTGTAAAAAATCAAACTCTCGTGTATGAAATAGCTTCAAATGTCTGATTACTTTAAAAAAGACATGTTGTGAATATTAGATGTGAAGCATGTAAAACATTTCTGAGCATGTAAAACATTTCTGACTGAAGAGGCAAAATCCTAATATGTTGATTTTATTAGTTTGGATTGTTTACCCGTAAACTAATGAATTGATAAGTGCTCTCATTATCAAACTCTGGTATCCCGGCCCGAAGTGTTCGAGAGCCCACCAGAACGCATGGACCTAGACAACAGCCGCTAAGTGGCACTTCTAATCTTTGTGAGCACTGCTGTTGCTGCCGCAGTGGTAGGCACGGACTACACCATCCACACCCGCCTATCTGCACCTGTGGCCGCACTATAAAGCTAACTGCGCAGAGGCCTGATCTTCAGTTGTCTTCCAACTGCACTCTCGTGTTGTATTCAGCATTGCTCAGTTCTTGATACTGCTACGTCTAGACTCTCTGTTTCGTTCACTGTCTGTATTTACCATTCTGTCATCATTTGTCCAGCACTGCTGTTGTCTTTCCGTGGTTTTTGGTGACTCGTCATTGATGCCCTCGGCTTCTGTGTCTCCTGGTCATGTCCGATTCCTGTTACTATACAAACACTCCATGCGTACAGTCTGAGTAATTTGCTCTCCATTTTAAGAACAGCTTTTTTTCCACGCATATCAGTGTTTATGAAGTCTATCTCCTGAACCATGTCCTGGACATTGATATAATTCTGTAGGTACATTCGGCAGTATAAGTGAATATTGTTATAAATATATGTTGTGAATCAAATTAGTTGTAAAAAAGCAATAAATTAAAATTTGTGCCTGAGTTGGTAGTTTTACTCCATGAACAGCGAAAATGTAATAAGCAGTAAACATCTTTCCTCCTTCCCTCCTCCCTCCTCCACCCCCCCCCCCCCCCCCCCTCCCTCTCTCTCTCTCTCTCTCTCTCTCTCTCTCTCTGTCTGTGTGTGTGTGTGTAAAATTTGTTGGAGTTTGCTAAGTGCCTTCATTCTCAAATATTAGGTGAATATAGTCTTGGAAATTTGAACATCGTGAGCTATGATGCCTCAAGAAATATACGCAGTGTCTAACGGTAATAATTGTCTTATTTTTTTAAACCTATAACGTAAGATTATACCTCTTACTGAGAACATTATGACAGCATTTTAAATTTTTGAATTCAATTATAATTACTGTATTTACCAGATTATAAGAGGCCTTTTTCCAAATTCATCATTCGAAAAGTACATGTTGGCCATTCACTTGTGGATTAAAGCATTGCTACTGAGGTCAATGCTTTTAAGTTGTGTAATAGAGTAATATAGAAGCTTTGGAAATTGATTTCGCATGCAGATTTATTTTGAAGAATTTGGTGGTGTAGGAGAGAAGGGGGAGGGGGGGGGGGGGTAGTGGCACCTGCTTTGCTGAGAGCTTAGTTGAATGTGGGAAGGGGAGTGGTGAACAGGCAGCAAATTTTGTTGTGCTGCAAACCGTACGAATGTATATTGTACACCATGGCTTTTAATGAACTTATACAACATTTAAACTGCACTTTGCCTCAATCCATTTGTAGTCAGAATTGAATTGACTTCAAATTGGACAAATACTCAACAATTTTATGCATTTCTACATGAGACAGTAAAAGTGCATATAGAGGCCGGTGGTATATATGCAACGGCATTGTCAACACTTTCCGTGAGGTACGATGGAACAAAAGAAGGGTGTTAGTGATAGCAATTTTGCCACCTTAAAATCATTCTTGATTAACATCAACTCATCAAATTCAATCTAACACTCACAACTGTTACGGCATGTATTTAAAGCGAACCTGATTTGCATCGTCATAGGGGTGCTACTAGCACCACTCTTACACGACTGGCACAAAGTTTGAACAGACATCCTCGTCCAGGTATAGAAACCCACCTACCAACTTTTGTTCATGTTGCACAATTCCTTCTCGGTGTTTCAATTTTTTTTCTCATCAGTATATAACTGGTGGACTGTTGAATAATGTATTTATATGCTTCAACCGTCAGTTATTTTGATGCGGGCCTTTGGTGTCTCATTTTCTTAATCTAATTCTATCCTTATCACCTGATGTAATTCAGTTACATTCTATTTTCATAGTTTTATTTTTGTGTTCATCTTATGACCTCTTTTCTAGTCATAATCCACTCCATTCAACTGATATTCTGAGCACTGAACCATCTCTGACAGAATTACAATGTCATCGGAAAACTTTAAATTTTTTATTCCTTCTCTGTGAACTTTAATCCTCTTCTCCCTGTGGTTCTTTTACTGCTTGTTCGTTGTACAACATCAAATAACTTGAGGGAGAGGCTAAAACCCTACTCCTTTTCTTACAAGGAGACGGCACGACCGTGGGGTCGGGTATTTATCCAAAATTTTGTGTGGTGAAAGAGGACCCCTAACACCTCACGTGGTTAAAGTATTAGGACACACTACTCGGAAAATCCCGGGAAAATTCGATCCAAAGTTTCTTAGGTGCCATATGAGTATATAATGTTTTGTGTATTGCCGAGCCACCGCCTGTCCTAGATGTTTAGGGCTCGGACTATTACGCCACAGGTCTCAGGTTCGATTCCTCCTCTGGCACTTTTTTTCTTCTGTTTCATTTTCTTTTGTTATTCCACCAATTATTCAGAAAGTTTCCCAAACCTACATTATCTTTAACAAATTAGTTACATTATTGAATAAAAATTATTTTATTTATGTCCAACAACACAATTCATGGCAGTGGGTTTTCCATTTTTCATTGTAAAATATATGAGGAAAAAACATTGGGTTTTTAATCAGAATAACAAAGTCGATTGGGAAACATTCAATTTTTGTACGTATAATAATAATAAACAAGAAATGCAGTGGTAATTATCATAAAAACAAACAAAGCAATAATTTTTGCGACATCTTGCGGAACATATAAAAGCGGATTTTTTACAATCACAGGGCGTTTGCAATAAATCTGTACAAAAACATGCGCCATTAACATTTACGAAAATGTTTTGAGTTTCTGATAATTTTGAGGCAAACCATGAATATTGAATCATGTCTTGGAATATTGGTGAAGATAATTGATGGTGAATTATAGAATGAATTTTTATACTATCTTCCCAGGAATTAATTTCACGATTCTCCTGTAACAATGCGCTGCAATTTTGCAAGCAACAGAAGAAAAAAAAGTGCGGGAGGAGGAATCAAACTCGAGACCTCTGGCGTAAGGGTCCAAGTGCTAACCATGTAGGCCAAACGGCGACTCGGGACTGGACCAACATTTTATACTCATACGGCACCTAAGAAACTTTGGATCGATTTTTCTCGGGATCTCCCGGGTAGTGTGTCCTAATATTTTAACCACGTGAGGTGTTAGGGGTCCTCTTTCACCACACAAAATTTTGGACAAATCCCTGACCCCACGGTCGTGCCGTCTCCTTGTTAGACTCTTACAACTGCAGTATAGTTTCTGTACAAGTTGTAAATAACATTTCACTTCCTGTGTTTCATCCTTGCTATCTGCAAACATTATATTAGCAGATAAAACTTTGACATGCCCTCTAAAATATCTCTGTCACCTATTTACAGGGAGACTGGAAGCTAGGGCCTTGCTAGTGAACTCCTGTGCAGTGCATGCTGTCAGTGTTTCACACGCCATCACATCATGTAACAGAAAGACATCCATAGCAGAAAATTCTATCAATCATATTTACCACACGATAGGACCTCCTCTTCCCATCTGATGACGAGGGTATGTCTTATTGAGCTGCTTTTGATCATTGATCTCAAAAGAAGTTTGGTGCCCCGCACCACTTTCTCTTGCAGGCGACAGTAGGTACAGTCTCCAACAACTGTGGCAGCACAGGTTTCCTTCGGAGAGACAAGCTTACACTCTCATATTAAATCAATTTAGAAACCATTGCTTGTGTGAAACTCAGCTTGCCGCTTTCTTACATGATATCCTGTGCACCACCGATGAAGGGCAATGGACATATTATGTATTCCTAGATTCCCAGAAAGCATTTGACACAGTGCCACACTGGAGACTGTTAACAAAGGTCAGAGCATGCTGAGTAGGGTCTCAGCTGTGTGAGTGGTTTGAAGACTTTTTTAAGTTAATAACGAGCATCAAAACAGATACAGGGATTAGTGAACACAGAGTTGTCATAGCGAGATTGAATGTCGTAACCACCAAATCCTCCAAAAATAAACGAAAAATATACCTGTTCAAAAAAGCAGATAAAAATTCACTTGCCTAGCTGAGAGACAGTCTCCACTCCTTTCAAATTAACAATGTAATTGTAGACCAGATGTGGCTTAGATTCAAAGAAATAGTATCAGCATCAATTGAGAGATTTATACCAAATAAATTAATAAACGGCGTAGCTGATCCTCCTTGGTATACAAAATGGGTCAGAACACTTGCAGAAACAATGAAAAAAGCATGCTAAATATAAACAGGTTGCAAAATCTTCGAGATTGGCTATCTTTTTCAGAAGCTCAGAATTTAGTATGGACTTCAAAGCAAGATGCTTGCAATAGTGTCCACAACGAAACTATCTCGAAACATGGCAGAAAATCCAAAGAGATTCTGGTCGTATGTGAAGTATGCTAGCGGCGAGACACAATCAGTGCCTTCTCTGCTCGATAGCAATGGAGATGATAATGAAGACAGTGCTGCCAAAGCAGAGTTACTAAACACAGCCTTCCAAAATACCTTCACAATAGAAGATGAAGTAAATATTCTAGAATTCGAGTCAAGAACAGCTGCCAACATAAGTAATGTGGAAGTAGATACCCTCAGAGTAGTGAAGCAACTTAAATTACTTAATAAAATCAAGTCTTCTGGTTCAGACTGTATTCCAGTTAGGTTCTCTTCAGGGTATGGTGATGCAATAGCTCCATACTTAAAAATCATATACAACCGTTTCCAGAGACTGGAAAGTTGCACTGGTCACACCAATATTCAAGAAAGGTAGTAGGAGTAATCCACTAAATCACAGGCCGATATCATTCCCCCCCCCCCCCCCCCTCCCCTCCCCCCCCTCCCGAACCATTGACCTTGCCGTTGGTGGGGAGGCTTGCGTGCCTTAGCAATACAGATAGCCGTACCGTAGGTGCCACCACAACGGAGGGGTATCTGTTAAGAGGCCAGACAAACATGTGGTTCGTGAAGAGAGGCAGCAGCCTTTTCAGTAGTTTCAGGGGAAACAGTCAGGATGATTGACTGATCTGACCTTGTAACACTAACCAAAACGGCCTTGCTGTGCTGGTACTGCGAACGGAGCAAGGGGAAACTACAGCTGTAATTTTTCCCAAGGCCATGCAGCTTTACTGTATGATTAAATGATGATTGCGTCCTCTTGGGTAAAATATTCCGGAGGTAAAATAGTCCCCCTTTCAGATCTCCGGGTGGGGACTACTCAGGAGGACGTTATTATCAGGAGAAAGAAAACTGGCATTCTACGGATTGGAGCGTGGAATGTCAGATCCCTTAATTGGGCAGGTAGGTTAGAAAATTTAAAAAGGGAAATGGATTGGTTAAAGTTAAATATAGTGGGAATTAGTGAAGTTCGGTGGCAGGAGGAACAAGACCTCTGGTCAGGTGTATACCGGGTTATAAATACAAAATCAAATAGGGGTAATGCGGGAGTAGGTTTAATAATGAATAGGAAAATAGGGTAAGCTACTACAAACAGCATAGTGAACACATTATTGTGGCCAAGATAGACACGAAGCCGACGCCTACTACAGTAGTACAAGTTTATATGGCAGCTAGCTCTGCAGATGATGAAGAAATTGATGAAATGTATGATGAGATAAAAGAAATTATTCAGATAGTGAAGGGAGACGAAAATTTAATAGTCATGGGTGACTGGAATCCGATAGTAGGAAAAGGGAGAGAAGGAAATGTAGTAGGTGAATATGGATTGGGGAGAAGATACGAAAGAGGAAGCCGCCTGGTAGAATTTTGCACAGAGTATAACTTAATCATAGCTAACACTTGGTTCAAGAATCATAAAAGAAGGTTATATGCATGGAAGAAGCCTGGAGATACTGGAAGGTGTTAGATAGATTATATAATGGTAAGACAGAGATTTAGGAACCAGGTTTTAAATTGTAAGACATTTCCAGGGGCAGATGTAGACTCTGGCCACAATCTATTGGTTATGAACTGTAGATTAAAACTGAAGAAACTGCAAAAAAAGTGGGAAATTGAGGAGATGGGTCCTGGATAAACTGTCAGAACCAGAGGTTGTAGAGAGCTTCAAGGAGAGCATTAGGGAACGATTGACAAGAGTGGGGGAAAGAAATACAGTAGAAGAAGTATGGGTAGCTTTGAGAGACGAAATAGTGAAGGTAAAAGAGGATCAAGTAGGTAAAAAGACGAGAGCTAATAGAAATCCTTGGGTAACAGAAGAAATATTGAATTTAATTGATGTGAGAATGCAGTAAATGAAACAGGCAAAAAGGAATACAAACGTCTCAAAAATGAGATCGACAGGAAGTGCAAAATGGCTAAGCAGGAATGGCTAGAGGACAAATGTAAGGATGTAGAGGCACGTATCACTAGGGGTAAGATAGATACTGCCTACAGGAAAATTAAAGAGACCTTTGGAGAAAAGAGAACCACTTGTATGAATATCAAGAGCTCAGATGGAAACCCAGTTCTAAGCAAAGAAGGGAAGGCAGAAAGGTGGAAGGAGTATATAGAGGGTCTATACAAGGGCGATGTTCTTGAGGACAATATTATAGAAATGGAAGAGAATGTAGATGAAGATGAAATAGAAGGTGTGATACTATGTGAAGAGTTTGACAGAGCACTGAAAGACCTAAGTCGAAACAAGGCCCCGGGAGTAGACAACATTCCATTAAAACTACTGACAGCCTTGGGAAAGCCAGGCTTAACAAAACTCTACCATCTGGTGAGCAAGATGTATGAGACAGGTGAAAAACCCTCAGACTTCAAGAAGAATATAATAATTCCAACCCCATAGAAAGCAGGTGAAAATCACCGAACTATCAGTTTAATAAGCCACTGCTGCAAAATACTAACACGAATTCTCTACAGACAAATGGAAAAATTGTTAGAAGCCGACCTAGGGGAAGATTAGTTTGGATTCCGTAGAAATGTTGGAACACATGAGGCAATACTGACCCTACGATTTATCTTCGAAAATAGATTAAGGAAAGGCAAACCTACATTTCTAGCATTTGTAGACTTAGAGAAAACTTTTGACAATGTTGACTGGAATACTCTCTTTTAAATTCTGAAGGTGGCAGGGGTAAAATACAGGGAGCGAAAGGCTATTTACAATTTGTACAGAAACCATATGGCAGTTATAAGAGTCGAGGGGCATGAAAGGGAAGCAGTGGTTGGGAAGGGAGTAATAACCTTCGTTGACTTCACAAAGGCATATGACTCCATCGACAGACAGACTCTTGTTACCAAAGACCCATGTGGGGGACAAAAAGGACAACAGGACTCAAGTGGACTGCCTAGCCTTTGCAGACAACATAGCAATAGTAAGTGAGACAGAAGAAGATGTGAAGACACAAC
Organism: Schistocerca americana; assembly: GCF_021461395.2. Taxonomy (NCBI): domain Eukaryota; kingdom Metazoa; phylum Arthropoda; class Insecta; order Orthoptera; family Acrididae; genus Schistocerca; species Schistocerca americana. The sequence goes on from NC_060127.1 coordinate 116,839,639, forward strand.
TTGACAACTTAAGTAAGGTAGCCAGAAAGGTGGGACTGAGGATTGCCTATAACAAGACAAAGACATTACATACCACTGCAGACTGGGAAACACCGGAAGGCACTGTGCAAATGGTGGACAAATTTACATATCTGGGAGAATTTATAACAGTAAGGAACGGGAGCAAGGAGGGAATAACAGAGAGGATAAAGAAGATGAGGTCAGCCTTCTGCATGACGAGAGACATATACAATAAAAAGAATATATCCACAGAGGCAAAGATACGCCAATACAAGGCAATGGTGAGGAATGCAGTATTATATGCTGCAGAGACGATGACACTAGGAAGAAATGGGGCAAAACAACTAGAGAAAAATACTAGGTCCCAAAAGAGATGGAGAGAGGTGGCTGTGAAGTCCTAGGGAAGAATTGTACCGGAACATGAGAATGATATCCGGGGAAATCAGACTCAAAAGGGCAAGATTTGCTGGACATGTAGTTAGGATGAGTATGGACAGAATGACGAAGAGAGTGTGGGAAACAACAGGGAGGACAAGGGGAAAGACAGGAACCAAGTGGGTTGTTGAACTTCGGAAGGACAGGTTGGAATTGGGGATCAAGGTCGAAGGAAAGGATAATTGGAGGAACAAATATACACTGACCAATATGCCGGAGATCAATGACAGAGAAGAATACAGGAAAAGATTAGAGTGGAGCCGACAGGAGAAACGGAAACTGAAGATCACAGAAGAAGAGCGGGAGAGAGGAAGAGAAAGAATGAAGAGGTTCTGGGAGAAGAAGAGGAAAAGGCAGTCCACGAAGGAGCTACCCATGGTCCTACAGAGGCCGTAACGCAAGAAGAAGAAGAAGAAGAAGAAGAAGAAGGGAGTGAGACAGGGTTGTAGCCTCTCCCTGATGTTATTCAATCTGTATATTGAGCAAGCAGTAAAGGAAACAAAAGAAAAATTTGGAGTAGGAATTAAAATCCATGGAGAAGAAATAAAAACTTTGAGGTTCGCCGATGACATTGTAATTCTGTCAGTGACAGCAAAGGACTTGGAAGAGCAGCTGAACGGAATGGACAGTGTCTTGAAAGGAGGGTATAATATGAACATCACGGAACTGACAGTGTCTTGAAAGGAGGGTATAATATGAACATCAACAAAAGCAAAACGAGGATAATGGAATGTAGTCTAATTAAGTCGGGTGATGCTGAGGGAATTAGATTAGGAAATGGGACACGTAAAGTATTAAAGGAGTTTTGCTATTTGGGGAGAAAAATAACTGATGATGGTCGAAGTAGGGAGGATATAAACTGTAGACTGGCAATGGCAAGGAAAGCGTTTCTGAAGAAGAGAAATTTGTTAACAGCGAGTATAGATTTAAGTGTCAGGAAGTCGTTTCTGAAAGTATTTGTATGGAGCGTAGCCATGTATGGAGGTGAAACATGGACGATAAATAGTTTAGACAAGAGGAGTAGAGAAGCTTTAGAAATGTGGTGCTACAGAAGAATGCTGAAGATTTGATGGATAGGTCACATAACTAATGAGGAGGTATTGAATAGAATTGGAGAGAAGAGAAATTTGTGGCACAACTTGACTAGAAGAAGGGATCAGTTGGTAGGGCATATTCTGAGGCATCACGGGATCACCAATTTAGTATTGGAGGGCAGCGTGGAGGGTAAAAATCGTAGAGGGAGAGCAAGAGATGAATACACCAAACAGATTCAGAAGGATGTAGGTTGCAGTAGGTACTGGGAGATGAAGAATCTTGCACAGGATAGAGTAGCATGGAGAGCTGCATCAAATGACGTGTGTCGCTTTGGATCTGAGGAAATTCTCTCTGGATTCCAGCGGCTATCTGATTTGGTGAAGGCTGCCGGTCTTGCTTACGAGATGAAGGCAGAGCTCACCATCTGCAGCATCGTTGACAGAACCGACTGCGGACCTTTGGTGCAGAGCCGGGTGGAGGATCTGAATCAGAGGCTAAGATGGTTTTGCGACCGTGTTGGCTGCAGATTCCTTGACTTGCGCCATAGGGTGGTGGGGTTTCGGGTTCCGCTGAATAGGTCGGGAGTTCACTACATTCAGCTGGCGGCTACATGGGTAGCGGAGGCTGTGTGGCGTGGACTGGGCGGTTTTTTAGGTTAGAAGGTCTCGGGAAAGTATGGGGTGGGCTGCAATCTCAATGGGTGCATGGCATATACAGGACGTGCTTGGATCAAGGAACAGTCGGAATTGTAGTTGTAAATTGTTGTAGCTGTGCTGGGAAAGTCCCTGAGCTTCAAGCGCTAATGGAAATCACAGAAGCTGAAATCGTTATAGGTACAGAAAGCTGGCTAAAGCCTGAAATAAGTTTTGCAGAAATTTTTACAAACTCTCAGACGGTGTTCAGGAAAGATAGATTAGGCAGAATTGGTGGTGGAGTGTTTGTGTCTGTCAGTAGTGGTTTATCTTGTAGTGAAGTCGAAGTAGATACTCCATGCGAATTGGTATGGGTGGAGGTTATACTTAACAGCCAAACTAAGTTAATAATTGGCTCCTTCTATCGACCCCCAGACTCCGATGATATAGTTGCTGAACAGTTCAGAGAAAATTTGAGTCTCGTAACAAATAAATACCCCACTCATACGGTTATATTTGGTGGGGACTTCAACCTTCCCTCGATATGTTGGCAAAAATATTTGTTCAAAACCGGTGATAGGCAGAAAACATCTTCCGAGATTGTCCTAAATGCTTTCTCCGAAAATTATTTCGAGCAGTTAGTCCACGAACCCACACGAATTATAAATGGTTGCCAAAACACACTTGACCTCTTAGCCACAAACAATCCAGAGCTAATAGAGAGCATCATGGCTGATACAGGGATTAGTGATCACAAGGTCGTTGTAGCTAGGCTCAATACCGTTTCTTCCAAATCCACCAGACACAAACGCAAAATAATTTTATTTAAAAAAGCGGGTAAAGTGTCACTAGAAGCCTTCCTAAGAGACAATCTTCATTCCTTCCGAACTGACTATGCAAATGTAGACGAGATGTGGCTCAAATTCAAAGATATAATAGCAACAGCAATTGAGAGATTCATACCTCATAAACTGGTAAAAGATGGAACTGATCTCCCATGGTACACAAAACAGGTCCGAACGCTGTTGCAGAGGCAATGGAAAAAGCATGCGAAGTTCAGAAGAACGCAAAATCCCGAAGATTGGCTAAAATTTACAGACGCACGAAATTTGGCATGGACTTCAATGCGAGATGCCTTTAATAGGTTCCACAACGAAACATTGTCTCGAAATTTGGTAGAAAATCCGAAGAAATTCTGGTCGTATGTAAGGTACACAAGCGGCAAGACTCAGTCAATACCTTTGCTGCGCAGTGCCGATGGAACTGTTACCGACGATTGTGCCGCTAAAGCGGAGTTATTGAATGCAGTTTTCCGAAATTCCTTCACCAGGTAAGACGAATGGAATATTCCAGAATTTGAAACACGAACAGCTGCTAGCATGAGTTTCCTAGAAGTAGATACCTTAGTGGTTGTGAAGCAACTCAAATCGCTTGATACGGGCAAGTCTTCAGGTCCAGATTGTATACCGATTATGTTCCTTTCAGATTTCGCTGATACAGTAGCACCCTACTTAGCAATCATATACAACTGCTCACCCACCGATAGATCTGTACCTACAGATTGGAAAATTGCACAGGTAGCACCAATGTTTAAGAAGGGTAGTAGGAGTAACCCATCGAACTACAGACCTATATCATTGACGTTGGTTTCAGTAGGGTTTTGGAGCATATACTGTATTCAAACATTATGAATCACCTCAAAGGGAACGATCTATTGATACGTAATCAGCATGGCTTCAGAAAACATCGTTCTTGTGCAACGCAGCTAGCACTTTATTCGCACGAAGTAATGGCCGCTATCGACAGGGGATCTCAAGTTGATTCCGTATTTCTAGATTTCCGGAAAGCTTTTGACACCGTACCTCACAAGCGACTTCTAATCAAGCTGCGGGCCTATGGGGTGTCGTCTCAGTTGTGCGACTGGACTCGTGATTTCCTGTCAGGAAGGTCGCAGTTCTTAGTAATAGACGGCAAATCATCGAGTAAAACTGAAATGATATCAAGTGTTCCCCAGGGAAGCGCCCTGGGACCTCTGCTGTTCCTGCTGTATATAAATGACGTGGGTGACAATCTGAGCAGTTCTCTTAGGGTGTTCGCAGATGATGCTGTAATTTACTGTCTAGTAAGGTCGTCCGAAGACCAGTATCAGTTGCAAAGCGATTTAGAAAAGATTGCTGTATGGTGTGGCAGGTGGCAGTTGACGCTAAATAACGAAAAATGTGAGGTGATCCACATGAGTTCCAAAAGAAATCCATTGGAATTCGATTACTCGATAAATAGTACAATTCTCAAGGCTGTCAATTCAACTAAGTACCTGGGTGTTAAAATTACGAACAACTTCAGTTGGAAAGACCACATAGATAATATTGTGGGGAAGGCGAGCCAAAGGTTGCGTTTCATTGGCAGGACACTTAGAAGATGCAACAAGTCCACGAAAGAGACAGCTTACACTACACTCGTTCGTCCTCTGTTAGAATATTGCTGCGCGGTGTGGGATCCTTACCAGGTGAGATTGACAGAGGATATCAAAAGGGTGCAAAAAAGGGCAGCTCGTTTTGTATTATCACGTAATAGGGAAGAGAGTGTGGCAGATATGATACGCGAGTTGGGATGGAAGTCTTTAAAGCAAAGACGTTTTTCGTCGCGGCGAGATCTATTTACGAAATTTCAGTCACCAACTTTCTCTTCCGAATGCGAAAATATTTTGTTGAGCCCAACCTACATATGTAGGAATTATCATCAAAATAAAATAAGAGAAATCAGAGCTCGAACAGAAAGGTTTAGGTGTTCGTTTTTCCCGCGCGCTGTTCGGGAGTGGAATGGTAGAGAGACAGTATGATTGTGGTTCCATGAACCCTCTGCCAAGCACTTATATGTGAATTGCAGAGTAATCATGTAGATGTAGATGTAGATGTAGAAACTAGTCTCTGGACTGAGGACCACAACAACAACAACATCGTTAACATCAATATGCAGCAGGATTTTGGGACATATATTGTGTTTGAACATTATGTATTACCTCGAAGTAAATGGTCTATTGACACGCAGTCAACACGGATTTAGAAAACATCTTTCTTGTCATATACAACTAGATCCTTACTCGCACTAAGTGTTGAGTGCTATCGACAAGGGATTTCAAATTGATTCTGCATTCCTGGAAGGCTTTTGACACTGTACCACACAAGCAGCTAGTAGTGAAATTGCATGCCTATGGGATATCACCTCAGTTTTGTGACTGGATTCGTGGTTTCCTGTCAGAGAGGTCACAGTTCGTAGTAATTGGTGGAAAGTCTGAGAGTAAAGCAGAAATGATTTCTGATGTTCCTCAAGGTAGTGTTATAGGCCGTTTTCTGTTCGTTATCTATATAAACAATTGGAAGACAATCAGAGCAGCTGTCTTAGGTTGTTGGCAGATGACGCTGTCGTTTATTGATTAGTAAACTCAGATCGAAGCAAATTGCAAAATGATTAGAAAAGATACATGTATGGTGCGAAAATAGGCAATTGACCCTAAATAACAAAAAATGTGAGGTATCCACAAGAGTGCTAAAAGGAATCCATTAAACTTCAGTTACACGATAAATCGGTCAAAGCTAAAGGCCGTAAATTCAACTAAATACCTAGCAATTACAATTACGAATGACTTAAATTGGAAGGAACACATAGAAAATGTTGTGGGGAGGGCTACCCAAACACGGTGTTTTATTGGCAGGACGCTTAGGAAATGTAACAGATCTACTGAGGAGACTGCCTACACTACACTTGTCCGTCCTCTTTTAGAATACTGCTGCGCAGTGTGGGATCCTTACCAGATAGGATCGATGGAGTACATCAAAAAAGTTCAAGGAAGGTAAGGGTGTTTTGTATTTTCACGAAATAGGGGAGAGAGTGTCACTGAAATGATACAGGATTTGGGATGGACATAATTAAAACAAAGGCTTTGTTGTTACAGAGAAATCTTCTCACAAAAGCCGGCCGCGGTGGCCGTGCGGTTCTGGCACTGCAGTCCGGAACCGCGAGGCTGCTACGGTCGCAGGTTCGAATCCTGCCTCGGGCATGGGTGTGTGTGATGTCCTTAGGTTAGTTAGGTTTAAGTAGTTCTAAGTTCTAGGGGACTTATGACCTAAGATGTTGAGTCCCATAGTGCTCAGAGCCATTTGAACCATTTTTTTTTTCTCACAAAATTCCAATCATCAGCTTTCTCCCCCCAGTGCAAAAATATTTCGTTGACGCCGACCTACATAGGGACAAATGATGACCATGATAAAATAAGAGAAATCAGAGCTCGTACAGAAAGATATAGGTGTTCGTTCTTTCCACGCAGTATACAAGATTGGAATAATGGAGAATTGTGAAGGTTGTTAAATGAGCCCTCTGCCAGGCACTTAAATATGATTTGCAAAGTATCCATGTAGGTGTAGATGTAGATGTAAGTAATAGAAGCCAGTACGTTGTCCTGGAAGGTGACTGTTTATCAGAAATAAAGATATCTTCAGGTGTGCCCTAGGGGAGTGTAGTAGGACCACTCTTGTTTTGCATATACGTAACTATATGACAGGCAATCTTTGTTTGCTGATGTTGCTGTGGTGTACAGGAAAGTGTCACCATTGAGCGACAGTGGGAGGATACAGGTTGATAGACAGAATTTCTACATGGTATGGTGAATGAAATATTCCTCTCAATGCAGAAAAATGTAAGCTACTGCATACGAGAAGGAAAAGCAATCCTGTCAGCAGCTAAGTGGTAAAGTGCTAGATTACAAATCCAAAGGCTTCGGGTTTGATCACTAGTCAGTTGTAGGATTTTCATCTGTCACTTATCGCTTCTTTCACTTCTGGGAATTTGTTGATGAGAATAATGTCAAGTTACTCTTTGGTTTGGAATCGGCTTTACACTGTAGGTCTCCCTTTGACTATCTCGGGTGAGTTAGCTTGAAGTTCGGAGGAAAGCACTGCACACCATCTCCAACAGGACCGTGACTAAAAAAGCACTGAGATGTTCAAAACAGTGTTGGGATTAATGACTGGTTTACCTCAATGTTCAAATAGTGTGTTAGTGGTGTACCACTTGACACAGTCACATCAATTAAATAACCAGGCTTAATGTTGCAAAACAACATGAACTGCAATTACCATGTAACGTCAGTTGTAGGGAAGATGAATGGTCGATGTCGAATTTTAGGAAACTGTAGCTCGTATGTAACAGAAACCATTTACAGAATACTTGTGCAACACATTTTTGAGTACTATTTGAATGTTTGGGATTCCCACGAGGTTGATTTATAGCAGGGGCTTCCAACCGTTTGCTTACCTGCGCCATACTGACTGAGGTGGCACAGTAGTTCAAACCCACATCCAGCCGTGCTGATGTAGGTTTTCTGTGATTTCCCTAAATTGCTTCAGAAAAATGCCAGGATGGTTCCTTTGAAAGGACATGGCCAAATTCATTCTCCATCCTTCCCTAATCTGATGGGATCGATGACCTCGCTGTTCGGTTCCCTCCCCCAAACCAACCAACCTTACCCGGGCCATGTTGGATGAAGACAAATATTTTTGGGCCGCGCATAATATGCTTAACATTAACAATAACCACTGGTTTTTAAAAAATATAAAAATGTATGGACCAGTCAGAGAATAGCATCATGTGGTGGGAGTTTCAAATTGAAATATTTACTTTATCATAACTTTACATAAACTTTTTTTTTTTTTTTTTTTTACCGATCATGTAATAGATGTTCACTCCTTGGGCCACATTGATACTTTCTTTGAGCTTCATCCCACCTGTGTGCCACTGGTTGGAGATCCTTGAATTAAAGGGAGACATCAAAGCAGGTCAGAAGTGTACCAGTAGTTTTGTTACCGGGAGGTTCGATCTACACACGAGTATTACGGAAATTTTCCGGGAACTCAGAAAGGAATCCCTGCAATGAATAGTTTGCAAAACACGAGTAAAAATCTGTTAGAGAACAGGTGCTTGAAATGAACTGCAGAACAGTATTGTCGCCACCAACATAACACCTTATGTAAGGACTGCGAAGTCAAGGTTAGAGTTATCAGAGTTCATACAGAAGCATATAGAGAATTGTTTTTCCCTTGCTCCATTTGTGAGGGAACAGGACAGGGAATGACTAACAGCAGTGCATCGAAACCTCCACCAAGCTCTTTATGGAAGCTTGTGGCATACATTTGTAGATACTAATGTAACACGTGCAACCGGAAGTGGCATGGCAGCAAATAAAGTACTATTATTCCAAATTTTATAATATCAGTCAACAAATTGACAGAAAATGGTATTGGTGTCCTGAGACAGCTGGGGCTTATAGATTTTAATCCCTCCAAACATGGGCCTTGCAACAGTTTAGGACAATACGTCTCTCTGGGACTATATAAAAATATGGCTGTAATAGTTGTGGATGTCTAGGAAGCCAGAGAAGAGGTGTGTGCTTTTACTTTCATGCCCACCAAAATCTTAGACAGTCATACAAGGTGCGACAATAAAGTAATGAGACTGATGTGAAAAAAAATGTTGCTTACAATTTTAGTCAAGTTTAGTGTTGTCTCCTTCACAGTAGTTCCCTTCTGATTGCTCACACTTTTTTCAGTGCTTCTGCTATTGATGGTAACATTTCTGCAACTCATCTTCTGTAATATCCTCCAAGAACCTTGTCACAGCTTTTTGGACATCTTGTGTTGTTTGAAAATGGTGCCCCTTGACTGCCGTTTTGACTCTTGGAAATAGAAAAAAGTCGCACGTAACGATATCTGGTGATTAAGGTGGCTGTGGTAGTACTGAGATTTGTTTTGAGGTTAAAGACTACTGTACTGACAGAGCAGTATGGGATGGCGCATTATCGTTATGCAGAATCCAATTGTCAGCAATGTTGGCATGGACACGAAGAACTCTTTTATGAAGTCTTTCTAAAATTTCTAATATTGGTTAACTGTTTGTCCAGGAGACACCCACTCTTTATGAACAATTCCCTTGGAATCAAAGAAGCACACAAGCATGCATTTCACGTTTGACTTTGACATGCGAGCTTTATTTGGTCTGTGATCCCTTTGAGCACCATTGCAAACTTTGGCATTTTGTCACAGGATCATACTGAAAAATCCAACTTTCATCACCAGCGATAACACAGCTCAACAATTCTGTATTGAGTTCCATTCGCTCTAACAGATCGGCTGCCACATTTTTCAGTGTTTCTCACTGTTGTGGTGTGAGATTTTTGGGGACCATTTTTGCACAAATCTTTCTCATACCAAGATCTTCAGTTATTATTAGACAAACCATTTCTCAATTGATGTTCAGTTCTTCTGCAATCATTTTCACGTATAATCTTCGATTAGATCGTACAAGTTCACACACCCTGGCCAAGTTGACATCCGTCCATGAGGTTGATGGTCGTCCACTGCGGTCTTCCTCTTCAACATTCCTTCTGACGTCACCAAATATTTTATGCCAACGAAAAACTTGAGCTCTTGACATAACCTCCTCTCCAAAAGCCTTCTGAACTTACTGTAAGTTGTCGTCGCGTTTTCACCCAATTTAATGCAAAAAGAAATGGCATTCCATTGCACAATATTATGCGGTTCCATTTCTGTGACAAGAGACACAAACATGTGTTAACTTATTACAGGACAACTCACGACTGAGCAGTTGCATCAATGTGCCGCTTGGACTAGAAGCAGCTTATAGGCCACGGTCAAAGGTATTGTGCCTACGCAAGCATGCAGGGTTGACACATCTTGCAAAGAAAATCAGTCTCATTACTTCATTGTCACACCTCATATGCTTCTGAAACAGCAATGCCTGTTTCTTAATACGGTGCAGTGACTGGGATTTTTAAACAAAACATTTAACCAAATCCACTTCATTTATTAGTTTTTCAGCACAGTAACACAGTGCATGTCGTATTTACTTTTAATCCACAAATGTTCGCAAGCTGGCGTATTCCCACTTTGTATAAAACATTCAAAATTTGAATTTCATCCAAAGTATTTCGATGACCAGAGATGCCTACACTGAATCGAAGTCCCCTGAGCTTGCATAGCTTTAAGTTTGATAAACAATGTGAAGTCAAAAGCCACTCAAAAATGTTTCAAAGTTCAGAGACCTCACAAATATTTCAAACTCCAACTGCAACTTAGAAAACTTGCAGAATTTTTCGAAGTCGATATGTGTGACTGTTTCACTGGTCATACCTTGACACTCACTGGCAATACTCTTTGCAACCCAGGCAGTGAACTTATGTGTTGCTTCACCATTTACAAACCTTTCAGTTTGTTTATGTGTCATATATGTCAAATTATATGTTCATAAATTTTCTGTAACTCATATTTCTCCTACAATCTGCATAGTGTTGAACTCATGCTCCGGAATATGAAAGTTAACACAAAGACAAGTCACTTAAGAATAGTATCATGTTATTGGGGGATGTTATTGGGAGTGGATACTATTTTTAGGAGCTATTTTGACTGATTGCCATTGCGATAACATTTTTTGATACGGTTTAATGTCAATTTTCTCGAGTAAGATTGAATGTACTATAGGTTGCAGTATCCCGATTGACTCATCTTTAGTTTTACTTCATAGTGCTGGATTTTTTTTTCATTTCCAATTGGCATTAACAATAATTTTTACTGAAGTTACTAGAAAAAATAAGGGAAAGTACTAATAGCACAAAAATACATATTAACTCCTAACTTATGCTACCAGACCAGCAGCCTACTTTGCATTACACAATTCTTGAGTCATTGCTCAGCTCTTAACTGTTAGTGCAACAAAAATTATTAATTTTCTTAATTTTTAATAACAATTTGTGTATCTTTATGACTCTGTAGCTCCAAAAGTAATTGTGCTACAAGGTCAGAGTAGGGTTATCTGTTTCGTCTAGATGAGACCTTAGTTCGGTATGATGAACTCTTACATATTTGTGATGCTTCATGCACTTTATGTTGTGACTGCAGTTTTAAAAACATCTGTTAGGCAGACATATGCTTTTGCAGTATTTCCAGTCTATCTCAGCTACCTCCTACATTGACAAACATGTTTGTCAGCAAATCACCATGACTCTCGTACGGTACTCAACAGTCTCGTAAAACTTTGAACCTCGATTTCTAGAAAGCAGTTGAGAAGTGCATCGTACTAGAGCAGCATTTATCATATCTAGGTATGTACTGCAGCCATGCAAAAGATGAGCAAACTCAGCAACCGATTAGTTGTATGCTCCATTTGTCAGATGCAATTAAAAGAGTATGCCCTCATTCTGTTTAACAAATTCATTTTTTGATTATGTGTCTTAGAAATACTGCATGTCAGCATTTATTATTACGTCCGTGATGTAGTCACTGACACACTTGTGATTGCTGGAAATGATCTGTTTGTTTTTGTTCTTTAACACATAAAGAGGTCCAGATCTGATACCAAGTGATGAAGTTAGTTACGGTGATGAAAGCAAGAATCTGAAAATTGGTCAGTGTACATCAGGAGCTGTTCTGGCCAAAATAATTGATGAGGTGAGTATGAACAATTTCTTTTACAAGTCTCATGTTCGGGGTTGAATGCTACAACAGTAAAAATTAAGTATAATGCAGAAAAAAATGCAACCAGTTAAAGCCCTTCCCCTCAAAATATCTGTTTCTTTTCTTTATTGATATTTTGAGCCTTGGCTGGCAGATCACGAGAGAGAGTGACATTTATATGATGTTATGTCGCAAACCACATGCAGGTGAGTGCTTTTAAGTCGACTGAATGCTTAACATGATTAAAAAATGAGAAGAATGTATATAATATGGCATAAACTATTGCACCAGCTGTTGGGAAAATATCCAATAGTTACCAGTGTCCCACCAGATATGATGAGCCTTCTAAGATTGCAAGTTTCTACCAGTTTTCAAAGTTTTTTACATTGTGCGTATTTAAATGCTACCACATCTGTAGCGTTCAATAAATCCAATATAATTAAACCTTGAAACTTCCCAGAAATCTGTCTCTTGTGAAGATACAGACAGGTTCTCTTCCTTCTCGGACAGCTACTTGAAAAAAACTTATCCTTTACCTACAGTAATATTCCTTCTTAAGCCAGCAGTCCTAAATTGCATTCAACACTATATACAGCGTGTTTACAAATGAATATCGGGGTTTTAACGCTTTATAATATTTATTTTATTAAACTTACAGTTATAAATGATATGTCAAATGAAAGAGCAACTCAAACAGTTTTACCAAGAACCTTATAAATGTTCAATGTGAGCACCATTTGTCACACGGCGCACATCAAGTTTATACCCAAGTTCTTCCCAAACGTTGATAAGTGTGTCTTCAGTGATTGTAGCAACAGCTGCTTCAGTCTGGTTTCTTAATTCAGGGAGTCTGCTGGTAGCGGAGGCATGTACACACGATCCTTGATGAAGCCCAAAAGGAAAAATCGCATGGCGTTAGGTCGGGTGAATGCGAAGGCCATGCAAAGCAAGCCCTGTCATTGCGCCCCTTGCAGCCTATCCAGCACATGGGTACAGTGAAGTTCAACCAGTCGCGTACTTCAGTATGCCAGTGAGGTGGTGCACCATCTTGCTGGAAAATGAAGTTCTCTGGCTCATCTTATTCCAACTGAGGGAAGAGCCATTGCTCTAGTTTATCAAGGTAAGATGTGCCAGTTTTACATTAGGTTCACCAAAAAAGAAAGGCCCATAAATTCTGCTATAGATTTGATGTGTGTCGTGTGACAAATGGTGCTCACATTGAACATTTATAAGGATCTTGGTAAAACTATCTGAGTTGCTCTTTCATTTGACATATCGTTTATAACTGTAAGTTTAATGTAATAAATATTATAAAGCGTTAAAACCCCGATATACATTTATAAGCACCCTGTATTATAGTCCGCTCAAGATTAGTTTAGGGTTGACATTTTGTCATATATGGGGAACCTTGGCTTGTGGAGAGAGATTAGATCTGTACCCTCGACCTTTTTAAATTTATAATTTATTTCATCATGTTTCAGTAGCATGCGAGCACAATATTGGCTATTAATGGTGACATTGGGCGGGAATTGAAGTATCCGATGATGAGTACTGCGTGAGGGTATGGAGCACAGTTGAACTGTAGGAAACAAGGCCACCAATGCTACTGCCGAGGCTGCAGTCCTCATACCTCTGCCTTACATTCCCTCCGATGATCTCTGTGTTACCTTCTCTCAGCAGGTGGTGTCACTTTGGTGTCACCACTGGTCCTCCCTTCGTGGGAACAAGCTCCAGGTTATTAAGCTTCTCCCAGTGGCTCTGACAACCTCCTCTCGACCCTCTCACCTTGAGGAGATAGGTTGCGTATCGGGCACTGTCTTTTTAGCCATTGCCATTTGTTCAGTGGCACTCCCCCGTGACTTTGTGCACATTGTGCACAGCTTTTGACAGTCTGCCATTTCCTGATGAAATACCCTTTTTTAACCACTTACGTTCTGTTTGTGTTTGCCGTCTTGAGTTATAAGCCGTTTCAGTGAATGACATGCAGGCTGTCGATCGCGTTTTACTTTTTGTCTGTCGTAGCAATATGGTAAGCGCCATTTAATTTTTAGTTCGGACCTCCATTTCTCTATGGCATATTTTACCAAGCTTTCCCCACACCCCTCTTTTTAGCTGCCTTCTCCTTGGTCGATTGTGATTGACGTGTAGTCGTTTTTAATTCCTCTCTTTGTCTTAGTGTTGCTACAGTGCTAGTGGTGTTGATAAAACGCAGAGCAATGGCAACGATAAACAAAGCAAACATTACAGTATATCTACAACTGCTGCCGAGGTTGACATTTCGTCAGAAAGGAACCCAAGGAATTTCGCAGAGTGAGAAAGACGTGGCAGATAAAATATAAGCATTTCTGCAAAATGAGTCAGTAGACCGTTTGGTGTTGTATACACTCGACTGTGCAGACAGTGTACATGGGGAATATGATAATGATGATAGGTGCTTAACAAGCGAAAGTAATATTGAAACAGGTGTCATGCTGTGTAGTTTGTCGTCCTTGTTGCACAGGCAGCCACAAACCCCATCTCTGGTGAAGCTTAGTAAAGGACAATCATTGTCCAAGCAGTGGTTACTAAACATAATTATGTATGTGGAAGATCATCTACAGCATTGTAAAAAAACAACTATGAACAGATTTCTAATAAGCCTGCAACTATATGACGGTGAAGTGCATAAGAAAAACTACGGATATTCAAGGGACGACGTGGCACACTTTTTACAAAAACTGGTGTTTGTGCATTGCCTGATGCAATTCACAGGATATGCGTGACAGTGACCTGCTACATTAAGCAGATCAAATTGTGCGCAACATATATTACAGTGATTTTAATGGAAGCAGTGGATGATTGCATAACTTCAAACAGTACTACAGAATTGGAAGACGTAAGATAACAAAATTTCAAACAAAATGTCACCTTGCTGATACCCAGTAAACTATGGAGTCAACCCAAAAATTTGTAGTTGAGATAAACAGACTTATCTCATCATTGAGTAAGGACTTTTTTTTAACTCGGACCAATTGGGATTTGAAGAGGAAATGCATATGAAAGGAACCCTGAAAATTAGAGGTGCCAAGAGAGTTGTATCGAGATAAACTAATATCAGTGCCTTAACACATTCATATTCAGTTATGCCGACTGTTAATCTAGATGGTTAATTGGCTGGAAAGTTATTTATTGTTCTGCGAGAAGTCGGAAGTGCTCCGCTTCCTATGATGTGCGTGATCTCACAAGGGCATAGGGAATGTGTACATCACAGCAAGTAAGAGAGGGAAAATGGAAGTAAGGGAACTACAGCTATGGTATGAGCATTGCTTTTGCCCAATAGCTGCTCAGAATGACTTGCTTTTGCTAGATTCCTGGTCTGCGTAGAAAAATCATACTCCTTTCAAGCAAACTATTCCTCCTATAAAATGTGTGACATTGCAGTTCATACCATTTGGAAAAATTGGACAAATTCAACCTCTGAGTGTTTGTTTTTTCTGTACCTATGAAACATATTATTTATCGCAATATCTGCAGCAATGCCTTAAAGGATAGCCAGTTTCTTGATAAGCTCCACGATAGACTGTTTCACATTTGGTTGCATGCCCTCCTATTCCGTCAGTTCTCGTCACCCCATTACAGCGATATGATTCTGTAAGCATTCCTTAAGAGCGGATACCTAGCTGAACGTCCTGCATGGTATGTAACTCCCAAGGAGTTCGTCTTCGATCTTGATGGAGTGAATCTTTGCAATTAGTGTGGCCCACCATTGTTGTCCAGGCATTGTGCAATTTAATGGTTTGTTTTGAACATTTCTTGAATGTCAATGATGATCATTTTGTGGGGTATAATACATGCACCCCATAGAAGGCTGATTGCTATGCCTCTGGACACTCATTTTCTGTTGCCCTCCTAAAGCATGGTGAGTCATAAGCAGCTGGTACTTTTCCTGTCATAATTGTTAATACAATACTTTCAAATGAGCCTTACTAAAGATTGAATTTGTGATCTCACACTCAAGATGTTCCTTGTCAGATGGCAGGTGCCGAAGTGAAGGGATTACGATTTGCTTGGTGCACAATATCTGGATCCAGGCTGTACATGACCCGGGCCAACTGGCAAATGCGGGAAAAACACGGGAAAAACCAGGAAAAATCTGGGAATTTTTTTGAATTCTGGGAATTCTTCATTGTTTTAGTTTTCAGATAAATTTTTGTAATTTTGACTGGTAAGAACTGATACTCTTGCAAAGAATGCTACTGTATCCTGCTACTGGAGAATAATACTGCATCAATAAAACATAAACGAGAGAAAAAATAAATAAATAAAACTTAATTGCAAAGGAAATGTGCCATGTACAACAAAAAAAACACCGGAATGCACAAGTGTCCGCCAACAAAACTATGCAATACTTTGTAACAGTAAACTGCTTTCTATTAATGTGACATCATAGCTGTTTACATTAAGTTTGTTTGAGCAATTGCCAGCACGCTCGTGCACATGCGCAGTTGACTTGCGTATGAGCAGTACTTTCCAGCTACTTGAAATGTGGCTTTTAGCTGCACCGTCAGTAGCAGCAAACAGCCAGATGCTAACGAGAAAAATTATTTCTCGCTCGCCATAGCTGCCAGATTCGCACATTCACAGAGGTGTCTGAGTTATAGTGAGAAGGGGGTTAGTCTCCACATGACCCATGTTTATGTTAAGTGATTCTGCTGTTTCCTCTTTGTTTACAGCTCCCACACCAAATGAAAACAAAACGGATTTCTGTGGCCAGGCCCTATCAAGTGAATTAAAATACATTCACATAATTATGGAAGGCAAAAATATATTATTAGTTTCAGTTTTCTGATTTTATTTTATTTCCACATTTTTGGCAGTCAGGCATTAATCGCCTTGCAGAACAATGAAGTTTTTTTGTCAGTTTGCTAAAGACATTTGGCTTTATTAATCTTTCTGCTGAGGCAATCAAACAAAGTGTTTCATTCCACAATATTGGCTAGTTACAGTTGTTCACTGAATTTTAAGTCCACATTTTCATCTCCTACCTTTTATGACATTATGCCATAATAAAGAATCAAACTCTAGATAGTACATTAGTGGTACTCCAACAAAATATACATCCCAGAAACCACACTGAAAAGCTTAATATCAGGTTGGACATACTTCATTGTGAATCTGGACAAACCAATGTGCACTTCAAACCGAATTATGCATTTTAGTATAGTTTACGAAATTTCGAGGGTCTTTGAGTATCCTCTGATGTCCTGTTTCCGTTATGGCATAATGTAAGATCTCTTAATGTTTTATACGTACAAACATGCAGGCTTCTTACATCACCGCAGTTGCGCATGTGCAATAATGCCTGTTTTCTGACACTCTCTGGCAACTGCTAAAACAAACCTATTTCTAACAGTCTCGGGGAAGTATTACGAATGATGGTTTGAAAAGCGTTACCTTAAAAGTAAATTTCCTTTTACGCAAGATGAATTGTGTTACGTGTGACAATGTGTGATGAATTTCTTAAATGACAGAGTGTTTGACTCTTGTGTAATACTCAACATTTTGAGGACTAGCCACTTAGAAGAATTTCAAGCCCGGAAAAGCAGACATTCATGTCATTATTTTAAATTTACTGCTACATTTGTGTGATATGTGAAAGTATAACACACACAAGAAAAAAGATCAATATTACATGTGAAACCTTAGTTTGTCTTGTAGCTTATTAATATTCCAGACCAATATTATATTTGAAAGCTTAGTTTTCCTTGTAGGTACACTTTGTGTATTAATGTAAACCAGTAACTTTTCCTCTTTGTATGTTCGCGCTACTTAACAGTGTTCTTGCTATTGGCTGACTACAACACGTGTCTTACGCTCTGAATATCTGCTGTCGTCAGCTGGTGAGATCACGTGGCATAAGATATGATTGGCTCACAAAATGGCATAGCAATCTCGATTTCAATGCTCTGGAAACTAGTACGCTGTGTTTGGTGAAATTCGAATTTATACTTTCGTAATATGAAAATATTTAGTGTACATGTCTTGCACATCAAAGGTCTTTCCAAAACTCCTCTCCCACCCTCCCCCCATCCAAAGTGTATAAAATGTTAACGCCATTCAAAGGATTGATAAGTTTTACAGTTCCGAGGGAAAATCTATGGAAAGCCTACTGTCGCATAGCTTGGGAAAAGCGTATTTTCGCATGGGAAAAAGTATATTTTTTAACCGGGTTATATGGGAAAAATCAGGGATTTTTTATTTATTTATTATTATAATTATTATTATTCTTTTTCTTTTTTTTTTCTTCCCCCCCCCCCCCCCCCCACACACACACACACACACACACACACACACACACACCACCCCCTGTGTATACATCCTGGGGGCCTCCATTGTGGTGGTGGAATTTGGACTACTAGGAGTACGCATGTGCCCATCTCCCAGTTCAGCACTGGGCCTGTGTCACATCCAAATGCCCCACATGTGTGGATGTTTTGCACAATTGGGCCAAATGGAAACCCACAGTGAGGTCCCTTTCAATCGGTCAGGTGCTGATAGAGCTGTCTCACACATGTATGCGGCATCTCCAGATCCCTCAAAACAATCAATCAACATCTGACACTGTTCAAGTGCCTTATATATCACATCAGGCCTGGTAACAAGACTAAAAACAAACAACACTAAGATACAGCGGTCTCCAATCTTGTCACATAAAAGTAAAAGAGATAAAACTACATACCAATAGGTTGGGAAAGGTTAAAAAGAAAGGCAGGACAGATCATGCAGACCCAAGGATGAGAGGGAGTCACCTGTAGTTCTCACTGTGAGTGATATCCGACTGACATAGGGGACGCGTGATGTGTGACAATGAGCCACATGTAATGTGCAAATTGATTGACAGAATTCACACAGGTGTAGCCCCATGGGCTTGTATATTCTGGCCATAAGGTCAACAGCCAGTGTGGTGTTAACTGAAATGAGGTGCAAGACAGCTGTATACGTGCGGTTATTCTTTGGAAGACTGCAAGTTATTTGGATAATTAACCACACACAATAGCACACATACTAACATTTTGTTTGGTCTAATTTATGTGAGGTTAACAGTTCCCGGAGAGAGGGCACAAAATTGCAAGACAGGAATAGCTGGAGGAGAGAAATGCAAAGCTTTAGGGGTATATGTGAGTATGATAAAGTTCGTAGCGTTTTTCCATATGTTTAATAAACACAAAAGATACACGTAACAGAGAACTTCATCATCATTAATATATTCTCCTTCACAATCTACAATAGTCCGCCAATGATAGAGTAACTTTTCGATTCCACGACTGTAGAAATTACGTGTTGTTGTTGCGAGGAAATCATCTAGTCTTGTTCAGAACACATTTTCATCAGAAAGGAAGTTCACTAAAGATTGTTTGATAGAGAACAGAAAACGTGAAAATCTGAGGGTGCAAGGTCAGGTGAATAAGGTGGGAGCGGAATGAATTCCCGACCCAAATCCTGTATGGTGTTTTTGTCAGTCTTGCAGAATGATGGCAATTGTTAACATGGAGTAACATCACTTCACACAGTTTCCTTCGTTGTCCTTGGATTGCATATGCAAAATGTTTCAGTTGTTGACAGTAAATGTGAGCAGTTATGTTTGCACCTCAGGAAGTAATTCATAGCACGCCACACCATCGCTGTTCCATCAGATGCATAACAGTATGCTTTGTGAATACACACAGGTCTTTGTTCTGGGAGTTGTTGCTCAACAATTCTTTTCCTTTCCTAATGTTAGCATAAAGACACCATTTCTTATCATCAGTAATGATACAGGATAGTAATGGTTGGTGTTGGTCACAAGCCAATTGGGGACAAGCAAACAGAGGTGCACATACAGCTACCCTCTGATTTTTGTGATTTTGGCGTAGAGAGTGTAGTACCCATGTGTCCAATTTTGGAATCTTCTGCATTGCATGCAAATGTCGCAAAATGGTGGAATTATAATCGCAGTTCATCGCATTTGCCAGTTCTTGGGTACACTGACACGGATCATTGTGGATTAATGTCTTTAAACAATCTTCATCAAACAATGAAGGTCTTCTTGAGCTTGGAGAGTCACTAATGTCAAAACAATCCTCCTTAAAACAAGAAAATAATTTTCTTGCCATGCTCTGTCCATTTATTGATCTCAAAAAGAAGAATATGTCGGAAATGTTTTAATTTCTCCACTTGACACTCCCATTTTCTAGCATCCACATCTCCACCCAGTATTTCCAAATGACAAAATGACAGTACGTAAACTGAAAAAACAACAGTGAACTACAAATAAAAAATGACAATTGAGAAGTAATCCCATAGCAACCAGAATATCAATATGCAAAAGAAAAATGCTACAAACCTATGCACCAACCTTTAGAGAAATTAAAGAAAAGAGAATCGTCAGTATGGATATTAAGAGCTCAAGTCACAAGTCAGCACTGAGAGAAAGCAGAAAATTGAAAAATGTGTACAAGAGCTAT
Organism: Schistocerca americana; assembly: GCF_021461395.2. Taxonomy (NCBI): domain Eukaryota; kingdom Metazoa; phylum Arthropoda; class Insecta; order Orthoptera; family Acrididae; genus Schistocerca; species Schistocerca americana. The sequence continues at coordinate 116,859,745 of NC_060127.1, forward strand.
ACAAGGGAAATGAACCTGAAGACAATATCATGGAATGGGAAGAGGAGGTTGATGAAGAATTGAAAGAAGATATGATAGCCTACTGCAAGCAGAATGTGACAGAGAACTGAAAGACCCAAGTCGAAACAAGGTACCTGGAGAAATGCACGTTCCCTCAGAATTATTAAGATCCTTGGGAGGCTTCCTGTGACAAAACTATTCCATTTCTTTGCAATATATATTCCCGAGATATGTAGGAACACATGAGGCAGTGTTGACCCTATGAATCATCTTAGAAGATAGACTGAAGAAATGGAAACCTATGGTCGTAGCATTTATAGGTTTAGGAAAAAGATTTTGACAATGTGACTGGAATGCACTTTTTGAAACTCAAGGGAAGCAACTTGTACAGAAGCCAGATTGCAGTTATAAGAATTAAAGAACTTGGAAAGGAAGCGGTAGTTGAGGAAAGGAAGTCAGATAAAATTGGAGCATATCCCCAATGTTATTCCATCTGTATATTGAGCAAGCAGTTTGGAAACCAAGGAAATGTTTGGAAATAGAATTAAAGTTCAGGGAGGTTTGGCTATGACACTGTAATTCTAGAGATGGCAAATGACTTGGAATATCTGGCTAGCAGAATAGATAGTGTCTCAAAAAGAGCTTCTGACATTAATATTGACAAAAATAAAATGAGGGCAATGGAATGTAGTCAAATTAAACCAGGTGATGCTGAGGGAATTAGATTTAGAAATACAACACTAAAAGTAGTTGGTCCATGTTTCCGTTTGGGCAGTAAAGTAACTGATAACAGCTGAAACAGAGTGGATACAAAATTAGGCCTGGCAGTAACAAGAAAAGCCTTTCTGAGAAAGAGACAGAGTATGTGTCTGGAATGTAGTTATGTATAGAAGTGATGCTTGGACAATAACAGTTCAGGGGAGGAAAGAATAGAAGCATTTAAAATACAGTGCTATAGAAGAAGGTCAAAGATTAGATGGATACATCAAATATCTAATGATGAGGCACTGAATCGAGTTTGCGAGAAAAGTATTAAAACTTGTGAGCTGGAAAGTTTCATAGTTTCCTTTAGTTGTTTAGCAAACCTACATGTAAAACTTGAACAAACTCAGAGATGGTAGAGTTGGGACCCATAGACCACTTGACCTAGAATCACTACATGGTATTTCAAAACTTTTGATAGCAGAAAATTAAAAAAAAAAAAGACTGCAATTATGGCATGTAAGAAAGCCATATTGTCCAAAAATTACTTGTTTAAAGCTGCAGTCCTGCCAACCTGTCCCCACACTTACCCTCCTCTTTCCCAATCTGTGTGTCTCATTTCTAATGGTTAATTAAATACTTATTTAATACTTATTGGTGATATTTGTTTTATTGGTTTAGGACATAAAATATCACTAAAATGCAAATACTGGCAATGAAAGGCTGCATTCTATGATTAATAAAAATTTTAAATGCGAACATTTTAGGTTAGGCTTTACCATGACTGTTATTGACATTAAATGAAACAAGTTTACTGTTACCAGTCACTGTTTATTTATCTCCACGACATGTTTAAACCTTTGAAATGCGTTGTGGAAATCAATAAACAGTGACTGGTAACAGTAAACTTGTTGATTCATTTAATTAATAAATATTTTAACATGTTCCCATCAAACAGATGCTTACTGACACTCAGTCCAAGGAGAAATTCTGGAAGAGCTTTAGATCTATTCGATATCAAAACTGGTGTGCAATTAGGAGACAGTGTATCACCTATGTTCTTTAACCAGGTTCTAGAGAAAGTCATAACAGAATGCCACACGGAGCAAGCCATGACGTGACCATGGCATGAAGTTAGGAAAAAGCAAGAGGCAAAATGTCAGTATTGACTGTTTGGCATTTACTGATGACTCGGCCATACTCTCCACAAACAGTGATACAGCGTGCACCCAGATTGAAATTCTGAAGAAATGAACAGAAAAAGATGGTTGCAAATCTCCTTTGAAAAGTCAGGATTTATGACTGATATGAGTGCCACCGTCCTTGACAGTGAATTTGGCCACATTATCCGATTCCAAAACTTAAGTACCTCAATGAAATCATTGCAGAGGACATCAGAGAAAAAGAAGAAAGTAAGGCTCACATTGTTAAATTGGAAATGGCGTACAGGGCTATCACCCTATCACTGAACTCTATGATAATAGAAATATTAGCAGAAATGTCAAAATCTGTCACCACAGTACAGTTATTTTAGGTCATTGGTACTACAAGGGGATAAATTTGCAAGTGATCAACTGTCATAAAAAGCCTTTCACACGATTTTCGCAACGCACAAGTGATGCAAATCTGTCTGCATCCTATACAGGCTGTGATGTCATACATAACCAATAACAGGAAAAATCAGCAGAAGACGTAACTGACATCGATATCTGGCCATCCACTGGCCCCCTCCCCCCCCCCCCCCCCCCAAATGCCACACCAGCCACTACAATAGTGAACAATGGGCAAACAGTTCTAGGTTAATTTAGTTTAAGACAAATTATTTTTAAGTAACGCATGCATGCATGCATGCTTGGTGATGAACAGAACATGTTTGAAATGTGTTGTATTATGTTAGATTAAACATAAAATAAATTAAAAGTGTCTGGTAGCAGAAATTACAAACAAATAATTATCACACTGGAGTTCAGAGAATGCCGATTCATCAGAAAAGTAGTAGGACTTAGGAGAACCGTGATGGCGGGTGGAAGATGTGGAGCAATGTGGAGGTGTAACGTCTCAGTGAACCCGTGAGTGACGTCATAATGAAACAACTCATGAACTTTTGTGGCCATGTAGAACACTTGCACCCAAGTGGATTGACAAAAGGGATACTGATGTACTACGAGAGTCTCTATCCCCACCATTCAAATACCAGATACCTTGACAAAGTCAGAGGACACCCAACCTAATCTGGTAATGTCAGGGCACTATACACAAGAGGACTACATACAGAAGTAATATTAAGAAATGGATGAGAAAGGTTACACCCAAGTCACAGAAAAGGAGAAGAAATTCTCCAAAGAACTGAGACAGCAGATAACCAAGCGCATGAACAGTTACTGCCGAAAGGGAAGGGAAATCTGAACCTTAGTACACACACACATGAAGCTATAGAGATATGTAATTACAGTGGAACCTAGCATGACAAGCATAATTTGTTCCAGAATCTTACTTGAAGAGTGAAACACTCGCTAAGCAAAACAATTTATCCCATATAAATTAATGTAAAATACGGTAATGCATTCCATGCAGAGAAAGTACTAAAAGTTTTATCTTATTCATACCATTTATTCAAAGAAAATTATACATACAGTATTGCATACTTTATAACTCATAATACATAACTAATTCTTTTTTACCAGGAAGCTATCTATAGTCATTTGTTTCTGCCAATGCTTCAACACTTGGTGAAAATATGACACAGCATTGTCACCAAATAAGTTCGTAGCATGTGTAGCAACTGCTTTATTGGGTTGGTGATTTTCAATCTACCGGTTCACAGGCTTTCAGGATTTCTCTTATTGTGTCAGAAGATTACTGCTTTGCTGTTACCCGCTTCCACCTCCTCCTCCTCCTCCTCCTCCTCCTCCTGCTCCTCCTCTGAAGAAGAAGAAGAAGAAGAAGAAGAAGAAGTAGTCCTCTCCAGAGCTTCCTGGTGTGAAACACCCTGAAATTCTCTAAGCTCTTCAGTGGTCATTTCTTGGCTGCAATCTTCCATAAGCTCATCAATATCATTGTTATCCGTCATTGTTCTAGCCCCATGCTCTTGGCCAGAGACACAGTCTGGTTGACTACAGTTTCCATAGGTACTGATTCAAATGCCTCAGAGTAACATTTGACAATGCACTCCGGCCAAAGCTTCTTCCAAACAGAAGTGAGAGTTCTCTTGGTAACCCCTTCCCACACCTTCACAATCATTTTGATGCAAGCAACAATGTTGAAGCGATATTTCCAAAATTCTCTGAGAGTGAGTTCAGTAGCTTCAGTCAATTCAAAACAATGCTCGAAGAGTGCTTTAGTGCAGAGCTTCTTAAAGTTAGCAATAATCCGCTGGTCCATAGGCTGGTGTATCGGAGCGGTGTTTGGAAGGCAGACATTGGATCTTGATGCACAGAAATTCTTCAAGAAGGTGGTCTTGTAGGCCTGGAGAATGGGCAGGAGTTGACCATAACAAGCAAGACATGGAGTGGCAGATTCATCTCAAGTGAATATTTTTCACTGAAGGACCAAACATTTCATTGATCCAATCACAAAAAAGATTACGTGTCACCCAAGCCTTGTTGTTCAACCTCCACATCACATTTAACCTGTTCTTCTGAACTTCACACTTCTTGAAGACCTATGAAGTTTCTGAATGGTAAACAAGCAGTGGTTTGATTTTCAAATCGCCGCTTGCATTGGCACAGAATAGCAGTGTGAGACACTATTTCATTGGCTTGTGACCGGGCAGTGCATTCTCCTTTACTGCTACATCTTTTTCTAGAGTAGACCCATCTCATCATAATTAAAAACCTGATGTGACGGATAACCCTGAGAATCTACGAGCATCGTGAATTGCTGCTGAAGTTCTCTGCTGTCTTTGAGTCGGAGATAGCTGCTTCGCCGCTCCTCACAATGCTATGGATGCCAGTTCTTCTCTTAAAATTCTCGAACCATCCATGGCTTCCCTTAAACACTTCTTCGGCCGGTAATAATCCTGGCGTCGTCTTAATGAGGTCAGCGAAAACCATTCTCACCTTCTCACAAATGATGTCTCGTTAATATTGTCACCTTGCAATTGCTTTTCATTTATCCGTATGAGGAGCAATCTTCTGACATCATCCAGAATATGGAACCATTGTTTCGATACTCTTGTTACTCCCTTTGAAGCATCTATCTCCTTGTTCTTGAGGATAGGGCAAACAGTTGATGCAGACCGATTTTATGTGCGTGCTAAATCAGCAGTGCTCACACCACATTCGCATTTTTCATAATTTTGTGTTTCATGTCTAAGGTCATTTGCTTTCTCTTACGGTTGTCTTCTTGCGGCTTTACATTTGGGACATTTCTATGACAATTATTAAAATGTGCACACAAAAAAGCACTGTGTGAACACAAGTTCACAAAAATGTGTGATCCCAAGCTGTGCTAAGATAGTAACAGAAAGAGTGCTATACTCGGACTGCAGGATGTACTAAAGACATTGTTCATATGACACTGCCGACAATCAAAGGTGTTCACATTGTTAAACATTTCCCCCTGCTGCGCGCAAACAGCTGGTGACATCACACTGAATCCTCCTCAGTCGTTATGCAAAACATCGCTTGACAAGCGAGTAATTTTTTTACAGTTTGATTTGCTTGTTATGCAAATTGCACATTATGGGAAGCACTTGTTAAGCGAGGTTTCGCTGTGTTAAACCAGCAGGTCCTTTTGTGACAGAATAAGAGGCTGTCACTAAAATTGTTTCCAAAGGTACACAGTTGTATATCTATGAGCGACAAGAAAATTTATGCACCCTGGCGTTGTTAAATGGGAATGAGGTGGCTTATTTTCTGTATGAGGGAGATCAGGGCGGTGATTCTTCTGAAAAATCCGAAATTCACAGATAATTAGATTTTACCTGGCAAATTCGGGGAAGTCTCAGGGAATTTCAGGAATTTCAGGAATTTCATAAAATCTCATGGAATACTGCATTTTTTACCTAGTATTCAAATTTAATTTAATGACAGGTTGCTACTTACCAGAAAGAAGACACATTAAGTTGCAGACAGGCACAATTAAAAGACACATAAAGCTTTCACCCACAGCCTTCATTAGTAAAAGAGAGACACAATTAAAAGACACATAAAGCTTTAACCCAAAGCCTTCATTAGTAAAAGAGAGATACACACCGTTTGTACACACAAGTAAGCACGCCTCATGCACACGTGACTGCTGACTCCAGCATCTCCTGCCTGGAATTTCCATTGTTTAATTTTAATGAGTATTATAAGTCACAAATTTTAAAAGTCTTAATATTTCAAAGTGTGTTAAAATATTATTCCATATAAATTATCGATATTAAAAAAACTGCTGTTAAACTACTACTTATGGCTAATATATGTCAACTGAGAGGAAAGAAAAGTCGTTACTGCTGTATACCCCTTCCCCTCCTCCCACTCCCCGTTAATGCATGAGGAGCTTTTAATGACGCTATCTTCCACCCCATACCTGGAATTCTCAGGGAATTCTTTTTTCTAGTTTGAAAAGCCACCGTGGAGATGGAATATGAGCAGTGTTCATCCTTGTTTTGTAGTATAGGCCACTTTAAGACTGTGACATGTAATTCTGTATTCTCATTCGACAGATATCGGCAACAGTGTTTGTCAATATTAATTTATTGTCGTTCTTTTTATAGGTTAATGAGTCTAAGGTGTGCAATTTTAAGGATGCAATAAAGCATCTGTTGCACCTGCAGAAGAAGAGTGTCAAACCAAACCCATGGAATATAATCTTGGAGATAGGGCCAGGCATCCGTATACCATTGTCTGGGTACTGCAAAGTAAGTTCTGTCTATCACTGCGGCCTTGCCATAGTTTGTTTATTCTCTTAATACAATTATGAGGGTAAGTCAATTATTATCCATAAAGTAGTTATAAAATTTTATTGTAATCAAATAGGAAATTTACAAGAACATCATTTTTAATATAGTCTCCTTGCTTCTCAATGCACTTGGTCCATCGTTGTACAAGCTTCCTGATGCCCTCATAAAAGAAGGTTCTCGGTTGACCTGCGAGCCAGGAATGCACCGCTTCTTTTACTGCTTCGTCCGAGGCAAATTAACGGCCCCTTAAGGCCTACTTGTGTGGACCAAACAAGTGATAGTTAGAGGGGGCAAGATCGGGACTATATGGTGGATGACCCAGTTTCTGGAGCGTTTCAGCAGTGTGGGCAGCAGTATGCGGACACGGGCATTGTTGCGCAACATCTTTTGACAACAATCCTCAGCGTTTGCTTCGAATTGCAGGCTTTAGCCTAGCAGTAAGTATCTCACTCTAACGTACACTGTTTACTGTTGTGCTCCTTTCCCCATAATGTTCCAGTGCTGGACACTGTGCATCCCAAAAAACTGTAAGCATCAGTTTTCCTGCAGATGGTTGGGTCTTGAAATTTTTCTTGCATGGCGAATTTGGATGTTTGCATTCCATACTCTGCTGTTGTTTACTCTCCGGCTCATAATGATGGATCCATACTTCGTCACCAGTAATGATACTGTGTGAGAAGTTGTCCCCTTTGTTATCACAGTGGTCCAAATGTTTTTTTCAGATGTCCAAGCGCGTTTGTTTATGCAACTGTGTGAGTTGTTTCGGGACCCATCTTGCACAAACTTTATGAAACCCAAGTCTGTTGTGGATGATTTCGTAGGCAGAACCGTGACTAATTTGCAGATGATGTGCCACTTCGTCAGTAGTTTGTGCCACAATTTTGGAATTTTTCAATCCATTCGTAGACACTCCGTTGTGGTAAAACACTGTTCCCGTACTGTACCGAAAGACTTTGATGAATTTCGGCCCCTGATACGCCTTCCGACCACAAAAAATGGATCACTGAACATTGCTCATCTTTGGTGCAAATATACAGCGGAGCAGCCATGATTAACAGGACGGTAGTGATAACAAAACTAACCTAGCAGCTTGAAAATTGCAAAGATATAACAACAAATAAACAAAGCATGCGTCATTAACATAAACTGACAATCTACCAAAATAAACAAAAACGTAACTAAATTTCGGATAATAATTGACTTACCCTCGTATTAACAGAGAAATTTTTGGGAGCTATATGGAGACAATAACCATGGCTTGAATGTTGTTACACAGTAAAACCTGCAGCTGCTTTGCTACTTCTATATGAGAACTAGTGCATATTTACAATATTCACTTAATACTGTCTGTTTGGTTCATGTTGAAGCTGTGAGTGAGGCACATTCAGAAAATATGTAAAGGAAAATATCCAGTTCCCATCACAGATTGTGGTTTGTATGTTGTTGTGGTCTTCAGTCCAAAAGACTGGTTTCGTGCAGTTCTCCAAGCTGCTGCATCCTGTGAAAGCCTCTTTGTCTCGGAATAACTACTTCAACCTACATCCTTCGGAATCTGCTTGCTGTATTCATTTCTTGGCATCCCTCTACAATTTTTACCCTTCCCTCCTCCCCACTTCCCTCTAGTACTGAATTGGTAATCCCTTGATGTCTCAGAATGTATCCTATCAACCAGTCCCTTCTTTTAGTCAAGTTGTGCCAACAATTTCTTGTCCCTCCAGTTCTATTCAATACTTCTTCATTATTAAATGAAATCATTCTGCTTTTGGCTGTTAAAATAACATTATAAGTGAGTGGGAAAGCAATTCATAATTTGGTTCATAAGCATTTTATAACAAAAGTGTCATATAGAATATTTACACCCATTTTTCTTTTTATAATATTATTCACAAATTGTTATTGTCTTCTGTCATGATTTTACTTCTTCATTAATTTCCCTGAAGTAGAATTGCCTACAGTGTAACTATCAACACTACACTATTGAAAAGAGGTGTTTTTTTTTCCCCCTCTCTAATCTGCTTCTCATTGAACGTGTATAGCCAAGCTAAATTTGCACATGGACAAGGATGATCCAACAAGAGCATTACTTGGGAAATGGGAACACTGCACACTGATATTTTGATGATGGCAGTTTGAAAGCATTATCAGGACCATGAGGTGTCCTAAAGGACACTTATTATCTGTCCCACCCACCACTGATTGTCGTACACTCAAGAAATGAAGTGGCTCGCTACGAAGTCTTGTAATGTATACTGTGGTTTCTGCATTTCACACACACAGTAACAGGCTGCATTTTGTGGAGAACCCTTCTTGCAATGTATGTGCCACTTTGGGATGCAACCCAGTAGTGACTTGATTGAATTCCTACCACAGACTTAATAGCAGACCACTCTTCGCATCAACAGTTTCGTGCTCGAGATTAAATCTTGTTGCAAGATGTTGACAGAGACGGCCTACCCCATAACACGCACTTTTTCCATGCCCTGTTGCTGAAAATATCCTGCACTATGGATGTGATGCTAATACCGTTATTTGAGGACCAAGATATTTCTGCAGTACCTCTGGCAGATTTCAAACAACTGTGAAGTGTTTTTCACTTTTGTTATATACCATCTACTTTGTCTTTTTTCATAGTCCACACATCTCACTCTTTCACTACTGTATTTCCTCACTGACACTGTATCCAACAAAAAGTTCAAACCAAACACAAAACACAATGCAGAATGGTTTATGTTCAAGTCCTCACTTGTTTGTTATAAAAAGAAGAGTGCTGGAAATAGTGTTGTATTTTACACTAGAAAGTCAGTGTTGTGAAATATGCAGAATGTTGAATAATTTTTAACACTTTACACAGAAAATTATTGCCCTCTGTGTCTGCACTGACTACTAACACATTAACCAAACAGTATTTTGTGCAATTCTCAAAAGTTTTTGGATGGAGGTTTTCAAGTAAATGATTCATAAAAACGTATAAAAATGCATTTTTTTATATTGTTAGTAATAAATATTTACATAATACAGGTAGCTGGAGCGGAGAAGATACTCTTCATAATTACATCAGTAGTGTCTGGTAATATGACAGAAAAAATAGCGTTCTGTGACTTTCAAAAATGATAAAAAAAAATTCATCCAGGGTGTATATGACCCGGGACAACTGGAAAATCCGGGAATTTTTTCATCCAGGAGAAAACCAGGAAAAACCTGGGAATTTTTCAGAATTCTGGGAATTTTTCATTGTTTTAGCTTTCACTTAAATTTTTGTAATTTTGACTGGTAAGAATTGATTCTCTAGCAAAGAATGTTACTCTATCCTGCTACTAGAGAATGATACTGCAGCAATAAAATGTAAACGAGAGGGGGAAAAAAAAACTTCAGTGGCAAAGGAAATGCGCCATTTACAACAAAAAAATACTGTGCACGCACAAGCATCTGCAAACAGCAAAAATATGTTAAAGGCCGTAGGGCGAAGATTATGTAATACTTCGTACAAATAAACTGCTTGCTATGAGTAGAGTTCCTATAGTTTACACGACGACGTTGGGTTGCGCCACCTGTTGCGTGGAATGAGTTGCACGCTAGTGGTTTCATATATGACTGTAGACACGGCAACACCAGTATACAATTCAGTTTCGTCGTTTTGTGTCCCCCTGAGTTGTGTCTGAAATGACAGTTGTGGCAGCTGCACGTCGCATGAGTTGTGATGGAGTTAAAGCTTGTTGTGTGGAATCGTTGCATAAGAAAAAAATAAGAAACGTGTTTCGACTCGTGACTGGATGAAGAAAAGACGTCAGCTCGGTTGCTCAGCATCCTTGCTGAAATAATTTATAAAGGAAGATCCAAGAAGTTCTTTTAATTATTTTAGAATGTCACCAGAACTGGTCCCATTTCTTCTAAGTAGAGTTAATTATGCGATAAGTAATAAAGATACTGTAATGCATGAAGCACTGTCACCAGAACTGAAATTACATATCATATTGCGTGCATTACAATCAAGAACACTCGGCATGCTATAAGATATGGTTTTAGTTGGTGATGACGCTTTTTCATTAACACCAATAATTATCAATATTAACAGTGATAATTATTAACATTAGCAACGATAATTATTCGAAGCAGGCCGCATTAAGAAGAGATTGGTTTGCAAACTTCTCTCCTGAAGATAGCTCTGTACACTTTCAATGTTTCAAAATTCTAACATATGTGAATGGGGAGCTCTGCAGCGATGTTTTAAATAGATGAATATTGAATAAAGAATGCAGCTTCTTGAATTTGTATAGCCTTCCCTCCTGTCAACAATATTCCTTAATAATGAGTTGGCCAACTCGAACGATGGGATTTTAGTCTTGTAGATGAGAGCATTCCCACAGCTAGAATTAAACTACCTTGTATTTTTCTTAATTCAGTTGTATATGTGCTCTTAACTCAATAAATTTTGCCCTGCAACACAGATGTTGTCAAACCATCTATATTACAATCACACATGATGGTCTCAGCAGTAGCAATATGTTACTTATTTTTGCCAGCTGCTGTGGCCAAGCAGTTCTAGGCGCTTCAGTATGGAACCGCGCTGCCGCTATGGTCGCAGGTTAGAATCCTGCCTCGGACATGGATGTGTGTGCTGTCCTTAGGTTAGTTAGGTTTAAGTAGTTCTAAGTCTAGGGGACTGACGACCTCAGATGTTAAGTCCCGTAGTGATTAGAGCCATTTGTACCATTTGTTGCTTATTTTTCTAATCAGCATCACTGAAATCCCACAAACACCTATGCAAATCATAGATATCCAAAAAGCGAACATTATTCTTCGCTCCCCGCTTCATATTTCAGTTTGTGTACACTCTACACACACACACACACACACACATAACCTCAAAACACATGCAACTAATGTAACCAAAGTTGGAACACGCTGGAAGTGTTTAGTTTCACCAACGAGTTGCACAAACGCGCTGCGCGCATGCGCAGTGGCCGGTAGCACAGTTGCCTCCAACCGAGTGCTGCCGTGTAAACTAGGCTTTAGCTATGAGTGTGATGTCACATCTGTTCATATTAGGTTTGTTTGACCATTTGCCAGCGGGCTCATGTGCATGCGCAGTTGACTCGTGTATGAACAGTACCTTTTCCCGCTTCCTGCTACTTGAAGTGTGGCTGTTACCTGTATCGGCAGTAGCAGCAAGCAGCCAGGTGCAAATGAGAAAAATTTTTCTCGGACACCTTAGCTGCCAGATTCGCGCATGTGCAGAGTTATCTGAGTTGTAGTGGGGAGGAGGTTTGTCTCCAAGTAACCCGTGACCATAAATCACTTAAGATTTCGCTGTTTCCTCTTCATTTACAGCTCCCATGTCAGATGAAAACAAAACGGATTTCTGTGGCCAGGAGCTATCAAGTGAATTAAAATACATTCACATAATTACGGAGGGCGAAAATATAGTATTAATTTCAGTTTTCTGATTTTATTTTATTTCCAAGTTATTAGCAGTCAAGCATTAATCGCCTTGCAGAACAATGAAGTTATTTTTGCAAGTTTGCTAAAGAAATTTGTAGTTCCAATTGTTCACTGAATTTCAAGTGCAAGTTATCTTCTGCCATGTATGGCATTATGCCATAATAAAGAACCAAAAATGAGATCATACAGTACTGGTACTCCAAGAAAATTTATATCCCAAAAACTACACTGAAAAGCTTAATATCAGATGGGACCTACTTCATTGTGAATCTGGAAAAAAACAATGTGCACTTCAAGCCAAATTATGTATTTTAGTATGGTTTACGAAATTCCGATGCTCTTGGAGTATCCTCTGATGTCTTGTTTCTTTTATAGTGTAATGTAAGCTCTCTTAGTGCTATATACATGCGAATATGCGGACTTCGTACACCACTGCAGTTCCGCACGCGCAATAATGCCAGTTTTCTGGTGCTCTCTGGCAACTGCTAAATCCAACCTATTTCTAACAGTCTCTGGATAGTATTGCGAACGATGGTTCGAAAAACGTTACTTTCGCAGTAAATTTCTTTTTACGCAAGATGAATTATGTTACATGTGAGAAAGTGGGATGAATTTCTAAATCGCAGACCATTTAAGCCAGCTGGTGTGGCCCCGCGGTTCTAGGCACTTCAGTCTGGAACCACGCGATTGCTACAGCCGTAGGTTGGACTGCTGCCTCAGGCATGGATGTGTGTGATGTCCTTAGGTTAGTTAGGTTTAAGTAGTTCTAAGTTCTAGGGGACTGATAACCTCAGATGTTAAGTCCCATAGTGCTCAGAGCCATTTAGAGCATTTAAAGCTGAACACTTAAAAGAATTTCGAGCCCAGAAGACCAGACATTTATGTCATAATTTTAAATTTACTGGCACATTTGTGTGATGTATATTAAAGTATAAAACACGCAAGAAAAGATGAATATTACATGTGAAAGCTTAGCTTTTCTTGTAGCTACACCATGTATATTAATGTAAACCATTAACTTTTCCTCTTTGTGTGTTCATGCTTCGTAACAGTGATGTTTCGATTGGCTGACTATAACATGTGTCCTATGCTCTGAATATCTGCTGTCGTCGGCTGGCGAGATCACATGGCATGAGATACAATGGGCTTACGAGAGGACATCATAATCTTGATTTCAATGCTCCAGAAACTAAAGCACTGTGTTCGTTGCAATTCGAATTTATACTTTCATAATACGAAAATATGCAGTGTATATGTTGCTGCACATCAAAGGTCTTTCCAAAACTTCTCTCCTTTTTTGTCATTAAAAGTCTTTCCGCAACTTCTCTCCCCCGTCTTTTTTTTTAACAACAGATCTAGTTTCATCCCTTTAGTTTGTGTGTGACGTGTTGTAAGGCTGTTATGGATACTGTTAAATTTGTATCTGTGCTGGTATATGTGATCAGTGATTGTGATTTTTCTGTAGTTGTTGAGAGAGAACAATGCATTCAGGCGTACTGTCCACAAATTATTTAGTATGAAAATGTTCTACTGTATTTGTTCTCAAAAAGTTCTTCCGTCCTTAACAAGTGTCAAATGGCAAACCAAATTTCGTTGCCCTCTGCTGAATTCATATTTACTTTGACTCTGTTGATTGCTAATGTTTTTGTATTGTGGCTTGTCTTGTCAGTTATTTGGTCTGGAATTTCCTAAAAATCTACATTAACTTGCAGAGTTTAGTTTGCTCATTTTTTTCTTACTCGTAAGTCATTAATGTTGTTATCATTTACTTTTAGCATTTGTAATTTCTTTTGACTAGATTTCTGAGGACACGTTACCCACTAGGGACAAAGACAGCAATAGTGCGACGAATGTGCGAGAAACGAGTTACTTCTTGAATCCCGATGCCGATGATGAAGACAACATGGCTACAGGAGAAGCAGTCGATGAAAAAGATGTGTGTTCTGCCTACTTTCTTGGAGCAACCATTGTGCCCACAAGTGGTAGGGTAACACACAATTTTTGTTTTTGATTAAAGTTGTAACCAGAATGTTGAAACACTTCGAGCATTCATTTTTGCAGCCATTTTTATCAGTTTTGATGAATACATGATTTTTGATGTTATATTTCTCTCTGTTGTTTGTAACTGGTTTGTTCGGAGAAAGTAGTTACTTCAGTTACTGCTGATTGACACTTATTTAATGTGGCATGTTCTCGAGACACGTCTTATCCACTTGCGGCAGTCTTACAACTTAGTTACAATGCATTGTTCATCCTTCATTAAATTTTCATTCCTTTGACAGGCAAAGTAAGTTCACTGATCTGCCAGGCAGGTGCTTCATAAATCATCTTTTCCTCTTGGTAATCATTAATGGTTGCTTGATGCTATGAATAAATTTTAAATAGCTTTACACATCATCAAAGGAGATTTTCATATCACGCTATTTTATTTTCACTGTGTACACTGATGATGATCTATTTAGTAAACTCACACTAGTAATAATATTGGTTAGTAAACTCGCATGACTACAATGAATTTAAATTATGTGAACAAGTGGTGTAGTCCATACTCAACAAATGTCCAATTGAAACTGTACACTAGTGACTGTGTATTGCTGCTGCTGCTCTGAGCATATATTAATGATTAATTACGTAGGTTTGACTGCACTGTACTATAACTCATTGCTCGCTGACTAGTATAGTAATTATACTCTTTGAATGCACTATCGGACTGACAACATAGTGTCTGTACTTAATGTAGGCTGACAGTGTGAAAGTAACTCAGTGAATGTGCAGTCGAGACTGCTGTGGATACAGCAGAGGGTGCGCTGATTTGCTACTTCTTGGCAGATTAAAATTGTGTACTGGACAGGGATTCGAATATGGGACCAGTGCCTTCCGTCAGCTAATGCTCAGCCTGCCCTCGCAGCTGCACTACTGCCAGTACTTCTTTCCCTACCTTCCAAACTTTATGGCAGCTCTCATGAACATGTTATAGGACTGTCACTCCTCAGAGAAAGGAAATTGCAGAGAAATGGCTCAGGCACAGCCCTTTCCTTCTTGGTACCCTAGGATTCAGCCTACTTGTCCTGTGTGTATATCAGGAGCTGTTCAAACATTAGAAAGACACTACATATCATGTTTTTGACAGTTTGATTCTTAAGGGCTTGAGACAGTTGCAATAAATTTGAGTTTTTCTTGCATGTTTCACTTTACTGCATCTTGCCATCTGTCTTCTGTCAGTATTGCACTGCGAGCATTGGATCGTATGAATAAAGAAGAGAACATTCTCACGACTTCCCCTCCTTCTTGAGAAGGTTCTTTGTGTATGTTGTCTGCTGTGTCCAGCACAGAAAATGTGTAATGTTACATGTCATTCAACCCTCTCAAACAGGCAAACTGTTCAGTGTTAAAAACATGGAGCTGGCATCAATATGTTCTGGGAGTTGCACTACATTTAAATTTTACTTTTAAGTGTGGCAACAAATTATTTGAGACAATTACAGACAGCTTGCAAAAATTCATTTTCTTGCAATGTAACCAAATTTTCAACATCCATTAAACTTTTTTACTGCTGAAGTTAGGTGAACACATTATATGAACAAAATCTTAAAATTACATGACTTTTCATCTACTCGAAACCTTAACTCTGTCAGTTTCTTCTAACATGAGATAATTTTAGTTAAATACAACACATAATGTTCCACTTGCATGTCAAGTGCATATGCAGTTGCCCATGTGGTTCATTATGAGAAACAGATTTCCATGTTTTTAATAATCCAGATATTAATTTCTCTGATGTGCGTGCTCATTTCCAACATAACAAAATATAAGATTTATACTTTGAGAAAACATGATGATTAACATGTCACAGACATAGTTGTCTGCTGTATATCTAAGTTTTCACGTACATCAGTCTGAGAACTTGATTCTGGTAAGCAGCAACAAAAATGTTTTAATTTTCACTTCGTTAGGAAGATTGCCCCTCTTCTTTCATGATTTTCGGGGAGAAAGTTCACCGGGCAAATAATGTTTTATTGTTAAACCCATATAAATTTCTACAGTTTCTCCCTTCACTATTTCTTTGAGCTACATATGTCTTCTTTTACCTTCCAGGCATTGTAAATCGTGCCAGTTTTACTGAAAATCTCAGTAAAACTTAACCTCAACATAACTTACTCAGCTCAAAGTATGCTACAAAGCTGATTTCAAAAAACGGAGAATGTTCTCCGTTTGTGAGAGAAGCCCCTCTAGTTTTATTCATATGAAATTGGAGAATGTTCTTTGTTTTGATTAATTTCCCTACACTTTTACTCACTCTGAGAACATTCTCGGATGAAGTATTTTCTCTGACTTACTTTATTCACGTGAACCTGCGAATACTCTCCAATATTTTTAGTATAAAGTATATTCTCCATTTTATTCGTACGACCCATTAACTGTTGCTGAGTGGTCATTGTAGTTGATCTTTCTTCTTGTGTGGGGGGGGAGATGAGTGACTAGGAAAGAGGAAAGGGACTTGTAAGGGGAGAGAATATGGGACAGGAGGGGAAGTGGAGGAGGGGGGAAGGGGGGATGCTAACATTACGAGTATGGGAAACTGTGTATTATTGGTGATATGCAAAATGAGATGCCATTATGCTATTTGCTATATAAGTGGTGCAATCTATCTATGTTTCATTTGTTTGGTAAAAAAAGATAAGCCTCATCAATTGATTTCCAAATCCGCAACTCCTGTCAAGATATTTATACTTAACTTGATTTATTCTGACCAGGTTTGTGGGTCCATAGCATCATATGTATGGGCTGATTTGGACATGGTTTAAGAACAAACAGTAATGTTTATGTATTATCCATTCTGCACAGAACAAAAGCATGTTGTTCCACTTGAACACAGCAGTTATTGGAGTTGCCACCACACTATGAGCAGCTGCTGAAAAGTCCATAGTTTTATAAAGAAAAAAAATGCTGTTATGGGTTTGAAATAATTTATTAATATACTTAATGAGCATATTCCCCCTTGAACTTGGACATTATTGGCATCTTTGCTCCAGCTTCTTAGCTTATATAAAATCAATTAATTAATTAATTTTTTGCTTATGCTGCGAACCTCTCATCCACAGCCTTTCTGGCTTCCTCAGTATTCACCTTCCCATCAGCTGTTTCTTGAGGCTGAGGGGCCATATTAGGTGTAATGGGTGGATCTTTGAGGATTTCAGAGTGCAGAACTGCCAGTTTTTGCTGTGTGGTGGACACCCCGTGAAGGGGGTCATTGTCGTCCAGAAACAAGATTCCTTTTCTCAGCTTTCATCAACATTTGGAGGCTAGTTGTTGCTTCAGTTTGTCAAGAAGTTCAACATAGTACTTCGTCATGATGGTTTTACCAAGTTGTAAGTGATTAATGTACACCTACATCCATACATGGCAGTGGCAGATGCATGGCAGAGGTTACATCCCATTGTACCAATTATTAGGGTTTCTTCCTTTTCCATTTATGTATGGAACACGGGAAGAATGGTTGTTAGAATGCCTCTGTGTCTGCTTTGATTATTCTAATTTTATCCTCATCCTCCCAATGTGAGCGGTACATAGAGTCATCATTTAAACTCAGTTCTTGAAACTTTGTTAGTATACTTTCTCGGAACCCTTCATGGCTACATTCAAGAGCCTGCCAGATCAGTTCAGTGGCACACTACCATGGGTCAAATATACCTGTGATCATTTGTGCTGCCCTTCTGTGTATATGTTCATTATCCCCTGTTAGTCCTGTTTGGTATGGGTTCCACACACTTGAATAATATCCTAGAATGAGTCGCACGAGTGATTCGTAAGCAGTCTATTTTGTAGACTAACTGCACTTCTCCAGTATTCTACTAATAAACAGAAGAGTACCACGTGCTTTACCTGCAACTGAGCCTGTATGATCATTCCATTTCGCATCCCCGCAAAGTTTTACACCCATGTATTTGTATGAGTTGGTCAATTCCAACTGTGACTCATTGATGTTATATTCATAGAATTCTATGTTCTTCTGTTTTGTAAAGTGCATGATTTTACATTTCTGAACATTTAAAGCAAGTTGCCAATCTTTGCACCACTTTCAAATATTTTCAGTATCTGACTGAACATTGATTGCAGCCTCTTTCAGACAGTACTTCACTGTAGATAAATGCATCATCTGCAAAAAGTCTGAGTTACTATTAACATTGTCTGCAAGGTTATTAATATACAATACGGACAGCAAGACTCCCACCACACTTCCCTGGGGCACTCTGAAGTTACTCCTACATCTGACAATGACTCTCCATCTAAGATAACATGCTGTGTCCTCCCTACAAGAAGTCTTCAATCCAGTCACTTGATACCCCATATGATCAGTCTTTTGACAATAAGTGTTGGTGTGATACTGTGTCAAATACTTTTCAGAAATCTAGAAATACTGCATCTACCTGGATGTGTTGGTCTGAAGTTTTAGTATGTCATGTGAGACAAGAATGTGTTGGGTTTCACATAACCATTGTCAAGGAATGCATGCTGGTGGACATGGAGAAGGTCATTCTGTTCAAGATACCTCAGAATGTGCTCTAAGATTCTGCAACAAATTAGTGTCAAAGTTATTGGATGATAGTTTTGTGGATCACTTTTACTACTCTTCCTGCAGACATGTGTTACCTGTATTTCCTTTCAACTACTGGGCACAGATTTTTGTTTGAGGGATATACAATAGATTGCAATTAGAAGAGGGGCTACCTCAGCTGCAAATTCATTGTAGAATCTGATATAGATTCCATTGGGTCCAAAAGCATTTTTCAATTTTAATTATTTCAACTGTTTCTCAACACCACTGACGCCAATACTGATGATTTCACTGATATTTTTGGTGGTATGAGTATTAAATTGGGGCAGTTCTGGGTTTTCCTTTGTAAAGGAACATTTGAAAAGAGAGTTGATCATTTCAGCTTTTATTTTGGTTTCCTCAATTTGAGTTACTGTTCTATTCACTAGTGACTGGATACTAAATTTGGTGCCACTAGCAGTCTTTACATAGAACCAGAATGTTTTTGGGTTTTGTGAAAGATCATTTGACAGTACTCTGCTACGGCAGTCATTAAAGGCTTAATGCACTGCTCTCTTGACAGCCAAACACGTTTCATTCGGTGTCTATTTATCTATAGCCCTACACTTTGTTTTACACCTATTGTGCAGTAATCTCTGTTTCTTTAGAAGTGTCTTTACAGTGACTGTTTAACATCAAGGGTCCCTCCCATTGTGAACTGTTTTACTGGGTACATATCTTTCTAGTGCATGGTCAATAACTCTCTCGATTTTGAGCGATAGTTCCTCCACATGTTCCTGCCCTGTGCTGTAAGTTTCAATTTCCTGATTGAGATATGACACTACTGGTTTTTTTAATGTAGTTTACTGAACATATCTGTCTTCTTGCTTGTTTTGGTTGCCTTTTGTACTTTGGTAATAATTGTTACCACAACCATGTCATAAACACTGATAACCAGTTTCGATGCGGATGTCCTCCAGGAGGTTAGGTCTATTTCTTGCTATTAGATTCAATGTATTTCCATCATGAGTTTGGTTCCAAACTATCTAAACTAGGTAGATTTTAGAGAAGGTATTTAGTAAAGTTTCACAATATGTCTTATCATGCCCATCACTAACAGAACTGTAATTTTCACAATTGATTGTTGGATGATTAAAGTATACACCAATGATTACAGTATGAGTGGGGAACTTACATACGAGCGAACTGAGGTTTTCTCCAAAGTTTTTGGTTACGTCAGGCTGGGAGTCTCACACAAACAAAAATAGGAGTCTCACACAAACAGTCTCACATGCAACTTCAAGTTCTGTTTGGGTGGATTTGAGTTTGTTATCTACTGTGATAGATACACCACCTCCATTTCCCATTTGCCTATTCTTTTGGTATACACTTAAATTTTCCCCAAATATCTCACTGCTGTCAGTTTCAGGTGTCAGCCAGCTTTCTGTACCTAGTATTGTGTGAGCTTCACTGCTTTCCAGGAGTGCTTCAAACTCTGGCACTTTGTTGGGAATGGTTTGGCAGTTCACCAATAGGACTTTGATACACCTGTGGGAGGCATTTCTTTTGATCTTAGAACGGGTGCTTCTGGGTTTCCTATAGCTTTCATTGCCGGGATTGGATGGAGAGTTGCCTAATCTAAAAAAAACCTTGTGTGCGCCCTGCACACAGTCAGCTACCTGAGTAGCAGCCTCTGGTGTAGTGCACACATGACCTATTAAGGGGAACCGTACAGTTCTCAATCCTGTGCCGCCAAGTCCAGGAAGTCACAGCCTAGCTTGTCACAGAACCTTCGAAGTCTCTGGTTCAGTCATTCCACTCAACTCAGAACCAAAGGACCGTGATCAGTTCTGTGGACAATGCTGCAAATTCTTTGAAACTCTGTGTCCAAGGCTGGTCTTTTCAACCTTTTCTGCCAGTCGCTGGAATGATCCGAGTATGACCTACGAGTCCCGATGTCGGGAGTCATATGTTCCAATATGCACCACAATCTGTTCCTTCAGTGACTGGCGGAATAGCCTCTTCATCATTTTGAATGAGGCCTCCAGGCATACACAGTGAGTGGATCTGGTGTCCTTTCCTCTGCATTGCTGCCATTTCCCTAAGTGGTACTGTCATTCACCGTGCCTTAAAGCTGCCGACAATTGATAGGCTCCTACCCTTCTGTGTTTGCCTCCTCTTGACACTGAACAAAAACAAGTTTCCCTAAAATAGATGAAGTGAATCCCACTGGCTCAGTTTCAGTGAAAGATAGCACCTTGAACTTGTCGGTTAGGGGGATCGATATAAGACACTGAACCCTCCCTGGTTCTGTCCACACTGCACAGGACGCCTAGATTTACCATTGAAATGCCACTTGCAGTCAAGTGGAAGAGTAATGATAGGTCCCATACTTTCTACAGAGGAGACAGGATCTACAGGAGAGGATAGTACTTTGAAGTACCTCTACTGTCAGTA
Organism: Schistocerca americana; assembly: GCF_021461395.2. Taxonomy (NCBI): domain Eukaryota; kingdom Metazoa; phylum Arthropoda; class Insecta; order Orthoptera; family Acrididae; genus Schistocerca; species Schistocerca americana. The sequence continues at coordinate 116,880,765 of NC_060127.1, forward strand.
TCACAGTATATGACTCTCGGGAGCTCTTCAGCACTTTGATTCACAGCATTGCTAATTGTTTGGTAGTAGTCAGAGCAATTTCCAGTTGCTTATGAATGTGAACCAACTCATCCCTTATTTGAGCACAGCATTCACAGTGGGGGTGCGTTGTAGTACAATACAGTGAATAAATGACTGTAATCTCTTGAGCTACGAAGTTGCTAATTCCATATAAGAGTTGAAGCAAATACACAAAACGAGATTTCTCCTAAGGCAACAGAAAAATCTGTGGTAAAAATTACTAATTTCCTAAAACTTTTTGAGCTTAATCATGGTAATTATAGTTAATAAGTAGGATTCCGTCTTCATCTCAAAAGACAGATGTGAGCGACTTGTATGCTGATTGTTGTGTTTTGAACTTCTTTGGATGTGAACAACCACTGTTGATACATTCTTTGGGCTGTTTTTTCTGGTTACTGGATCATAAGTGTATAGTCATGTTTCATCCACGGTGACAAGATGATCCAAAAATCCCACATGATCTCGTCAAAATTAGACCAAAGTTTGCATGAAGGAACCATTCGTTCACACGTTTGGTCTCCATTGAGACATTTGGGAACCCCTCTGGCTGAGCACTTTCTCACATTCAAAATAAATAATATGACCCACATGTGCTCGAGATATGCTGAGTGTCTGTGGTATCTTTTTAGCAGTTATCTGTGGGAGTATTCAGTATCATGGAATGAACAGGATCCACAGTTTTCAGAAGTGTGATGTTAGCAGGCGTTCCAGAACACTCTTCATCTTCAGCGCCAAAATGTCCTGTATTAAATGCAGCAGTCCAATTCTTAATAGTGGAGAAGAAAGGGCAGTTACCACCTGATGTGCCATACATATCATCATAAATTTGTTTGGCCTTGTTTACTTTTGAAAAAGAGATGCTTAATCACAACACGATTCCCTTTGACTGTTAATCCTCTATTTTCTTGTGCCAAATTCCCTTCAAACCTGCACTGAAGAACAAAAATTAATGTGACTACTGTGCAGTTAGTGTCACACATAATGTAAAGAACGGGGTTTAAGGCCAAACAATGAGAATTAGCTTCATCTGTTTTAACTAGGAAAATCCAAGGACTTATCAGCACCCCCTTGCACACATTACAATCAAATCATTTGAAGCTGTTGCCCCTGCCACACTGCCAGCTACTGCCTAACTCTTTGAAAACTCTAGAATTCCCTACCATCAGTTAAGGTGGCTGCTATTATAATGGTGTCCTCGGCATCATTAGTATGGCATCAGTCGAGCCATATGTCAGAATTATGAAGTGCAATAAGAATCAAGTGATCATTTGTATACTTGCCAATGACACTAAAGGCTAATTTTTCAGTATGTTTCTGTGAATCTGAAAAACATACAGAGATCCTCACAGATTGTCAGTTCTGTTGCAAATCATATTTACAATGTATTGATTGAATCGGGTTGACACGGGATAAAAGGGGTAAGACATACAAAAATTAAAATCACTATCAAACTGTCAAAATCAAACTGAACACAGATAGACGCATGTGCATGTGCACCAGCGAGGGGAGGACAGTGGCAGTGGCGTAAAGTTCCCTATCACCAGTCTTTGTGCCAATGTACTGTATGAAATTCCAAACCTCTCTGCAGATTCTCACAAAGTGAGAGCATGTTACACTGTCTTTCAGATGTTGACGTTAAGCTCAGCATCCCCCCACCCCCCACCCCACCCCCTAGTGCTGTTTGAAAGGAATAGGCTCTGTGCCAGCACAGGGTTACAGCTACTGCTTCTCCTTTATCCAACAACAAACCCAACAGTGCACTCTGCAACCACTCATCATAGTCACAGTCATTCATAGCAGTTCAGAGCAAGGGAACAGCAAACCATGTACAGTAGAAACACCTCCAATTGCTTCAGAATGCTTTTTTAAAAGAAAGCACCAAAAATTAAACGCAGATATCAGGATTTGTATGTCATTACAAATAAGAAGCGGTTAGGTCTTCCAGTAAATGCTAGTAATGCCAGAGTTAATTTATAGAAGGGAAACTCAATACAAAAACCTGAACCACATGAAGAAACCTGAGAAAGTAATTGTAAGTAAGAAGTCCACTATCGCAAGAGCCCCCCACCTCCAGGGGGTCCACAACTCTTTTGTGGATATGTGCGTGGCGAGCACGGGTCCCCGAGCTAGTGCAGTTCTCCTTCCTTTCCGGGCTGCCCTTCCCAATCCCTCCTCGTCCCCAATCCTCCCTCCCCCCCCCCACCTCCCCTTCACACTCCCTCTCCTTGGGAGTAATGTATCGAGCCCTCGTCCGGATGTTTTAACACTCCAGGATCCTGTTTCCTATGTTTTCTACGTTTACTCTTCTCCTTGCTTTCATTCCCTTACTTTTGTCTCTGCCTCATTCTCCTTGCCCTGTTCTCCTTGTCTTCTTTTCCATGTCTTATTCTCCACTTCGGCGTTTGAGATTCTTTCTTCTATCCCTCTCTCTCTCTTTCCTCTCTTCTTTCCTCCCTGTGCGTGTCTGAAGGCCGACCCACGCGTTCGCATGCGTAGCCGGTGACAGGGTAATGCGTAATTCCCCACCCTAGGTAAGCAAGTAAGACACGCACATACCCCCTGGTAAAGGCCAGGCCCAGGGAGGGGTGATTGCCCGAGCTGTTACCTTCCGAACTTGCCGATTGGTCCCTCTGTCCGTTTCTCAGGAGGTGTGACCTGGGGTGTGGACAATCACCTAAGGCAGGAGTGCCCTCTGAGGGGGGCCCCCTCAAGGAAGGAGCGTGCCATCGGAGACGCTGGCAGTCATGGGGGATTCATCCGTAATGGATTTCTCTTCTTCTTCTTCTTCTTCTTCTTCTTCTTCTTCTTCTTCTTACCTGTCTTCTTCCCAAATAAGAAAGCTAGATGAAACTCCTGTTCAGAAAATTCTACAACCAACACCAAAGTTTCTTGTTGTCACAAGATCTGACGGTGACGATTTCTCAACAGTCAACCCTTTCATCATTCCGAAGGGTGTAGATACAATAGGAGGACCAGTGAAAACTTGTACTTGGTTGAACAACGGTGCCTTGCTGTTGGAGACAGAGCACCTCTTCCAGGCCTAATAATTACTTCGAGCCACTCTCTAACACACATTCCCTGTACGGGTGGAGGCCCACCCCACCTTGGAATTCGTCGTGTGGTGTGGTGTATACCAGGTCGCTCGATGGACTAACTGATGAGGAGATTCTGTCTTTCCTCTCCGATCAGGGAGTGACGGCCATCCATCGGGTCGTGAAAAGGGTCAACAACGACCTCATATCGACCTGAACCATATTCCTGACATTCAACAATGTGCAATTGCCTTCACAAATTAAAGCGGGTTATGAGATCATTTCTGTTCGGCCGTATGTACCCAGCCCTGCAAGGTGTTACCAGTGTCAGCAGTTTAACCATACACGGCAGTCTTGTTCAAGGGCAGCTAAATGTGTTACCTGTGGCAGGGACACCCATGAGGGTGACTGTCCACCTCCATCGCCTCGTTGCGTCAACTGTATGGGTGACCATGCTGCCTCCTCTCGGGCTGCCCCGTCTACAAAGATGAGAAAAGTATACAGGAAATTCGAGTGAAAGAGAAGGTGTCGACCTTGGCTGCTCACAAGTTATTCAATAACAGAAAGGCCACTGTGCTTCCGGCGGGGAAATACAGCACCGTTCTTGCCTTTCCTCGGCCTACCAGGGAGGTAGCTACACAGACATGCAATCTAACATTTAGCGATTCGGTCATGAGATCGGCCAGTGCTAAGATCACCCGATCAACATCTTCTCTTCCTCCCACCAACCCTAAAGCTCCAACATCATCATCTGCTACAAGATGACGACCTCTAAATCAGATGCCCGGACCTTCAAAAAAGAACCGACACGTGAAGATTTCTTGTGTACCCGAATTTCACAGCCATGAACTGTTCTTTCGACAAAACATAATTCTTCAAAGAAGGGTCATGGTAAAAAAAGAGTTCTCCATCTCCGCCGAGGCGTGTTTCCTCTCATGCGCCACCCAGTGGTTGCCGTCCCCGGCCATCTACAGTTTTGGCAGACTGCACCGCTGGTAGCCGATCATCAGGCCTTTCACTGGCGGAGGAAGTTGCCCCTCCTGACCAGCTCAGGAAGGTGGCAGCCGCAACTGTTGAGTTGATGGACCATGACTCAGCATCTATCGATTGCAGCAGCAGTGCTCCCTCGAAGCCAGGCCCTCAGCGGCCATCGAGGTGACCCTTCCCCCCCCCCCCCCCCCCTCCCGTAATGGCAATTCTTCAATGGAATATTCGCGGCATTCGGTCCAACCGAGAGGAACTAAAATTGCTACTTCGAATGCACTGCCCGCTTGTCGTAGGTCTCCTAGAAATGAAGATACGCCCATGCGATCGTAATGACCTGGCACACTTTACCTCCGTGCGTTTTGACCTACCCCCTGTGGCAGGTATTCCGGCTCATGGAGGGGTCACGTTGCTGCTTCAGGAGGATGTCTACTACGATCCAATCACATTGCACACAGATCTACAGGCAGTTGCCATCCGAATTACTATCCCCCCACTTTCACATTTTCCATTTGTACTGTTTACACTTCATCACCGTGTGCCTTTACTAGGGCAGACATGATACAACTGATTGCTCAGATTCCTACACCATTTTTGTTGATTGGAGACTTTAATGCCCACCATCCCCTTTGGGGCTCTCCAGCATCCTGCCCGAGAGGCTCCCTCTTGGCAGACCTTTTCAATCACCTCAATCTAGTCTGCTTAAATACCGGTACACCTACCTTCCTTTCGGACGTAACGCATACCTATTCCCACTTGGACCTCTCATTATCCACTATCCAACTTGCGCGTCGGTTTGAGTGGTATGCTCTGTCTGACACATACTCGAGCGACCATTTCCCCTGCGTAATCCATCTCCTGCATCACACCCCTTCTCCACATTCCATTAGCTGGAACATCTCCAAAGCCGACTGGGGGCTTTTCACCTCCCTGGCAACCGTCCATGATCAAGACTTCTCCAGCTGCGATAGTCAGGTTGCATACCTCACAGATGTTATTCTCACTGCTGCTGAATGTTCCATCCCTCGTACTTCCTCTTCTCCACATCGAGTCCCAGTCCCCTGGTGGACTACAGCATGCAGCGACACTATTCGTGCTCAGCGACGTGCTTTACGCACCTTCCAACGCCACCCTATGATGGCGAACTGTATCAGTTACGAACGACTCTGTGCATGTCGTCGTGTTATCAAAGAAAGCAAAAAGGCTTGCTGGGTGGCTTTCACCAGCTCATTCAACAGTTTTACTCCTCCTTCGGTTGTCTGGGGTGGCCAGCACCGGCTATCTGGCACCAAGGTCCACTCCACGATTTTTGGCCTGACTAGCGAATGAAGTCCCTCTGTATCCTGAGGATGTCTCAAATGCCTTCAGCCACTTTTTCGCAGAGGTTTCGAGCTCTGCCCATTACCACCCTGCCTTCCTCCCCCAACAATAAGCGGAGGAGGCACGGCCACCTTCTTTCCAGTCTTTGAATCGTGAAAGTTACAATGCCACTTCACTGCGTGGGAACTCGAAAGTGCACTCGTCCGGTCCCGATCCTCTGCTCCGGGGCACGATGGTATCCATATTCAGATGCTGAAGAACCTTTCTTCTGCAGGTAAACGCTTTCTTCTTCGCGCCTATAATCACATCTGGACTGAAGGTCATGTTCCCACATACTGGCATGAAGCAATTGTTGTTCCCATACCCAAATCAGGAAAGAACAAACACCTTCCTTCCAGTTATTGCCCCATCTCCCTTACCAGCTGTGTCTGCAAGGTGATGGAGCACATGGTAAATTCTCGATTGGTTTGGCTCCCTGAATCTCGATGCCTCCTTACCAATGTCCAATGTGGCTTTCGTAGGCGCCGCTCTGCTGTTGACCACCTAGTTACCTTGTCGACCTTCGTTATGAACAACGTTTTGCGTAAGCGCCAAACGGTGGTTGTGTTCTTCGATTTGGAGAAGGCTTACGACACCTGTTGGAGGGCGGGCAATTCTCCGCACCATGCACACTTGGGACCTTCACGATAGCCTCCCTCTTTTTATTAATGCATTTTTAATGGATCGAATGTTCAGGGTGCGTGTGGGTTTTGTTTTGTCAGATGCCTTTCGCCAGGAGAATGGGGTGCCCCAGGGCTCCGTTTTGAGCATGGCCCTTTTTGCCAAAGCTATCAATCCAATTATGGATTGCCTTCCATCTGACATTTCAGGCTCCCTTTTTGTGGATGACTTTACGATCTAATGCAGCGCTCAGAGAACATGTCTCCTGGAGCGCTGTCTTCAGCATTGTCTAGACCGTCTATATTCCTGGAGTGTCGCTAACGGTTTCTGTATTTCTGGTGAGAAAACGGTCTGTATGAACTTCTGGCGTTACAAACAGTTTCTTTCACCATCCTTACATCTCAGTCCCGTTGCTCTCCCATTCGTGGAGACAACAAAATTTTTAGGTCTTGCATTTGACAGGAAACTTTGCTGGTCTCCACATGTGTCTTACTTGGCTGCTCGTTGTACCCGTTCCCTAAATGTCCTCCATGTTCTCAGCGGTACATCATGGGGAGCAGATCAAATGGTCCTGCTTCGCTTATATCGGTCCATTGTCCGATCAAAGCTGGATTATGAGAGCTTTGTCTACTCTTCTGCCCCGCGTCCATCTTATGCCGTCTAAACTCTATCCACCATCGGGGGTTACGTCTGGCGACTGGAGCATTCTACACCATTCCTGTTGAGACTCAGTATGCCGAAGCTGCCGAATTACCACTAAACTACCGGCGCGATATGTTGCTTTGTCGGTACACCTGCCAACTGATGTCAATGCCCGACCACCCGTCATATTTCTCCTTCTTTGACGACTCTCTCGACCACCAATACGGGCTGTATATCTCTGCCCTGTTACCTCCTGGAGTTCGCTTTCGTCGCCTGCTTCAGCAACTTGATTTTACCCTCCCTATGACTTTTCGAGTGGGTGAGAGCCTGACGCCACCTTGGCTCCAGGCCCAGGTTCGCATTCACCTTGAACTCAGCTCGCTCCCAAAGGAGAGGACCGTGGATTCGATTTACCACTTGGGGTTTGTCGAACTTCGTATGAGGCTCACTAATAACGTCTTTATTTACACAGATGGCTCCAAGACCACTGCTGGCGTCAGATGTGCCTTTGTCGTTGAAGATGATTCCTTTCAATACCGGCTCCTTGACCAGTGTTCAAGCTTTACAGCTGAGCTTTTTGCTCTCTATCAGGCTGTTCAGTATATCCACTGCCATCGTCATTCTCCCTATGCGATCTGCTCTGATTCTTTGAGCGCCATTCAGGGTCTCCGTGACCCATATTTGGACCACCCTCTCGTGCAACGAATTGAACGGTCCATTCAGTCACTAGCTGATACCAGCACTCGTGTCCTTTTTTTGTAGATTCCTGGCCACGTTGGTGTGCCTGGGAACGAAGCTGCTGATGCTGCGGCCAAGGCTGCTGCCCTCCTGGCTCGGACAGCTTCCTTTTGTTTCCCATAAACTAATGTTTGTGGGGTTCTTTGTTGGCGCGTTTCATCATTGTGGCACGAGGCTTGGTCCTCTCTCCATGAAAATATGCTTAGGGCCATCAAACCGATCCCGACGGCTTGGACAACCTCCTCACGCCCTTCCCGGCGAGAGGAGGTCATTTTGGCCAGGTTGCAGATTGGGCATTGCCAATTTAGCCACTGCTACCTGTTGTGCGGTGACCCCGCCCCGCAGTGCCCCTCTGGTCATCCATTGACGGTGCGCCATGTTTTATTGTCCTGTCCCCGTTTTATTCACCCTCGTGCTGTCCTGTGTCTGCCATCTACCTTACAGGAACTTTTAGCTGATGACACTCGAGCAGCTGCTCGTGTCCTTTGTTTTATTACACTGACGGACTTGTCCAAAAAGATCTAACTCTTTTATTTCGTTTCTCTGCGTCTTTGTAAGTACTTTCTGATGTTGCCCCCTTGCGTTTTTCTACCCTATTAGTGCACTAATGTTTGTGACTGGGCGCTAATGACCTTAGTAGTTGAGAGCCCAAAAAAAAAAATCGCAAGAGGCACGTTATTTCAAGCAATTTCAGGTAGTGGTCATAAGTGTCATTAATGTTATTGGGTTGATGCATAAGTTCCTAGCATTTTTCTGTAAGCTGAATAAGCATAACATAGACTTTAGTCATCAATAGTATATTCTCTTTGTTATTTACAACAGTTTGCCAATGCTGGAATAACTGTTTGATTTCGTGGCTGTAGAAATCGTATGATTTTGGGCCGAAGAATTCGTTGGGCCATGTTTGGAGCGCATTTTCATCTGAAAAGGAAGTTCATAAAGTGAAAATCTGAGGTTGCAAGGTCAGGTGAATAAGGTTGGTGTGGAATGACTTCCCAACCCAACTCCTGCACCATGGTTTTTTGTCAGTCTAGTTGAATGCGGGTGCGCACTATCGTTTAGTATCATCACTTCATGCAGTCTTCATGGTCATTGTCCTTGGATTGCATCTGCAAGACATCTCAGTTGTCGACACTAAATGTCAGCAGTGATGGTTACACCTCGGGGAAGCAATTCATAGTACACCACACCATCACTGTTCCACTAGGTACGTAACATTGTGCTTGGTGAAAGAGCACAGATGTTTGTATGGGGAGTTATTGCTTTGTTAGGGCTCAATCTTATCTTTTCTACTTGTGTTAGCATAAAGACACCATTTCTTGTCACCAGTAACAATACAAGATAGGAATAGTCGGTGTTGTTCACAAGCCAATTGATGATGTGCAAGCAGAGATGCATGCATAGCCACCAGCAGATTTTTGTGCTTTTCGCTTAGAGCTTGTGATACCGATACACCCAATTTTTGAACCTTCCCTATCACATGCAAATGTCCCACAGTGGTGGAATGATCATAGTTCATCACATTTGCCAGTTCTCAAGTACACTGGCATGGATAGTTGTGGATTAACGTGTTTAAATGATCTTCACCAAACTCCAAAGGTCTTCCTCAATGTGAAGAGTCACTAATGTCAAAATAATCCTCCATAAAAAAATAAAACTAGTTTATTGCCACACTCCATCCGATGGCATTATCCCTGCAAACAGTTGCCAAGTTTCAGGCTGCCTCTGCTGCTGTCACTCCTCTATTGAACTCAAATGGAAGAATATGTTGGAAATGTTCCAATTTCTCTACTTGGCAGTCCATTTTCTAGTCTCTCTAGCTCAACTCACTATCTCTATGTGACAGAATGACAATATGTAAACTCAAAGGACAACAGTGAACTACAAATAAAAAATGACAGTCTATAAATAAAACCATAGTAACGGGAATACCAACATGCAAAGCAAAAATGCTGCGAACTTATGCACCGACCTAATACATCAGGTCAAACTTTTATTACATTTTGCAAAAATCTAGGTAACGATAAAAAAGGGACTACCTTCAAAAGCAATCAGTTAAGTATTAGGACTCTGCAAGCACATGCCTGATCTGCGTGCTGTGCACATGACAGTGGTGTGCAGGAGGGAGGATGAATAATCTTTGCACAGCTCAGCAGAAGTTGCCAAAGATTTGTACTTTACCTCACCTAATTCCACCACTGCTTGCGTGGCTCACACAACTGCCTGCAGATCACATGGATACGCAAAGGCTGTGAAGTTTCAGCATGCACAGGCTCGATGTACTTCTGTAGGTGTGTCACTGCATCATTGAATAGCTGACGGTCATGTTTCGTTAGACGTGCGGAATGGGCCACGTACTCATTAGGTTGCATTCTCCGAGTGCTCACCCACTTGGAAGAGAGTGATACTGAACTGCATGAACAGCAAGTGATAGGAATTGAGGGCGCTCATTGGGCTCCCCACACAGATGCAGCACTCTATTAGATACAGGTGGAGTGCTCGCAACAGATCTTCAGTTTACGGAAAGAGCAAAGAATTGATAGAATTATATCTATGAGGGGACAGGAGAGAATGGAGGATGAGAGCAAGGGAATGAGTAGCAGAGATCCTCACAATGCCGAAGCACTGCATCTGCGGCATTGGCAGCACCCAGTGCAATGTGCGTGTAGCATTGCTTAGTCACTTCACAGTTGTTATATCTGCACCTGCACACAGTCTCTGCAAACAGTTGTGAGGTATCTAGTAGAGGATGCCTGGCACAATAGCACACAGCAGTATTTCTGCTTAAATGCTTCTAGATGTGCCATGATTACTCTAAGCTTTACTTTGTGGTCCATCTGGGAGTGATACATAAAGAATTGAAGAATACCTCTAGACTCTTTACTGAATTCTGATCCTTGAAACTTTGTAAGCAGGCTTTCATGGAGTAACTGACATCTGTTGTCAATAATTTGTCAATTCATGCTTTCCACCATTACTGTGACACTCTCCATCAAGTCAGACAAACCAGTGACCAATTGTGTTGCCCTTCTTTGTACATATTAGGTATCCACTTTTATTGCCATTTCGTATGGGTTCCACACACTTGAGCAGTATTGCAAGATGGGATGCAGAAGTAAGTCATAAGCAGTTTCCTTAGAAGAAAGAATTTTCATAATACATTGGAATGTGTACTGATATGAAATTTTCTGGCAGATGTAAACTGTGTACCTAACCAGAATTTGAAACTGGGACATTTACCTTTCACAAGAAAGTACTCTACTGACTGAAAATCTGACCACAACACATGACCTGCTTTCATACTTTCGTTTCTAACACATCTTTTCAATGTCATTTCTTGCAGGAATGCTAGCCACGCAAGATATGCAGGAGCACTGTGAAATTGAGGTAGTGGCAGAAGTAAAGCTGTGAGGACAGGTCGTGAGTTGTGCTTGTACAGCTTCTTCGGTTGAAAATTTGCCAACAAAAGGCGAAGGTTCCAGGTTCGAGTCCCAGTCCAGCACACAGTTTTAATCTGGCAGTAAATTTCAGTCTCCTTTGTAGACTAACTGCGTTTTCCCAGTATCCTCCTCATAGACTGAAGTCTGCTGCAGAAACCACCAGTTTCTCATCCACTCTGTTGTTCTTGTCCGGCCATCCCGATTTAGGTTTTCCGCGATTTCCCTAAATTAAATTGCTTCCGGTAAATGCCGAGGTGGTTCCTGTGAAAGGGCACAGCTGATTTACTTCCCCATCCTTCCCTACTTTCACGGAACCGATGTCCTCACTGTTTGATCTCCTCCCCCCCCCCCCCCCCCCCCCCCAAATTAACTGATTGACAACTCTGTTGGTAATTAGATGTGTGTAAGTTAGTACGACAACAGGTTTTCTGTTGTCTTTATCCTAAGTGACATTCTATTTTTATCATGTAGCACAAGTGTGTTACGAACAGTCTCCTTTGTAGACTGATTGCAAATTGTTACACTCAGGTAATTTTTATGAATTGAGTGATTCAAGTTGTGGCTAACTGATGATGTAGTCGTAGGATATAACGTTTTTTGTATTTTGTGAAGTCCACAACTTCACATTTTTGAACATTTAAAGCAAGCTACCAATTTGTGCATCACTTTGAAATCTGATCAAGATCTGACTGGACATTTGTGCAGATTTTTTCACACAGCATGGGGGTGTCTGTGGTCCCTTACTTCCTTGTAAAGGGCCCTTAGACCTGCCGCCAATGCGCCACACACAGTTGAGTGGATGAGCGGTGGTATACTGTGCATTTCCTGCAGAGCAGACAATGTCCATTGGAGAGAATAGTACTTGAGCTACATTTCATAGTTGTGGTACACAACAGTTGGTGTTTCTTCCAGCAGTACTTGTACACCAATTGAAAGCAGCTTCCAATCTCGCTTGATTACAGTCAGAGCAATTTCAAGACACGAACAGCAAATAAACGACACCTGTGCAAGAACAGCATTGACTGTGGGGCGGCGGTTGATCCGTAATTCGTGATGCCATATTCATCTAAACACTAAACTTTAAATTAGCCTCATGAAGTTTGTTTTAACCTTTTATTCTTCAATTCAGCAAATTTCCTGTAATATCTGAAGCTACAACCAATAAAGAATAGATTTGTGTAAATAATGAGAGAAATGATGTGTACATGCAGATTGAAGTGATGAAAACATTTGTACTGTGGCTGGGATTCAGACCTAGTCTCCTGATCACTAAGTAGATGCGCTAACCACTAGGCCACCCTGACACAGTGAGTTTGCACGGACTATCCTAGTACATCTCTCTCCTCAATCCAAATTCCCATTCGCACATCAGCCCACTTGGCAAGCACCCTAAGCTCAAACAGCATTGCAGAGGCTCTCCAACTGTATTGGAATAGCATCTGAGCATTGAACAAAACGTGTAACCTTGCATGAAACCCAAGCATAGGTATATTAATCATATGACACTCTATGGTTCCAGAGAACCTCCCATTTCGTTCGATACTAAGGTGGTATTTCAATAGAGCTGGAGAGGCTCTGCAGTGCTGTTCAAGTTTAGGGAGAATACCGAGTAGGCTGAGGCATGAATGGGAACTGAGATTGAGGAGGTAGGAATATTAGGGTAGTCCGTGTAGTCCTGCAGAGCCACTGTGCCAGGATGGCATAGTGGTTAGCACATGTGGCTAGTGAGTCGGAGACCCGGGTTCGAATCCCAGGGTAAGTACAAATTTTCATTCCTTGCTTCAGTCTGCATATGTGCATCTTAGACTTGAAAAGATCTGTGAAACCAGTTAGTTTCATTTGATAGTGAGAGAAAAACTTGATAGAAAATTTAGATTCCTTGAGGATAACTTTCTGTTTCACACTGTTGTCAAGGTTGTGCTCACTAACAGGCGAGTGTAACAGAGTAGAAAACTGTTGACAGTATATACTAGTATTGTTGAAGCATGAAACTAAAGAGAACTTATATGACAGTTACAGTATGTGTAAAACACAGTATTACAACACAGCAACTGAACCCGCAAGAAATAAGATTACATCTTACAGTAAAATTTCAAACGCTGACTTCAAAGAAACCGACCATTGAGTGGGGAAAGAATGGAGTTATTGCACTAACCTTATAAGTACCTACACTAGTAAGACGGAAATGATTTTCTTATAATATATTGCTGCCAAAGTTAACAGAATATACAACTTACAGCTCACCATTTTATTGTAAATTTTTTACGCACCCTCATATTTGCCACTTGGTTACATTATTCATTTTATTGCAGAGGTGGACGAACAGGCAATGTCATATAGTTCTCCAGTAAAGTCACTGACTGTGTTGTGTTTCACAGCGGCAAAGAATGTGCCTCAGTACCTGTTCATGGGCAATGGTGTCCTGTACTTCACCCTCCAAAATGGCAGAACAGTAAGTCCGATGCTTTCTATCACTAGATCCTCACATATGTGCATCTTTTTTCAACTTGTTTTCAACGTTGTATCCCCCATCCTTAGGAGGCAGGCTCTGCATTCTCTGCTGTTATCCAAGCCATGCAGAATTTAGATATGGTAGCTGTTGTTCGAAGAGTTTATGAGAGTAACTATGACCCCTGTGTGGGTGTACTCTTCCCAAAGATTGAAGACGGATTCGAGGTAAGCTGAAAGGTAAAATATTTTGTAAAATTAATTTTTAAATCTTTTCCACATTGGCTTGTAGTGTTGTTTTTCTTCTTTGCATAATTTTCATGTGTGCTGGTTAACATTTCTTGATATTTTATACTTAATCTATATAATCTACATATATTTCACAACTAATTTTACTAATTGTTAGTCACACACACACACACACACACACACACACACACACACACACACGAGTCATGTAGACCTTCTTTAAAAGACATCATAGTTACCATTGATTATAGAAATTATCTATTTTTACTATTCCAATTTAGACCTTAAGGTAATTATCAATAGGTATAGTACAAAAGACTGCGTCAGCAAGTGTCAGATTTTAAAAATCATCTGACATGTACACGTCATCATCGTGTCTGAGCCTGTTAACAATGTTATAGTCTTTAACATAAATCCCAAAAAATTACTGTTCTCATGTAAACAGTGTACAAGAACAGTAGTTTGTTGGGATTTATGTTAAAAATGGTGACATTGTTAATGGGCTCAGACACGATGACGACATTTTTGAAGTTTAACGTGTGCTTTGAGGTTCGCCGATGACATTGTAATTCTGTCAGAGACAGCAAAGGACTTGGAAGAGCAGTTGAATGGAATGGACAGTGTCTTGAAAGGAGGATATAAGATGAACATCAACAAAAGCAAAACAAGGATAATGGAATGTAGTCTAATTAAGTCGGGTGATGCTGAGGGAATTAGATTAGGAAATGAGGCACTTAAAGTAGTAAAGGAGTTTTGCTATTTGGGGAGCAAAATAACTGATGATGGTCGAAGTAGAGGGGATATAAAATGTAGGCTGGCAATGGCAAGGAAAGCGTTTCTGAAGAAGAGAAATTTGTTAACATCCAGTATTGATTTAAGTGTCAGGAAGTCATTTCTGAAAGTATTTGTATGGAGTGTAGCCATGTATGGAAGTGAAACATGGACGATAAATAGTTTGGACAAGAAGAGAATAGAAGCTTTCGAAATGTGGTGCTACAGAAGAATGCTGAAGATAAGATGGGTAGATCACATAACTAATGAGGAAGTATTGAATAGGATTGGAGAGAAGAGAAGTTTGTGGCACAACTTGACCAGAAGAAGGGATCGGTTGGTAGGACATGTTCTGAGGCATCAAGGGATCACCAATTTAGTATTGGAGGGCAGCGTGGAGGGTAAAAATCGTAGAGGGAGACCAAGAGATGAATACACTAAGCAGATTCAGAAGGATGTAGGTTGCAGTAGGTACTGGGAGATGAAAAAGCTTGCACAGGATAGAGTAGCATGGAGAGCTGCATCAAACCAGTCTCAGGACTGAAGACCACAACAACAACAACAACAACGTGTGCTAAAGCACAGTCCTTTGCAGTGTACCACTTGATAATGGCTGAAGTGCCTAAATTGGAATAATGAAAATACCTGTAAATAATTTCTACAGTCAATGTCAACTAATGTTGTCTTTGGAAAACAAACTTTTTTTTTCAGCAAATACACTTAGTGTCCAACATAATTGTGGCAGGAAGAGAACCTCATACCACCAAAAGTACTTGCTGTTATTGAGGTGAATTGCTAGTGCACAGCAACTAAACAGTCATCACAGGGTGAACTATGTTTGGACAGAAATTTTTGATACACATTAATAACACTCAACAGTAATTTATTAAGTGATACAATGCACTGTTGAACTTTAGCATGAAGTTGAGGCATGGCATTGTTGTTAAAAGTTCATTTGCACTTCTAAGCACGACCACTGATCTATTTCTGAATTCAGTGAACAGTGGCTAACTTAATTAGTGGTGGTTCAGTTGGGCTGTGCTGGTTACGGCAGTAGGTAAGTCCTGATGTTGTCTCGAGACACTGTTGAAAAACCTAATGTGACCTGCAGCAGGTATTGGTCAGATTGGTCAGTCCCAGAGTTGGGCTCAACTCCATTTATAACCACTGTTGACAGATGAATGTTCACTTGAGAACTATTTTTGTATCATCAGGCGGAAGCCCCCTGTGACATTGAATCATTACTATGGCAGATGGATAGGGCTAATTGAGTGACGTATGGTGTAAGCATAACGTAGTCCATTTTACGTATGCCTATGTTGCGCCTCACTGGAGGCTGGTCTTAGCATATTATGCCCTTTCAGTGTATGGCTCAGTACTCTCTCTTCTGGTGTCCCTCTTTTGAAGTGGCCAAGCAGCTGAAAACTGATATCTTCCATATGTAAATTTTGTGCAATCTTGTTTCTCTTTGACTGAGTTATACATCCACTTAAACGTACATTGGTAGTGCACATAAGGTTGAACCGTGCTAGATGTAAAGTTTCAACATCTTTTACTTACCACTGTGAAGTCCTTTGTAACTTGGAAACCGACACAGCAAAATTAAGAATTTTTTTACTATCCATAAATATCGTGGATAATGCAGATTTGGCAAGTTCATACTTTCTGGCAGTTGTACTTTTCTTCAGTACACAACAATCTGCTTCCTTCAGGATTTTTAGTTTTATTTGCAGACCTATGCTTGCTTCCTATCAGTCATGACCCCTCTTTTACTGCTGGCAACTTAACGTCACACTTGCTCACTTCTTTTTTTTTTTTAAAAAAAAAAAAAAAAAAAAAAAGCCTATTTCAACACAGAATTGAATTTGTAGATCATAGCTTATCATTCATGCTGTCAGAGTTGCAATTGTTACTTACGCAGCTCTTAACAGTGAGAGTGGGGTGGAGTTGAAAGTTCGGGTTAAATGAAAAAAAAAATCTAATGATGAAATGGACTAAAAACAGTTCACAATTGAGGAGCGTTTTCACAAAACTCATTTTATACTCTTTTTTTTATAAAATAGCTTTTTTTCTTTAACACCTACTGTTCATCTTCCTCTTCAAGCTGATGCAGCCGGCTTTAGCAAAACTTGCTTTATTCTGCACTTATAGAACATAGAATACAGCCTGTTTCTGCAAAACTCACCTCAAGTGTATGTAGGAGTTTTTTCAAAACTTGCTTGATGCTACTTGATTTGCCAAAGACGTTAGAGGTACCGTATTTTACAGATTGTATGTTACACTTCTGTCTTCAAAAATTGTCTCCAAAATTCAGGGGCATCTTATATTTGAAATTAATATAAAAATGTGCAGTGTTTGATTTAAAATTTCCGCCAGTCTTAAAAATGGCCATACGTTCGATGCTGCAGGAGATCTTTCTTTGTTTGGCAACAACGGATTCAACTGCCAGCAGCAGTGCACTAATGTGACAAACATGAGTTGCGGCGATTCACAGCAACACTGTCTCCCTCCCGCCTCATCATCACAAACCCAGAAGATTGTCTAGCCCATGATGCGTCATTGCAGTCTATGGTGTCAGTGAACTTGAATTGAAAGTGATTTGTGTTATCAGTAACAATACAATATTTTTGTTAGTAGCTAGTTTCATAATGGAAAAAAATAAAAGGTATTCATGTGGTGTGTGCTATAAATTTAAAGTAATAGCATATGCATAATAACATGGGAGCAGACCTGCTGGGCGGCATTTCAGCCAGCCACTCACAGAAAAAACCATTCACGATTAGCGGGCTAGTAAAGAAGAACTGAAAAAATGAGGAAGACTAAATGTGCAAATAGAGGACTGAATGTAAAATGGCCAAAACAAGATGGTGATGTATTGAAATTGATTCATGGACGTTGTCAAAGAATTAATACAAGAATGACTCAAATACATGTTAGTGCTACAGTGGGACTTAACAGTCTTATAGGATGGAGTTGGTAGGTGCTACAGGTTTATGAAGAATGTGAGCCAAAACCAAAGTATCTCAGAAAATGCCACAAGAATATGAAGAGAAAATATTATCTTTTGATTGCTTTATTGTTCAGTATTGAAAGAAAACCAGTATGCAACTAGGCCAAGTAGCAAATATGGACGAAACTCCTCTGATATTTGATGTACCGAGTAACAGATCTGTGCCATGAAAGGTGCTAAAACTGTAACTATGAAAACAAGTGGACATAAAAAAATAACTACACAATTGTCCTTTCAAGTTGCGCTGACGGTACTAAACTTAATTCAGTGATCACTTTTGGGCAGAAAGAATGCCAAAACTTTCTGTAATACCGCCAGGTGTTGTTCACATATGTGATGAAGGTTGGATGAACAAGGCTGATATGAATTTGTGGATTAGTAGTGTATGGGAGAGAAGGAAAGGTGCTTTATTTAATAAGTGTTCTTTTATTGTGCTAGATCAGTTTAGTAGTCATTTTAAAAATTCTGCAAAAGAGAAATTGAGACAGGGATATGTAGAGCTTTCTATATTTCCGGGAGGACTTATCGTACTTCACAATGGCAGCCTCTTGTTGTCGCAATAAATAAACCATTAAAGTGTATGTGAGAGAGGAATGGAACAAATGAATGATGGATGAATTCATGCCAAAAGGAGCTTTAAAACAACTCACAAACAAGTGTGTCAGTGGATAAAACAGATGTGGTCTAGAGTGAGAAAGGACATCGTTGTTAAATCTTTCAAGAAGCGTGGACAAATAACAAAGATGGGAGTGAAGACTGTCTTATATATGAAGAGGACAACAATGAAGAGGAAGAAGAAGAAGAAGAAGAAGAGGAAGAAGAAAGTTCAGATGGTAGTTTTCAGGGGTTTTAAAGGTCAGTTCAGTTTTATAAACTAAGAATTTTTTTTTAGTCCGGCTTTGCATTCTAATAATAAAAATATTATTTTAAAAAAATTGGTTAAAGATTAAGATGCATCTTATAGCCTGTAGTGTATTATAGTCCTTGAAAAATCTATATTCTTCAGGAGATACAGCAAGCAAGATGCATTGCTTCTGTCACACATGGAAATCTGAGCACCACCTAGATGTGTTGTAGATTCCACTCAGGCTAAGGCTTTTAAATCGCAGTCTGTCAGGTATGAGATAAAACTTAGAGGTGGATTGCAAATACCAGTTTTTGCTGCTACATTTCAAAAAATAACACGTATATCGTGGGATCGCATAGTCAGAATTGCTCAGCGCTGCACGACATGAACAAAGATGTGGCTCAAGAGCAACTTAAGCCGACGTAGTTATGATCTAAGAAATGAAACAGCACATTTTGAAGTGTAAGTGTAGAGCGTCTCATTACAGCTGAGGGAAAATACGTAGGTCATATTTGCCCAAACATTAAATGTAAATATAATGTGGGAAAATTTTTGCAAAGACAAAGACAGCTGGGTAATAAAAGCTGTTGTGTGTCATAATTTAAGACAGTGTTTTATAAGAATTTTAATCTCGGCTTTGGTTACCCTCAAAATGACACGTGTTCAACATGCAAGGAGCTTCAACAGAAAATAGAGATCGCAGAAACTCAAGAGTGCCAGGAAGTTTGTAAAATTAACAAATACCCTAAGGACATCATAAAAATTGTCTTCGACATGCAACGAAGTGAACCTCTGACAAACCTCTCTACTGGAGAAGTATTTTTACACACAACAGGTAATCTGACTGTGGTGGTACATGAATCAAAACAAGAGGATTGAGACTTGAGCTTTTTTTTCAGGCTCGAGCAACAGCCAGAACAAGAATTCTATAATGCTCTGTGTGCTGCCACATTTAATGAAATGCACAAGTGTTCTCTAAACTTACCCACTGTTTTCTTATTTGTGGTCACAGTTTCATACCACTGCATCATGTATTCAATAGAATTGAGAAGGAATATCAGAATAAAGAAGAGATCATACCACCTTGTGAATACAGGAATATTTTGATGAAGTTTGGAAAAGTGCTGGTGTGGGGAGGAGACTGGTTTTCCTGCGGATTCAGATGAATTTCTAATGAAATATTGGAATCTACCTTGCCTTTGTAATCGATGGATACATGAGCAATAACTTACAGACGAACCAGTTTAGAAGTACATTCGTTCATTCAAAGCATGAAACATGCAGCAGTTATTCCCAAGATAAACAATATGAGTGCAGAAAAGAAGGGTGCAATGAAACTATGTGTTTCCATACAAATACTAAGGATGCAGTGACTTTCTACAATGACATACTCTCTGCAAGTGGTGAGAAATATGAAGATCATGACAGCTCACAGAGAATTTATGAGGGTGAAGTCCCCTGAAAATGTGTAGAAGAGAAAAAAGAAATATTATTTTAAAACTTAAATGTAAAAAACAGGCATTTAATATTCTGGTGTCACTGATCTAGTTTGAGTGTAAAGCAAGTTTTGAAAAAGAAAACTGTTTTTCTTCTTCCAGGAGTTGATAAACTATGAAAAATTTTATGTATATGCAAACACTATCATAAACTTTTCCAGAACTGTACAAAATTTGTTAGTTGTAAAATTTTCTTCCCTCTAAACTTGCTTTTTAATTAACTAAATGTGTCTTCTATAAAATGTTATTTTTTGCATAAAGTGAGTCCTGCAAAATATTGCTCAATTTGTGATGGTCAAAATTGGTATTAATCAATAAAACTTCCTGTAAGATAACATACATCAGTGCCGGGAGTGAAATCTTGTTCGTGTTAACTAAGTGTTCACCTTAAGTCAGTTTGTACTGCCCCTAAACGTACATTTCGATGAAAGAAGCTACCCAAGCCTCCAGAACTATTGGTTTGCTCTTCAGCAGGGGGGGCGGGGGGGGGGGGGGGGCGGATATTTTGGGATATGTTAAAAAAAGGGCAGCAATTCTGTCACATAATTTTATAGCTACCTACCAGAAAACCTGTCCCATAATTTTATAGTTTTCTCTAGTGAATTTTTCTTTTGATACAGGTCATAAGTATGAATTTGTGATGGTGTAAATGCCATGTTGACATTTTATATGATACATGAGATTTCTGTTTTCTTCTGTTAACATTTTTTTTCTTCTCAATTTTAACAGTATCTCGTATACACAGAGCTACCATTTGCAGAGGACGTTCGTGATGACTTGATTCTTGAACCGTTGGATCGAGAGATAAATGCACTGACACCTGAGCAACTAAATGTTGTAGATGAACTGATTGATTCCATGGACTTAATGTGAGTGTGTGCCCTTCAGTTGTTGCAGAAGGAGACGAGACTCTTTGTATTTTTCCTGTTTTTTTTCTGCAAAAAATCTTTTTTACATTATGGATACAGTCAGTCTTTCACCCATCTAGTTGCTACATCAGTTGTGGTATGACAACAACTTTTCTGTAGACAGAGAACGTCTTATGCTAACTGGCATTGTGTTCATTTCCTAAGCTTTAACTGTGTGACTGTGACATTCTAATTTTTAAGGACCTTTTTATTGCTATGATGAAACTTCCGAAAATGCATTGCAGTTATTATTTTGCAGCTTACCTTTGCAACCAGTAGTGTTAGAATAAAGAGTCATCCTCTCCGTTTTATATATATATATATATATATATATATATATATATATATATATATAATGTTCCTTTGGATTCTAAGGAGCAATTTCTATGTTGTTGTTGTTGGTCAGTGCTATGAGATTAGTGGAAAGCATTTCTCAAAAATATTCGAAAAATCACACTTTGAAGATTTTTGAGTACTGTTAAGTATTAAACATTTTGGGCAATGTGACAGAGGATCCAGGAGCTGGATGCGTATTGTGTAAGTCGTGTACTTGAAAAAGTCACTGGTTCATTTGTTGCTAGTACCAATGTTTCTTTATTAGTTTTTATTTCCTTTCTGTTTGTTATTATGAAATGAAAATATTAATAACCTTGAATCATAACTTTTTTAATGATCGTTATCCTTTATATAACAAATTGCATGATAAGAAATTAAAATTTAATACAGAGATCTGAAATGTCTAATTGTTAAATAAAGAAATTATACATATCAGTAATACTTTCAGTTTCTAGAAATAAAAGAACCATTTTATTTTTTATTTTATGTTTAGCATTTTTTAAACAATTCATTGTGAATACTTTCATCAATATGTTTGATTACACATTTGCCGAAGGGTCACTGGAAGCAGTCACACCCATTAAATATCTGGTGAATGTGTACAGAGCAATTTAAAGTAGAATGCTGATATAAAGCTAATGACAGGCAAATGCCAGACTGAGAGACATTGGAAGAATCCTCAGGGAGTGTAGTCCACACTCTGTAGAGGTATTTTACAAAACCTCCACTCATTGTATACTTGAGTATTGCTTAAAAGTTTGGGACGCTTACCAGAAAATATTTATAGATGAAATAGAGAAGATCCAAAGAAGAACAGCATATTTGATCACACATTCGTGCAGTACGTGTGATATTGTCATGGAGATGCTTGTTCAACTCCAATGGCTGGCGCTGCAAGAGAAGTGTCAGGCATTGTGAGGCAGATCTCATTTATAATTCTTAGGGTGTATGTGTCAAGAAGGGTCAATGAATATATTCTTCCTCCTTTGCATATTTTGTGAGAAGACTGTGAAGGCAAGGTTAAAGATTTAAGCTCATATGGAGGCGTAACAGCAATCGTGCCTGGAACAGGAAAGGTGGGAAGTGACAGCTGCGAGGTGGAATCCAAAATTTTCAGGGCTGTTGCTGCCATCTGGAACATAGTATTGGTAGATCTCTGCACCGCTAGGTGGCGAGACCTGCGAATCTGATGAGTCAGTGTGCAGAGTGGCATTCAGCTGGGAGGACGTGTTGCATGTCCATAGTGATTTCCGTAATACTGTGTGTTTGGAGTATGGCAATTTTACGATGGATCCGTGAACAAAACAGCAAATCTCGGCAAAAGTGCTTGGGAGGCCCTTGCAATGATTCAGCAAGTGTTTGGGGGACAGAGCATGAGCCGTGCGCATGTGTTTGAGTGGCATGCTCGGTTGAGGGCCGGCTGTACAGATGTTGAAGATGGTGCTCACACTGGAAGGCCCTTTAGCCGCACAATACCAGACATTGTTGCCAGACTTCAACAGTTGGTTCATGCAGATTGATGTCAAACCATTCAATACTTTGCGGATGAAGTGGGTATTGGCTATGGAACATGCAACAAATGTCGACTGATGAATTGGGCATGCATCGTGTTGCCGCTAAATTTGTGCCAAGGATCTTGACTGTCAATCAGAAGGCACAGTGTGTTGAAGTGTGCACGGACCTTCGTCACACCTCATCTGACGATGCAACCTTCTTGTCACGAGTTACCACCAGCGATGAGAGCTAGATTTACGGTTATGACCCAAAGACAAAGCAACAACCGTCCCAGTGGAAGAGCCCGAGCTCTCCAAGACCAAAAAAAAACAAGACAGGTGAAGAACAAAGTGAAGAGCCTGATCATCATTTTCTTTAATACCAAGGGAATTGTGCACAAAGAATTCGTCCCACCCAACCAAACAGTGAATCCCTCGCACTACTGTGACGTTATGCAACGCCTCCATGAAAACTTGCAGTGACGATGGCCCAACCTTGGCATCAAGGGAACTGGCTGCTGCATCGTGACAATGGCCTTGTTACACATACTTGCTCACCAGGACCTTTTCGGCAAAAAACAACATGGCGGTTGTACCCCACGCACCGTACTCGCCAGATTTGGCTCCTTGTGACTTCGCACTATTCCCAGAACTGAAACTCAAGTTGAAAGGCCGTCGGTTCGACACTGCAGAGGATTCAAAAAGCATCGCTGGTGGTGGTAAAACAGCCTCAAAGAACAAGACTTCCAGAAAACTTTTGACCAGTGGCAGAAGCACTAGGACTGGTGTGCATGTGTGGATGGGAACTACTACGAGGGTGATGGTGACCATTAGTCCAAAGGTAAGGTCTTCAACAGATGGCAGCACCAGTCCCAAAAATTTTGGATAGCACCTCGTTTATACTAAATTCCCTCTGCCATGCACCAAAACGTGGCTTGCGGAGTATAGATGTAGGTGTAGATGGCCCATTTCTCACCACTTCAGTGACCATTGCAATTTTTGGATGATGACGCTATGAAATAATACCTGTGTGATTGCTAGGGAGCTGAAAAATTCACAATTTCCATGCAAATTCTGCCTGCTCAGTATGGCAAGCATAAATTTTTTAGCTGTGTGTTTAAAGCAAATTGCAGCAAAATATGTCGTGAAGCCAATGGATAAATTTTTTGTGGAAAAATAATACAGGGTGACCTACGGAAACTGACAGTTTTCAAATGAGCACAAAATTGGTGATTAACATCTTGTATTTGATTTGCACAAAAACTAACTGTCAGGTGACAGCCATTGTCTTGACTATAATTTTAAAAAGTTACTTGTAACTCAGGCCAACAGGTGGTGGTCAACCAAACCTGCCTTTTCTTTAATGTCAGCCTATGACTGTGTTAAACTTTGGGACTTTTTGTCATAGAAAGAAAAAAAAAGACACAAGCAGACAAGTCTGGTGATCTTAGTGGCCACTGCAGAGCATCCAAATGAAAAATAAAAAGTGTTTCTTCACACTGCCACAGGAGCATTTACAGTGTGTAATGATGTACCAGCCTGTTGAAAATAAGCAGTCCTCATGTTCATCTGTTGTCTCCACAATTTTGGCAGAAAGAACACATTCATGATGTTTATGGAACATTCAACAGTTCCCTGTCACTTACTACTCTGTCAGATTACAATGACAGCAGCAAATGCATGACGCACAGTCACATTAGGGAAGCAAAGACATCTCTCATGAATTATGAAAGGCTGTTCAAGGAATGAAAAATAATAGCTGTGTTTGTTAAGTGACCCATTAAAGTGAAAATGTGACTCATTGTTCATAAAATAATGTTACTGTATTTGAGTCATCTTCAAAGATCACATGTGGACACACAGAGAAGTCATCTTGTTTTAAATCCAAATGCAACACTTTCGCCCTACAGACTCACTGCTCATTTGTAGACAGTGTGCATGGAGACATGCAGATCATCTCGGACTTCTGAGATTGCATCTCTCACTTTGACAATGTTTTGAGATGTCTTGTGTTTTTATCATGGCCTGGTGGCTTCTTCTTAAAAATATTTCCCCCTGTTGTGGAAGCTGTAACCCGTCATAGGGTCAAATTGATGTTTGGAGCTGTGCAGTTAATGTAGCCATACTGCATTGACAGACTCAGCATTTAGGACAAAGGTATTGTACATGAACATGCAATAACCTCTCGTCCACAGTTCCACTACTGTTGAGTTGGGGAACAGTCCCGAAGTGACGAGGTATACCGTCTCCCTCCCACCACTGACAACACTTTATTAGCTGTTCTAAAAATGTCCATTTGCCATAGTTCACCCTGTATATTCAGGATCAATTAATCTCGTACAGCCCCAAAAATATCACAGTTTATTCTTCTGATTACTGATGTTTGCACTAGAGAAATGTAGGATGGTTAGATAGTTCCTTGAAAAAATTCACTACAGTTTATTTATGTATTTATTTGTCGTATATTCCCATTTGTGATTGTATGCCATAATTGTATCATTCACAGGGGTGCTTTACCAGATGGAACTGAGGCATTTAAATCAAATGAGATAACTAATATAACTCATCACAAATGGTTCAGTTGCATTTCCTACCGTGCCTTACACCCAGGAGAAAAAATACCACCTATGGTGGAAGAAATAAGAGAGTTTGTTACTAGCCCTTTTGTCGATTCAGGGCATGTCAATGACATAATCCTGAAAATGAAAAAGACATTCGACTTGAAGGAAGTAGTGCGGCGGCGGCGTGAAAAGGACTCTACTGACGTGAAACAGTTGAGTATATATTAGGCAGTTGTTGAAACTAAGTGTAAATAAAAATGTCCTTGCTCTAGGCTTGATAAATGCCACCTGTTTTGAAGTACTTGCATTAATGACAGGTAATATGTCTGTCTGGTTTGGAAAATATCTAATTCAATAGAATAAGGCAGTGTTCTTTGAGCGCTATTAGTATCATTTGCACTGTTTTCTTGGTACCTTTTGTTGGTGTTAGTAACGTGTGCAGCTTTGAATGCATTGCATGTCCTGTAGTTACCTTTATTTTAGTTTACTTAATCTATAACATTGGTAACAAACTGAATTTTTGTTCTATATAATGTAATTGGATAGATAAAATCTCTACTCATCAAGCAGTGGTAGGGGAACATAAATATATAAAAAGCAAGTTTTGCTTATGCAATCTTTTGGAGCAGGTGGCTCCTTCTTCTAGCAGAATGGTTGAAGGGGAAGGAAGAGGAATGAAGGGAAAGGAAGTGGAGAGGTTTAGAAAAAGGGGTAGAGTTCAGAAAAGTCACGCAGAACACCGGGTCAGGGGAGACTTACAGGACGGGATGAGAAGGAAATACTTTCTTCTTATCCCACCCCGAAGTCATCCAGAACCGCGGGTCAGCGGAGACTTACCGGATGACATGAGAAGGAAAGTCTTTCCTTCTCATCCCATCTGGTAAGTCTCCCCTGACTCAGGATTCTGGGTGGCTTTTCTGAACTCTACCCCTTTTCCTAAACGTCTCCATTTCCTTTCCGTTCACCCCTCTTCCTTCCCCTCCAACCCTTCTGCAGCAAGAAAGAGCCATTGGCCCATCCAATTACATTTTTGTAATAATTGATTATTTTCATTGTTGAATTTTTGTTCTGCATATTTAAGTGGATGGATTTACCTAATTTTTGGATGCTGAGTTCAGAAGTCCAGTCATATTTTCTCCATATTGTTAAGTTTCTGAGAGACGAAATAATAAAATTATGTCTATTTTACTTCCAATATGTGGTGAACATTAATAAAATCAATGTTTAATATACATAATCGAAAAATTATTGAAACCTTTACATAAAACACCAAAACAATCATCATATTATACAAAAAGCCCCTTGTAGCATGAAAACAAAGTTGAACATCTGTTTATTTGAATAAATTGGATAGGAATGCTTTTGTATTGTAAAATGTCTCATATTTCAAAGCAACAGTTGTTATTGGAGGGTTCCAGCATCCTTGACAGTGACATTTGCTAGTAGGAATGTCTTAGTGGAAGGGTTCATCACTAAAAGCACCCAAGTTTTAAAGTATATTTTTAGTGATATTCTTCACCTGATTTTTTTCTAGTTGTCCAACAGTTCAGACCCTAAAGAAACAAAATTCTCATCTCTTCTGTTGACCAGAAGCCATGGACTTTGTCTTTTAGAGGACGTCCAAGCAAGTAACTCAGCATTCTTAAGTTTAGCATCAAAGGTCTCATCAATCAAAAATTTTCTGGTTTGTGGCCTGATAAACACATCTTCTTTCACCTTGGCCCCAGTGATGCTAGGAAAAACTTCTTTCAAATTATTGAAAGTCTCACATTGTTTATCAAGAGCCTTTACTAAATTCTTCAGCATGTCAAATTTAATATGAAGTGGAGGCAGTTTGACTTGGCACAACTAATGGTTTGTTCTTAAAATTTTCCTTTCGTGCTGTATATGTTTGTCTCATAGACCTTTCCTTGACAGTGTACTTATTTTTGATGTCTCGTGTGCCTTAAGAAAGCCAATAAACTCTCAACAAAATTGTAAATCGTAATGTTTACAATTGATTACATTTAGCTGCAGGATTACAATTTCAAGAGTATCCATATTATCCATTGAATTAGCCAAAGTTACTGATAGAAGTTTGTTGCCATTAGGTACACACCTTTCACTACAGATTGAGATTGCAACTTCAAAACATTCTGACAAAGAATCAGCCAAGAAAAAACTCATCTGCTATCTAATGACTGTTTTTAAAACTGACGTTATGTAACACAAAAAAGTAACTCCATAGGGACACTTTTTATATTTTGATTATAAAAAATAGCAAAATTGACTGAAAATGTAAAGAAAATAATATATAATTTTGAATATCTCAAAAAAGTTATGTGATACCACATTTCTAAGGGTGCGTTTAGAATCTACAACCAATAGCCTTGCATGGAAATTAATGTTTCACATACCAGATGCAAAATGGTTGTTGCCCAGTGAAACTTATTCCACTCACTTTGGTGTGGTATAGTGAATGCGTGGAGGTTATACCTGGAAATGTGTGTGTTGATCTTTTGGTAGAGTATTATTTTTACCAGTATTATAAAAAGAAAAAAACTAGTTTGGAAAGGATAAGGAATGATGAATGATGAAAAGTGTTTTCATGGCTTGGTGCTGATGTATTATCAGGATTTGGTTATCCTGTTAACGTATATTACTTCTTAAATAGTTTTTTTTGTGTGTGTGTGTGTGTGTGTGTGTGTGTGTGTGTGTGTGTGGGTGGGTGGGTGGGTGGGTGGGTGGGTGCGCGCGCGCCAGAGAGAGAGATTTGAAGCTCTGTTTTAGAATTGTTAAAGTTGCATAAGCCTTTAAACAGTTCCATTACTCTTATTTTTCGCATCTCTGTTGTTTATCTACTTCTTCTGGAATAGCATTTCCTTGCTATTGCCATGCAACTTCCTGCAGACTTTGTGGTATAGCTCCTCGAATTATTTTTGAGGGACATAAATGTTGAAGAGCTTACAGGGTGTTTCAAAAACGACTTAACATCTCTGAAAATTCATGTAAATTGATTCATAGTACCTACAAAGGTGATTGTAGTGTCAATTTGTAGGAAAATACATCAAGTTTTGTCTCACGTAATTCGCTAGTGCCGAATTGCACCATAAGGAGCGCTAGTAGCAGTTGCATTAAAGACGGCTGCCTTCACGAGACCTGAGTGTGCTAGCTGTGTGTTTTGGTTTGAAAATCAAAGTCAACGACAACAGCTCAGTGCAATTTCTGTACCAATTACGCTAAATATCCTCCCAGTAGGCCTACAATTTATGAGTAGCATAAATGTTTTGTAGAAACAGGGTGCTCAGTAAGACATAGGAAATCATCAGGTCATCGAAGCACATCTGACAGCGTCATTGAGCAAGTGAGACAACGTTTTGTCAACAGCCGTACGAAATCAACCCAGTGTATATCTCGCAAACTGCAAATCCCATATACAACTGTTTGGCGCATGTTGAGAAACCGTTTGCATCTGAAACTTAAAGATTGATGATCGTACAAGCAATAAAAGACACTGATAAAGTTAGGTTAGGTTAGTGTTGTTTTAACGTCACGTCGACAACGAGGTAGTTAGAGACGGAGTGCAAGCTCGGGTTAGGGAAGGATGGGGAAGGAAATCGGCCGTGCCCTTTCAAAGGAACCATCCTGGCATTTGCCTGAAATGATTTAGGGAAATCACGGAAAACCTAAATCAGGATGGCTGGAGACGGGATTGAACCATCGTCCTCCCGAATGCGAGTCCAGTGTGCTAACCCTGATAAAGTTGCTTGCAAGAACTTCTGTGTTGATATGTTAGATCGATTACATTTCTTGGACAAAATTACCTTTTCCAGCGACTCGACTTTTCACTTAAGTGGCAAGGTTAACACACACAACTGTAGGATTTGAGACAGTGAAAATTTGCATCAAACATTGCAACATGTTCGTGAGAGCCCTAAACTGAATGTCTTTTGTGCATTGAGCAAGAACGAGGTGTACAATCCCTTTTTTTCTGTGAGAGAACCATCAATGGGTTAGTGTTCCTGGATATGTTACAACAATTCTTGATACCACAGATAAATGAGGATGGCCAAGAATGAAATGTTTATTTCATGCGAGATGGTACACCACTCCACTACCTGGCCGACATCCCGGATTGTCTCGGTGACCACTTTCCAGGTCAATGGATTGGCCATGATGCTCCAATTGTGTGGCCCCCACATTCCCCAAACCTGACACCACTGAGCAAGCTACACCTGCAATGCTACGGTGAGTTTGGGAAGAAATTTACTTCTGATGGGATGTGTGTAGGATAATCAACGGAAGCCACATACAACATCTTTAGTTCAAGTTAAAAAAAACTTGATGCGTTTCCCTACAAGAATAACACTAAACCCAGCTCTATATCTTCTTTCAATAAATTTATATGAATTTTTAAAGTTGTAAAGTCCTTTTTGAAATGCCCTGTACTTCACTGTTTCGTCTGTGTAGAGCAGCCCATTAAGATTAAGTAGTTCATATCTCTCTTACATGTTTCTCAGTGATCCTCACAGGATTCTTGGAAGCTTCACTGGCCAGATTTCAGCCACAGATTAGATCGAGCAGTCTTCTATTTCAGAACAGCACACATCCAGTAAAGACCTTAGGTGATTAAATTATGTCTTTAGTATGACTCCTTTCAGTACTGAACAAACACACAGAGGGGAATTAGAGAACAAGGCCAGAAAATCATTTTTGTACCAAAAGGTCAGACATGATGCGGGAGCATCTGGAAACATACATGGTGTCCATAAATTATCATTACAATTTTAGACTATAACAACTTACAATTATGCTATAAAATAACAACTGGTTTTCAACACATAACAGGGTAACTCATAAAGTTTTGTTTCTACCTTAATACACGCCACTGTGTGCACCTTTATTGGCATGGATAACACCCAGTCGGTATTCTGTCTCCGCTCCAGTACCTCCATGGCAACATGTCAGTACAAATGATGCTTTTACAAACCCCATAGGTGGAAGTGTAGTGGTGAGAGATCAGATAATCATGGTGGCCACAGAGTCAGACTGTCTCATCTAGTTCACCATCCAAGAACTTTGCCCCCAGAAATTTTTGTACATCCAGTGCCTCATATTACTGGAATATGATGTCAGGTTGCACATGTTTCAGTTGTGACGCAGCAAAGTCTCATAACATGTTCAGGTAAATACTGTGAACAGTAGGCTGATTGAAACAGAATGGACCAATGATTCAGCTGTATGTAAGTCTGCACCACACATTGAATTTAGGACTGTCTCTTTGCATTTCTAGTGCAATATGGGGACACAATGGTCCTCATATATTTGGGAGAGTGGCAGTTCAAACGCAGTCATCCAGAATTAGGTTTTATGTCGTTTCCCAGATCTGTTAAGACAAATGCTGGGATGGTTCCTGTGAACTGGCACAGCTGATTTCCTTCTCCATCCTTCCCTAATCTGGGCTTGTGCTCCGTCACTAATGACCTCATTGTCGACGTTGCTATATCTGCGAGTAGCCAGATACTGGTGCACTTGAGAAAAACAGGAGAGAAATGATGACAACGTAAGGTGGTAAGACTGCCTGTGGATGGGACTCAAACTCATGCCGGAGTCGAGCAAAAGCCTGACCGAACAGCAGACCCGACAGCAAGGGCAAGTCAATAGCAACGTATACAACAACAAAGTGCAATGAACTTTCAACGCAACACTGTCAACGGGTCAGATACAAGCCACAATTCGAATAGAGACCAAAGAGGAAAACCAGTACCAAAGCGAAATCATCGACGAGTAGTCAGTAGTGTGGCGGAGACAGTAAGAAATGCTGTCAGGTGAAGTACACGGCTGACTGAGTGGTCAAGGTGTGGCAGTATTTATGCTAGTCACGAGGGACACTATTGGCCAGTGTATTCATGTGGCGAGATGGTGGTGCACTCACTAGGCGAGTGCAGTGGTGCGGGGAAACTGTCCACTTAACGACCATCAAGGTCCATTTGCTCCATTGGGCTTTCAACTTCCACGCAGCCCGATACCAGAGACCGCAGATGTTAACCACTAATCTCCTCCTCCTCCTCCTCCTCCTCCTCCTCCTCCTATGTCTCTATGATCAAACAGTGCAAGCTTTCACAGCTGGAGTTGGTGTATTTTGTTTTATGGGCATTAAGCCATGGTCTGTGGAATATTTCTGTGCCTAATGTTTCACCTCCTAATGCTCGAGACATAGTAGAGACTGTAAAGACTCAGATACCAGGTTCATACTTAAACAAGCTCAACAAGCTGAACTGTTTATGCGTATCGACGCAACTGTTGGCATATGACATGATCAGATCACTACTTAAGATCATGGTGTCACATCTATGGATCTTACATTGGGGAAGAATTGGCACTATTTGCTTTATGTAGTTATAAAGCCCACAGCTTGTCTAATTTCAATCCTTCTCCTTTTCCATTAAAGTTGGTTTTGTCCTTTTGACTTCTTTTGATCAGATCTTTGTAAAATCATAGTATTGGAGTGGAGAAACAAATTTGTTGTTTCCCTTGTCCTAATGCATGATCTGCTACTGCTGGTTTATCTATGTTCGCCAGAAGACAGGTGCTCTTGTGTTGTGTAAGACAGGTGTTAATGCTTCTTTTAGTAGTTCCTATGTGCAAGAGATTTTATATATTGCTGCTGTGGCAAGCGGTGAGCATAGGTCCTTTACAGCGTTCAAATATTCGAGTGCCTTCCTTGTTCGTTTAAACATTGTGTCAATACTGTGTCTTGTTTATACGTTGCTGACATGATCTGCAGCTGTTGTTACAGATGGGATGAAAACTTTTCCTTTAGTTGGTTCTTTTTCACTAGACGCTCTAGATATTTCAAGATGCAGTGCCCTCATTATCACTTTGCCAGAATAGCCATTTCTTCTTAACGTAGTTCTCCTTCTAGTACTATGGGTTACAGATTATTTAAGCCTAGTCCATCAGTGTTGTAATTGCTCCTCTTTTGTACTTGGGATTGGGATTGAAATGTTTGTGAAAGTCTCTGTCTGTTTGAGTGGGCTTCTGCAGACTTTGTGCTCTGAAGTTCTGTTGGGTTTTCTGAGCAATTCTAGATGAAAATAAAATTTTACGTTCTTTCTCTTTTTCCATAGAGGACTTTATATTGGAATTAACATGTATCATTCAGAAAATTTAGGAATTCCGAGAGCTCATTTTCTTAATGAGGCCATATAACAAAAATCTTTATGAACCAGGCGACACTCAGAGCTCTCTCCTGTGGCATCCACGTAAAAAAACTTTGATTTGTCTTGTCACATGTTGAAAACCAGCTGTTATTATGGAAATTTTTGTTTTTCTTAATGAATCTTTATTTATTCATCATCAACATCAACTTTTTCTCCTTCAAAGTAATCTCTCTCTGATAAAATACACTGTGGCTGCACTTTCTCCAATCTTGGAAGCACTTCTGGAACTCATTTCTCATTATGGTGTTCAGTTTCTTCAGTGGTCCTGTTTTTATTTCATCAGTGATGGTAAAACAGTGCCCTTTCATGGTTCACTTCAACCTCAGGAATAGAAAGAAGTTGCAGGGGCTGTGTCCGGCAAATGCGGTGGCTGAGGCAATAAAACAGATTTTTTTGCCAAAAGATCGTGAACAATCATTGAGGCTTGAGCAGGAGCATTATCGTGATGCAAATTTCACGATTGGTTTTGGCACAATTCTGGTAGTTTTCTTCAGATTGCTTCACACAAACAGGTGCATAACTTCCTAGTTGTATTCCTTATAGACTATATGACCATAAGGCAGGAACTCATGATGCACTGTCCAACTGTAATCGAAGAAAACAGTGGGAAGAACCTTCACATGTGGTCAAGCTTGTCATTCTTTTCGATCTTTGCCCTTTAGGCCATTTACATTGGGACAATTTGGCCTTGCTTTCAACATCATACTCATATACCCATGTTTCATCACCTGTTATAACATTCTTTAGAAGTTCTGAATCATTGTTGACTTCAGTCAGCCATCCTGTGCAATGTCCACGCAATGTCATTTTTGGTCAAAATTCAACAGTTTCGGTACAAACATTGCTGTTAAATGTTTCATGCCAGAAACATCCGAAAAGATTTCTTGGCATGAGCCAAAGAACATGCCAACATCATCACCAACCTCTCGGCCTTCTTTGAAATGTTTATACCACTTGTAAACTCTTGTCTTACTCCTAATAGATTTGCCAAAAGCCACAGTCAACATTTCAAATACGGAGCTGGATTATATTCAAGTTTTCAAGCAAAATTTAATGCAAATTGTTTGATCTATCTTTTTCAAAAGTAAAAATTTGCTGACGTCATTCAAAAGCACGTATAACCTTTTCAACTGCCAACAAGAAACTATTCAAAACAGCTGAAAATGCAGACATTCATTGACAACATGTGTACCAAAAAGTTATTTTTTTTTTAAATTAAGATATTCCTGTTGCTTTTTTGTCACACCTTGAACAGCGTTGTTTTAACAGGTTTTTCCACCTCGTCCTCACAATCATATGAAAGATGTTCACGTAAAAACATTGTTTAGGTAGTTAGCAAGTAGAGAATGTGCACTGTGTGTGCTGCGTTTTAGTCTGTGCAGAAACAATGTGAGGAGCTGAGCACAGGACATTGGCAAGACAGAATGCTGTCAGCAGTCTCTGCCTGTTCTGAAAGTGGCATTTGTACTCTGCTGATAATGCGAACACTTGGGAACAATTGATAGAAAGCTGAAGAGGAATGTCATACTGACTTTTGTCTCCTGGGATTCAGTTCAGATATGTTGTTCTGAGTAATGAGAGATGCCACCAAGCATTGTAAATGTTAAGCATGAGAACAATGAAATACAGAAGAGTTCTCTAAAAAGGCAGATACGTCATTTTGTAGTGAGATAGCATAAATGTGAGCTCTCTTACAGCCTTCAACAATCTACAGCTAGAAATGAAGTCCCACGACACAATTAGTGTCACTGCATAAGAGGTCCACTGCATCAAGAAGACATGAGAAGGCAGTCGTAAATCTTCATTAAGGTAAAAACTACAGTGAGATGACAGCATTCGAGAAGTAAGGACTTAGTTAAGATATGTAACTAGGGACCTTTTTATATCACTTCAATAGTTATTAAAATCTAAAGCTGTAAATATAATTTATGGACACCTTGTATTCCCATCATTTGGAACGAGCACTTCCTAATTGAGAAGATGAGGCAGGCTAGCTGTAGAATGACAGAAATGGAGTGAGAACAGTCGAGAGCTGGTGACGCTGCCAGATAGGCTTGAGGAGGTTAAGAGTTTGTCCACAGAGGATGGAATGAAAACTTTTACTCCACTAAATATGTACATGTTGTGTGAAACTTCATCACTTTAATTAATTTCATTGGCATAAAATTAACTGAAGTTAGGTAGTGGGCATGAAATCAGTAAAGATGTGGTGACATAAAATGACATCAGTGAAATAACGACAATAAATGTTGAACTCTATAAGCTTCCCTTATTGCATATGAGTGGCTCAGTAAATATGAGTTTATGCTATATCCATCTGTCTGTTGAATCTACAGCATAGGTTATAAAGTTCAGTAATGAAAGGGGAAGTACGATATTTTATTAAACTTAATTCTTCTTCTTCTTTCTCTTCTTATTTGCCCAGGACTTTCCTGTGTAAGAAGTTCCTGTTATGCTTTTATGTTGAATTAAGTGGTCAGGTAATTTACTTTTCCTTGTCCATAACATGTTGATTAATGTCCTTTTCTTTTAGTACTTGTTGATTTGATTTTCTTTCAGCTCATCATACTTTTGTGGCTCTTCTCCATATCTACACCTCCCTCAAATATATTATTTTGTCTGCTTGTGTCTGTATATGTGCAGATGGATATGTGTGTGTGTGTGCGAGTGTATACCTGTCCTTTTTTCCCCCTAAGATAAGTCTTTCCGCTCCCGGGATTGGAATGACTCCTTACCCTCTGCCTTAAAACCCACATCCTTTCGTCTTTCCCTCTCCTTCCCTCTTTCCTGATGAAGCAACTGTGGATTGCGAAAGCTTGAATTTTGTGTGTGTGTTTGTGTTTATTTGTGTGTCTAACAACATACCAAAGCTTTCGTTTGGTAAGTTACAGCATCTTTGCTTTTAGATATATTTTTCCCACGTAGAATGTTTTCCTCTATTATATTCATATCACCAACTTGATTTATCTATCACCATTATTTAGTCTTAATTAAGTTTAATTTCAGTTCGTAGTTGTCCAGTTCTTGAGACAACGTATTTAATATATAGTTAGTCTTTTTCAGACTCTGCTAAGACTGCTGTTTCATCAGCATATGGAATACAGTGTGTTTGTGTACCATCAATATTAAACCCCCTTTGTTGCTGCTGTTCATTGTTTGTATTGGCCTTTCTTAACATAAATTAAGTAAATATGGAGAGAGAGGACAGCCATGTCAGACACATTTTCATATTCTAGCCTCTTTCTTAATCCCATTGATACCTATTTCTGTCTGCCTCCGTAGCGCAGGTGTAGCGTTACTGCCTACCACGCAAAGGGGCCTGGGTTCGATTCCTGGCAGGGGACTGGATGTTGTGTGTCCTTCACCATCATTTTCATCATCATTGACATGCAAGTCGCTGAAGTGGTGTCAACTAAAAAGACTTGCAATACGGCGACCAACCCTCGAAGGGGTATCCCGGCCAATAAATGCCGTACGATCATTCCATTTAATTTCTGTACTCTGATTTTTGTAGAGATTGAGAATCATCTTCTCTCTCCAGTCTACTCCAGTTCTATTCTGTTATGTCATCCAACCCACTCTGTTAAATGCCTTCTATAGGTGAATGAATGCGGCAGACATATCCTGTTTGTCTCAATTCTTCTTTCTAAAATCATTCACAGTACCATAATTGCTTCCCTGGTTCCTTTTCCTTTCTTAAATTCTGACTGATTCTCTCCTAAATGATGGTCAGTCTTTTATAAGTTACAGTAAAGGGCTCCATAAAGGATTAATTTGTTTTCAGAGTTCTGTGTTTTCTAAAGTAGTGCATTTACAAATATGACTGATGCATGAATAGAACCATAAATTCACTGAGTTTACATTTTGACCACCACTTAGCATTAACAAGTGTGGTGCGTTGACAAAATGGTGACATGGTGAGAAAAGAGTTTTTGTGTGTCAAAATATGTAAGATGTTTACCTATTATAACATTGCACATTCAGAAGGAATTGTGAAAAAGAGCATTTTGCATTGATATAGGCAGTTTAGACCCAATAGTTGTCTCCATAAACAGAAAAGTACTGCTCAACTGAGTGTGCCAGATGCGACTGTGAAGAAGGTGAGGGAAAGTTTCGTATGCAGTCCAAAAAACTCAACAGTGTATGCTAGCCACCATCACATCTGCAGGCTGTGCTACAATTAAAACTGGAAGATTATGGCCAGTAACTTCAGTTTTGCATCACAATGCAGAAAGCACTTGAGGACAAACATTTTGCTTCCGAGCTGATTTTCAGCAATGAAGAAACTTTCAATTTATCTGGAATGATTAATTGTTAAAATGTGAGAGTATGAGGCACTGAAAAATCCTTATGAAGCAGTGACACATGAATGAGATTCACTGAAGGTTTATGTTTAGTGTACAGTGCCACACACAAAGAAGCTATAAGGTCCATTTTTCTTCTGTGAGAAGACTGTGACAGGTACCTTGTACCTCGATATGTTGCAGTTCTGGTTGTTTCCACAACAGACTACTCATTCCAAAAATTTCACCTTCCAACAAGACAGGACACTTTTCATTGGAGCATCGATGTTCGTCGCTACCTAAACGATGAACATCCACATTGCTAGATTGGGCGCAGAGGTGAAGATAATGTGGTTCTGTTCCCTTGATTGGCCAGGTCACGTGTCCTAACGCCTTGTGCTGTTTTCCTTTGGTGGATCTTGTTTATGTACCTCTAGAGTCAAGAACACTGAAGCAGCTCAGAGAAAGCATCTATGGTGCTTTGATGACCATTGATAGTCTGTTGCTACATAAAGTATGGAACAAAATTGACTACCAGTTGGATGTGTATTGTGTGACCAGAGGGGCGTTTGCGGAACATTTGTGTAGTGCTAAATGCAATCTTGATGAGGTTAGAGTTCTGTTCACACTTCAGTCATATTTGTACATGGAAATTGTAGAGCTTTGAAAATGAGTGTATCATTTATAGTAGTCCTGTATATTCAGAACTACTTCAAAGTGTGAAACCGTGTGGCAATCTGGGACTCAAATGTGAATCCTTGTCTGGGTGGGCAATGCTCTTATCAACTGATGTAGCCAGGCCAACTTTTACAAATTGAGATGAGTATTGGCAAAAATCCACATTGATCCAGGAATGATTATTTTGTGTCTGTACCAGTTAAGGCTCACATTATTTTACATCAGGTTATTAACTTTGGTCTATGGTGGCCATCTGCTGACCCGAGTACAAGCAAATTTTCCATCACATTGAGCCAGACTATGTAAATATGATACAGTTAAAACGAGCAACCAAACAAGCCTCGTCATTATGACTCTATAGGGTCAACATGTCTGTTAGAATAGTTTATTTGGTATGTGTAATTTTACATAATAATGAGAAAGTTTGTTCGGCATGATGTAATCAAAAAATTGGCCTCAGACCTGGAGACGGTCATTGTATACTAAAATTGATAACTGGATGTCAAATATAGTGCTCTGTAATTGGAATAAATACAAAATATTCAGGCCGACAAGTGGATCATGTCACACACCATGTCGAGAGTACAGGGTTCGAGTCCTGGCCTTGCGTACTGTCTTAAACTGTCAGGAAGTCTCACAGGACAGCACGCTCTGCTGTAAAGTGGAAGATTTGTTCTAGATATGTTGCGTTGATTCAAGTTAAGTGCTAGCTTTTAGGTTGTTAAGCCACCTCCACAAATTGTGCATCAGTTTTGCTGCTTATCCAATTGAAATTTCTCGTTTGGCCTCACTGTATGTCATTTGAGACCTTCACACTACAGAAAAATTATGAAATGTTCCTGGTAATTGAGCATAGTGCCTCTGCATCAGTAGCTGTGATGTTAATCACTACACAAATGAACTTTTGTACCATATTTCCATTCTGGCCCACAGTTTCAGTTTAATGGTTGATGCTTGTCTCAGTACAGAGTCTGTACATCATTGTTCTTAGCAGAGCACTTTCCTGTTTTAAAGGCTCTCAAAAAGTGTAACACATTAGATGGCCCACAAAAATGGCAGTAATACTGACTGATAGTAAAAAAAAAATCTTGAGAAATCTAAACCATTAAAATAATCTAATTGAAGAAACAAGAAATAAGGCTAGAGTTTTGCAAAAGAAGTGGATTGTAGGCTTTACATGGGATAAAGCTCACACAGGCTGGACAAAGGGGCATCCAGATCACAAGAAACATCAGACACCCCCAAAAACTGTTATGGGACAAATTAAAAACAGCTCTGGAAGAATGGATGAAAGAAAGGCAGCAGACAGCAAAAGGAGTCATCGCAAAATAATATATATTAATGGTGCACCACACTAGTGATCAGATTACCAGTCTCTCCTAATTTCATATACACTGT
This sequence comes from Schistocerca americana, assembly GCF_021461395.2. Classification (NCBI taxonomy): domain Eukaryota; kingdom Metazoa; phylum Arthropoda; class Insecta; order Orthoptera; family Acrididae; genus Schistocerca; species Schistocerca americana. The sequence goes on from NC_060127.1 coordinate 116,919,321, forward strand.
CACTGTGCAATATGATAATGAGAAAGCAATTGTGACTGACATCATGAGTGTGTGTTGACCCTTTGTAAACAGTCATAGAAGGTCTTTTAAACGATGTTCAATACTGGGGACATCAAGTGAATTTGATTGCAAGAATTTTAGTAAATTGAACACAGTTTAACTAAAGGCATACTACCATCAATTCAGAATAACAGATGACACCACGTGTTGGTTCACTGAGGGTAACAAAACTGTGGACCATGTGTTACTGGACTGTAGCAGCTTGGATAGGCAGAGAAACATGCTACTGAAATGTGTAATAATGAAGACAGTAACTGGCCAACTGGCAAGAGTGAACTTGTGCAACTCATTTTTGAAAGGCTTCTATAAATTGTGTGATGCAATAGAATTTTCACATGCATGAATTTCAGTCACCATTTGCAAAACAAGCTCTGTGCTAATTTTAAGGCAATAAATAATGTAAGAGGTTACTACACAATATTTAAAATAACTGTTTTGTATCTGTAATAAAGGTGGTAATTAATTAACTAAAGCATGAAGTATTATCCGGTGTAATGGATAATGTTAATAATAATAATAATAATAATAATAATAATAAGTACATATTCTGTTGCAAAATATAGAATTAAAGTCTAAAATAATATTCAACCATGGGAAAACCTTTTTCCACCACATTGCTTACCCCAAGACTGCTAGTGCTGGAAAGTTAACAGAAAATTTTCTGTGCTTCATGTAAAAATTGTTATGTACAATTTTTTGTGCAGTGAGATGTGTTCACATGGCTGGATGGTACAAGTGTGTTCATGAAAGCTAGAGAATTGTATTGGTATCATGGTTCATCGCATTAGATTAATCATTCATGAAGATCAGGCTCAAACATCTTCCATTTTTCCTGGTTTGCTTGTCAGATTATTCCCAAATAATGTGTGTCTGGACTGTTTGACTTAACAAGAGGGCCACGCTGCAACTTACCTCTGAAAAAAGAGGAACCCAGTTTTGAAAATCTCAGTTGCTTGAAGTGCCACAATTTCCAGTGGCCAGTGTCTAAGCCTTTATGGAATAATGATGACACCTAGATACTTAAAATAAGGTGGTGGTCACTACAGTATTGGTATCCTTCCTTCCTTCTCCTTTCCATATGTTACAAGAACGTATGTGAAGAATTAAATTGTTTGTTCGTTAATTTAAATGCTACATGTTTTTTTAAACTCATAGTGATTTATGAATTTATGAAAAAATGTTTCAACAGAGCAGTTACAAATGGCACAGAATCTGAGAAACCAAAGGATTTTGACCAGCCTGGAACATCTGCTATGAGCACTTCACAAGCAGCAAAGCCAAGTGGGTTTTTAGCTCACGGTAGAGTGAAGGTGGTTGGAACCACAAACCCGGAGAGTGATTTCCAGGAATTACTAAGTCAAGGAGAACCATTCTCCCAAGGTATGAAAGTTTTACATACTGTGCTACCTTCCTAAACAGCTGTCTCCCAAATATTATTTCTCACTGTATGTCCTGTACATGATTTGTAACTTCAAGTACATCTGTACTTTGTAAACAAACTTACACTCACAGAGTCTTTTCTGATTCACCTGCTATGTGATCAAAAGTATCTAGACCCTATTAATGGACATTAACACGGTATCCACCCTTCTCTTTTACGACAGCCAGAACTCGCTGGGGAACTATCAGTGAGGTGTCCGAATGTCTGCGGAGGACTAGGAACCCATTCTTCCTCAAGGGCCAAACCCAAAGAGGGTCATAAAGTTAGATGTTGGGGTCTCTAGCAAAACTGACGCAACTCGTCCCAAAAGTTTTCCGTTGGGTTCAGTCAGACTCTGGACAGGCCAGTCCATTTTAGGAATGTTGTTGACCACAAACCTATGCCTCACAGATGTTGCTTTCTGACAGGGTGCATTGTCATCCATATGAAAACAGTTGCCATCTCCAAACTATTCCTTTACTGTCTGCAGTGTAATGCTCCAAAATGTGTTCATATCCTTCTCCATTGTAGTATTTTCTTAATTGTAATAAGGGACCCACCCTGTAATCATAAAAAACATCACCAAACAGTGACACCACCTACTCCGTGCTTCACTGTTGGCACTACGCATGACAGAACGTAATGTTCTCCATGCATTTGCCAACCCAAGGTCTCCCATCAGATTGTGAGAGGGTACTGCATGATTCAGCAAGGGTACAGAGTGATTAATCTCCCCAAATGACTCATTTCCAGTCATCCACAGTCCAGTGGGACCGCTCTTTACAGCACCTCCAGTATCGCTTAGCACTGACTGCGCAAATGTGTGGCTTATGAGGAGCTACTCAACCATTTTACCCCATTCTTTTTGACTCCCTGTGCACAGTCATTAACTGGACTGCTGGTAGCACTTCAGAACTCGAGAGTGGTTACTTCTGATTTTATATGATTTTTATACCCACCCCCTGCAATTCTCAATAGTCTATCCATCAGTATGTGAGGTCTCCCGGGCTTGGGTTGTTCCTTCACGTTTCCACTTCACATTCAACTTTGACAGTATTAGAAGGGCATAAATGTCCTTGATGCATTTGTTACTCAAGTGACGTATGATGACCAGTCCACGTTCGAAATCACTGAGCTCTCCTGACTGAGCCTTTAGTGTGTTACTGGTTTGCAAGAGAAGTGGATTGTAGGCTTTACATAGCTTAAAGCTCACTTATTTTAATTGGTAGTCTGCCTCTCTTGACAGCTAGCAGTCAATTCTGCACTACGAGGATAATCCCAAAAGTAAGGTTTCCCATTTTTTTATAACTACAGAACTCTATTTGTGTGGCAGTTGGTCACATTGTTATGAAGAGTGCTTCACGAACTGTGTGTCATGCAAACGCCGCACTGAGGTGCTCAGTCTTGGCTTGGCAGCCATAGAGAATGGAGCTCCCCTTGGATGTTATCGCCAAGTGCGAATTGCGCACAGTTGTTCAGTTTTTGAACGCAAAGGGCACTGCGCCAATTGAAATCCATCGCCAATTGACGGAAGTGGATGGATGTCCAAAATGTTCGTAAGTGGTGTAGAGAGTTTGCAGCTGGTCAGATCGAAATTCACGACAAACAGAGGAGCGGGAGACCGTCAATTTCTGAGGAGACAGTGTTGAAGGTTGAGCAAAGCTTGCGTGAAGATCGGCAGATCACCCTGGATGATCTCGACACGTTGCATCCTGAGGTTTCCCGAAGCACCGCTCACAGAACTTTAATGGAAACATTGAACTACCGGAGAGTTTGCACAAGGTGGGTGTCACGCATGCTGACTGAGAACCAAATACGGCAACGACTTGATGCGTCCCGCACATTTCTTCACTGCCTTGCAGCCGAACAGTACAAACGTTTGGACTGAGTTGTCATGGGCGACGAAACCTGGGCAAACCACTTTACACCTTTACGTAAAGCAATTCAGCTCCAACAATGAGCTGAAAGAAGAGGTTCATAACTTTCTGAAAAGCATGGTGGTGAGCTGGTATGACATGAGCATACAAAAACTGCCACAGCGTCTACAAAAATGCATCGACAGAAATGTTGATAATGTCGAAAAATAGCTAAATGTTTAAGCTGTAAACTTATGTAAATCATTGTAGAAATAAACAGGTCTATGTACTTATAAAAATATAGGAGACCTTACTTTTGGGATTATCCTCGTACATAGGGATGTCCAAATACTTTTGACCAGATAGTGTAATCAGTAGGAGTGTAATGCAAACTGTAGAGCTCCCACTTTGCTTGTTCAGTAAATATTTTCTAGGTTTTAAAATACAGGGAGATGCATAAGTAGGTATACAGTAAATATTATTATTATTATTATTATTATTATTATTACTAAGTATAGAAAATAGGTTGGTAATGAAATGAGAATGAACAATTTATTATAGAAAATTACAGAAATTAGATATTTGAAGTCACAATAAGTTCAACATCTTAAGTGCCCATTGTCTTATGTGCACAAATTGCCAGTGTTCAGGGTTTAAACATTCCTGTTGTACACTCAAGCACACTTTGGCACTGGAGGTCTACAGTGTTCCATGTCTTGGCATGTTCTCTTATGAATTGACACATGTCATCAACAGTACATGGTTTTCTTGCAAAGACTGTATCCGTGATAACATCTCAAAAGAAATAAGTCTATTGGGATAAGGTCTGGTGATTCAGTTGGCCTGTCCACCTATTAGGTAACTTGTTGTCAAGAAACCCAAGCAGGATTAAGTGTAATGAGGAGGAGCTCCAGCTTGGTGAAAGTAGAACTCTTTATTACCCTGCTGTAGACTTAACTGTATAATTGCAGTATGCAACACCATGTTGAGATAGGCACTGTGGGTAAATGTTGTGTGAAAGGAGAGGGGGGGTGGGGCAATGGTCCCTTGACATGAAAGGCGTGCCCAAACTACTGCGACCTCAGGTTGATTAAATTGTTTCTTCAATTACAGAATAGCAGTTTCCTGTGGTGTAGTACATACAGTCATGCCTGTTAACAGCACCTGACAGCTTAAAATTTGCTTCATAAGGCAAACAGATTTTTGGAATTATGCCATCATGTTGCATTTCTTCATTCAAAAGAATCTTGCAGAGTTTTAAATGGTGATTAATTGTAAATGGTGATTTGTATCATTCCGTAGTTATTCGTGAAGTAATCTTGATTGAGACACTTGCAAACGTAAATGTTGCATTAGGTTACCCAAGGATCTACAGGAAATGTGCAACTTGACACAGGCTCTGCTTTTTTTATTTCTTTGGGCTTCATATAAATCCCTAGTACATAACAACCATTTCATTTTCAAAGGTGATAACAATTGCTGGTTGACTACTCTGTGGTGCATTACAGATATATGAAGTTCGATCAGATTTTTCGCTCTACTTGTAAATTAGAAGCCTTTTGTTTGACGTGTATTCTATTGTGTCCATTCCTGTTTAAGCTGTTCAGCATTCTCTACGTTCCAGTATTATTTAATTGTCCACATATGTTGGTTGGTGCTTATATTACAAGCTGTGATTATCAGAATATCTGGAAGTAGGTAGGGAAATGGTCTTAGAAGAGATAAAAATATAGTATATCGATAATATTATGAAAAGGATAGATTACTTGTCACTGTACAATGTAGATGTTGAGTCACAGAGAAGCATAACAACAACAAAAATGCTAAACGTTTGAGCTTTTGACCAAAAGGACTTCTTGTGAAGTAGACAATACACAAACTCATTCATTCAAGCACAACTCATACACACACGACCTCTGTCTCCAGCCACTGAGGCCAGACTGTGAGCAACTGTGCGTGACAGGAGAAGCAGTCTGGGTGGTGGGAGTAATGAGGAGGCTGGGGAGGAGAGGAGGAGGGATACCAGGGGAGGGTGGGAGAGGATAAAGTGCTGCTTGTGGGAGTGTACAGGGATGAGGTGGGGACAGGGTAGGGCACCTGGGTGCAGTTGGAAGGTCAGACGAGTGGAGGGGCAGGGGTGGAAAACTAGAGAAACAGAGGAGAACTCTCTCCTTCCCTGCACCCACTGTGGCATTACACAACTTCCTATCCCACCAGTGTGGCCAGTGGTTTTGCCCCACCACTACTTCTCTCCTTTTCACTACCACTACCCCAAACCCGTCTCTCCACCCGTCTAACCTCCCAACTGCACCCACTGCCCTACTCTGTCCCCGCGACTTCCCTGCAAGCTCCTACAAGCAGCATCTTACCCTCCCCCACCCCTACGCTGCTATCCGTCTCTGTCCTTGCCCCACCCCAGCACCCTCCTTACCCTACCACCGAGATTGCTGCTCCCGTCGTGCGCAGTTGCTCGCAGTCTGGCTTCGGTGGCCAGAGACAGTGGTTGTGTGTGTATGAGCTGTGCTTGAGTCAAAGTGTGTGTGTGTGTTATGTACTTTTTCAAGAAGTCCTTTTGGTCAAAAGCTCACATTTAGCAGTATTTTTGTTGTGCCTGTCTCCTCCTTAAAATTTCCATTACATGGTGAGTAACGGTGTATTCTTTTCATAATATTCAAACAATGGAAGCTCCAGTTTGGAATATCAAGAATGTAAGGAAAAGATAGATTGCTACTTATCATAAAGATGACACACAAAGTTGCAGTCAGTCACAATTAACACACTTACACAAAGCTTTCAGCCACAGACTTCATCAGAAAAAGAAAGAGAACACACACACACACACACACACACACACACACATTCACACAAGCAAGCACACCTCACACATACATGACTGTCATCTCCAGCACAGATCAAAAACTGGATTCCCAGTTTTAGGATGTTGGGACCACTTTGTCTCGTTCAGCTTTCAGTTCTTCATTTCCCAGTAACCTGATGATCTGTGGCTTCATTGTCTGTTGGTACAGATTTTGACAAAACTTCATTGAAAATTTTCTCAAAGTGTAATAACCCCAGACACGGTGGTGGTCCATACTCAACAATACTGTTTGCTACATGTATTGTTAACTAGGAACTACAGTAACGACATCCTATTCAGATAAACTCTTTCTTATTTTGCTGTGAGCTTGTTACTAGCAGGTTCATATTAGTCATGTTAGGTTTGTTTTATCTTTTATTTTTTTGATAGTTTAAAAATTAGCCATTTTAGCAACAGAAATGGTGAATACTGATTTATTGCATATGAATTTCAGCATTCAACAGTATGAAGAGTGCAATAGAGAAGCTTGTGGAACGTTCATTCTCACCCCAGCAGTATCAGAAGGCCCTCTCTGCTGTCAAAACTCTCAGGAGTAAATCTGTGGAAATAGAACCACTCTTATATAATGAGTGGATCACTCAGCATAAGAAAATGCTCAAAATGTTGATGAAGGAAGAATTCTGGAACATGATTGTTGCAGGTATGTCAGTTAACCATATGTTTAACACCAAATCGTTGTAAGCACAGGAACTGTAAAATAATACAAGGATAGTTCAGTAGCAGCCATGTTAAGAGAGGCAACACCATTTTCCTCAAAAACAAACTATACTGTGCAACAAATTTCCATTGAAAATTTGTAAATTACTTTTATTAGGATTTCTATGTTTGTTGGGACATAATATAATGAGAAATGGCCACTAAAAGACATCCTTGGCTCCAGCTTCAGTGACATGTGCCCTGTTTTATACCATTGATATATATATATATATATATATATATATATATATATATATATATATAAAAAAAAAAAAGAAAGATGATGAAACTTACCAAACAAAAGCGCTGGCAGGTCGATAGACACACAAACAAACACAAACATACACACAAAATTCTAGCTTTCGCAACCAATGGTTGCCTCGTCAGGAAAGAGGGAAGGAGAAGGAAAGACAAAAGGATATGGGTTTTAAGGGAGAGGGTAAGGAGTCATTCCAATCCCGGGAGCGGAAAGACTTACCTTAGGGGGAAAAAAGGGAAAAAAGGACAGGTATACACTCGCACACACACACATATCCATCCACACATACACAGACACAAGCAGACATTATATATGTCTGCTTGTGTCTGTGTATGTGTGGATGGATATGTGTGTGTGTGCGAGTGTATACCTGTCCTTTTTTCCCCCTAAGGTAAGTCTTTCCGCTCCCGGGATTGGAATGACTCCTTACCCTCTCCCTTAAAACCCATATCCTTTTGTCTTTCCTTCTCCTTCCCTCTTTCCTGACGAGGCAACCATTGGTTGCGAAAGCTAGAATTTTGTGTGTATGTTTGTGTTTGTTTGTGTGTCTATCGACCTGCCAGCGCTTTTGTTTGGTAAGTTTCATCATCTTTCTTTTTAGATATATTTTTCCCACGTGGAATGTTTCCCTCTATTATATTCATATATATATATATATATATATATATATATATATATATATATATATATATATATATATATATATGATTTTATTTCAATGTACAAAGCATTCCGAGTTCAGGGGGCTTATTTTCAGTTTCCTGACCACTCTACATCATTTTTCAAATTTAGGTTAATACTGATCTTGTCCTCCCCCCATGAACCATGGACCTTGCCGTTGGTGGGGAGCCTTGCGTGCCTCAGCGATACAGATGGCCGTATCGTAGGTACAACCACAACGGAGGGGTATCTGTTGAGAGGCCAGACAAACATGTGGTTCCTGAAGAAGGGCAGCAGCCTTTTCAGTAGTTGCAGGGGCAACAGTCTGGATGATTGACTGATCTGGCCTTGTAACATTAACCAAAACGGCCTTGCTGTGCTGGTACTGCGAACGGCTGAAAGCAAGGGGAAACTACAGCCGTAATTTTTCCCGAGGACATGCAGCTTTACTGTATGATTAAATGATGATGGCGTCCTCTTGGGTAAAATATTCCGGAGGTAAAATAGTCCCCCATTCGGATCTCCGGGCGGGGACTACTCAAGAGGGCGTCATTATCAGGAGAAAGATAACTGGCATTCTACGGATCGGAGCGTGGAATGTCAGATCCCTTAATCGAGCAGGTAGGTTAGAAAATTTAAAAAGGGAAATGGATAGGTTACAGTTAGATATAGTGGGAATTAGTGAAGTTCGGTGGCAGGAGGAACAAGACTTTTGGTCAGGTGATTACAGGGTTATAAATACAAAATCAAATAGGGGTAATGCAGGAGTAGGTTCAATAATGAATAAAAACGTAGGAGTGCGGGTTAGCTACTACAAACAGCATAGTGAACGCATTATTGTGGCCAAGATAGACACAAAGCCCATGCCTACTACAGTAGTACAAGTTTATATGCCAACTAGCTCTGCAGATGTTGAAGAAATTGATGAAATGTATGACGAGATAAAAGAAATTATTCAGGTAGTGAAGGGAGACGAAAATTTAATAGTCATGGGTGACTGGAATTCGTCAGTAGGAAAAGGGAGAGAAGGAAACATAGTAGGTGAATGTGGATTGGGGGGAAGAAATGAAAGAGGAAGCCGCCTTGTAGAATTTTGCACAGAGCATAACTTAATCATAGCTAACACTTGGTTCAAGAATCATGAAAAAAGGTTGTATACCTGGAAGAATCCTGGAGATACTAAAAGGTATCAGATAGATTACATAATGGTAAGATAGAGATTTAGGAACCAAGTTTTAAATTGTAAGACATTTCCAGGGGCAGATGTGGATTCTGACCACAATCTATTGGTTATGAACTGCAGATTGAAACTGAAGAAACTGCAAAAAGGCGGGAATTTAAGGAGATGGGACCTGGATAAACTGAAAGAACCAGAGGTTGTACAGAGTTTCAGGTAAAGCATAAGGGAACAATTGACAGGAATGGGGCAAAGAAGTACAGTAGAAGAAGAATGGGTAGCTCTGAGGGATGAAGTAGTGAAGGCAGCAGAGGATCAAGTAGGTAAAAAGACGAGGGCTAATAGAAATCCTTGGGTAACAGAAGAAATGTTGAATTTAATTGATGAAAGGAGAAAATATAAAAATGCAGTAAATGAATAAGGCAAAAAGGAATACAAACGTCTCAAAATTGAGATCGACAGGAAGTGCAAAATGGCTAAGCAGGGATGGCTAGAGGACAAATGTAAGGATGTAGAGGCTTGTCTCACTAGGGGTAAGATAGATACTGTCTACAGGAAAATTAAAGAGACCTTTGGAGAGAAGAGAACCACTTGTATGAATATCAAGAGCTCAGATGGCAACCCAGTTCTAAGCAAAGAAGGGAAGGCAGAAAGGTGGAAGGAGTATATAGAGGGTTTATACAAGGGCGATGTACTTGAGGACAATATTATGGAAATGGAAGAGGATGTAGGTGAAGATGAAATGGGAGATAAGATACTGCGTGAAGAGTTTGACAGAGCACTGAAAGACCTGAGTCGAAACAAGGCCCCGGGAGTAGACAACATTCCATTAGAACTACTGATGGCCTTGGGAGAGCCAGTCATGACAAAACTCTACCATCTGGTGAGCAAGATGTATGAGACAGGCGAAATACCCACAGACTTCAAGAAGAATATAATAATTCCAATCCCAAGGAAAGCAGGTGTTGACAGATGTGAAAATTACCGAACTATCAGTTTAATAAGTCACAGCTGCAAAATACTAACGCGAATTCTTTACAGACGAATCGAAAAACTGGTAGAAGTGGACCTCGGGGAAGATCAGTTTGGATTCCGTAGAAATGTTGGAACGCGTGAGGCAGTACTAACCTTACGACTTATCTTAGAAGAAAGATTAAGAAAAGGCAAACCTATGTTTCTAGCGTTTGTAGACTTAGAGCAAGCTTTTGACAACGTTAACTGGAATACTCTCTTTCAAATTCTGAAGGTGGCAGGGGTAAAATACAGGGAGCGAAAGGATATTTACAATTTGTACAGAAACCAGATGGCAGTTATAAGAGTCGAGGGGCATGAAATGGAAGCAGTGGTTGGGAAAGGAGTGAGACAGGGTTGTAGCCTCTCCCCGATGTTATTCAATCTATATATTGAGCAAGCAGTAAAGGAAACAAAAGAAAAATTCGGAGTAGTTATTAAAATCCATGGAGAAGAAATAAAAACTTTGAGGTTGGCCGATGACATTGTAATTTGGTAGAGACAGCAAAGGACTTGGAAGAGCAGTTGAACGGAATGGACAGTGTCTTGAAAGGGGGATATAAGATGAACATCAACAAAAGCAAAACGAGGATAATGGAATGTAGTCAAATTAAATCGGGTGATGCTGAGGGGATTAGATTAGGAAATGAGACACTTAAAGTAGTAAAGGAGTTTTGCTATTTAGGGAGTAAAATAACTGATGATGGTCGAAGTAGAGAGGATATAAAATGTAGACTGGCAATGGCAAGGAAATCGTTTCTGAAGAAGAGAAATTTGTTAACATCGAGTATAGATTTAAGTCGTTTCTGAAAGTATTTGTATGGAGTGTAGCCATGTATGGAAGTGAAACATGGACGATAACCAGCTTGGACAGGAAGAGAATAGAAGCTTTCGAAATGTGGTGCTACAAAAGAATGCTGAAGATAAGGTGGGTAGATCACGTAACTAATGAGGAGGTATTGAATAGGATTGGGGAGAAGAGAAGTTTGTGGCACAACTTGACTAGAAGAAGGGATCGGTTGGTAGGACATGTTTTGAGGCATCAAGGGATCACAAATTAAGCATCGGAGGGCAGTGTGGAGGGTAAAAATCGTAGAGGGAGACCAAGAGATCAATACACTAAGCAGATTCAGAAGGATGTAGGTTGCAGTAGGTACTGGGAGATGAAGAAGCTTGCACAGGATAGAGTAGCATGGAGAGCTGCATCCAACCAGTCTCAGGACTGAAGACCACAACAACAACAACTGATCTTGTTAAGATTATTTAGGCATATTACAAACTGGCTCTTGTGAATTCAAGCTATACAGAACTAAGACAACATTGACAAATCACTTTCTGTTTTCAGTAGTGGTTACATAATTTTGAAATACAGTATGAGTAGACGTATTTATGTGCATACACTGCCAGAACGGAAAAATAGTAGATCTGAAAAGATGGTGTTGATTTTAATCCAGTTACGGCATGTGCCACCTGGGGGAGGGTAGGGGAAAGTAGGTGTACTGATAACAGTTTCAACATTGTCTGCCCACAGACGGTGTAGTGACTTTGCTACCACAGTGTTACCTGTGTCTACCCTTTAATAGAGTACGCTCATAGCAGAATGCTCAGCAGGGTGCAAACATGTGAAGCAAGCAGGTAACAATACCATGGAGGTGCACTCGTGCTTCCTACATCCAGTTGAGCGAGTTTGAAGGGGTCGATCTGTGCCCATCTCAGTGGCGGGATGGTCCTTTCAGAGAATTGCCACACAACTTCGATGTGCTGTCAGTTGTGGAATGTTGCTGATCTCAGTGGTCATGTGAACATTCTCACACACATAGATGAGGTTCTGGATGTCTGCGCAGCGCAAACGCCTGTAAGGGCAGTAGTGGCAGATCTTACAGCTACCACAGCACGGATAAGATGGCTTGTGAGCCCAGACATGTCAACAGGAACTGTTGCGAACCAGTTACTAGCAGGGGGAATATGGGCGCACACACATCTCTTGTCCGTCTTCCACTCGTGCCTCAGCATCGACATGCACAGCTCCATTGGTGCTGTGTGAGGTTCTCTTCGAAGGTGGAATGGCATGCCACGGTCTCCCGTGATGATGCAAGTGATGGTTGTTTATGTGTATTACATAGACCTGATGTGGACTCGCATGTGGAGTGAATTAGCCCATGACACACTGTGCCCAGCCCAAGTCTGGGGGTTGGGGATACGATAAGCTACAATTCTGGAGGGGACACTAACCAGCACTTGTTACATGCAGAAAGTTGTTAGACCCATTCTTTTGTTATTCTTGCAACAGGAAGGTGCAGTGTTGTTCCAACAGGATAATGCTCGCCCACACACCGCTCGTGAACTCTAGGAGTGTTTATGATAAGTGTGTCATTTAGCTGGTGTCCAGGTTTGTTGTTTCTGGAGAAAGGTATTTTTGTATTGGTGTCTCTTTACAAGTTAGCAATTTTTCGTGATGTTGTGCCTATTTAGGGAATGCTTATAAAGATTTCTGTTGTGTCAGTTGTTTTTCCTGTAGTGCTTCTATTACTGATGCTGGCCTGTATTTTGTTGGAAAGGTTGTTAATTGATTTTACTGAATACTGATTATTTATTGCTGTTGGGTTGATGATATCTATTTCTTGTGTTAGTGCTGTGAATTTTAAGAATAATGTGTGTGCCCTGTTCATCATGGAACTAAATCCAGCAGACGTGTCTCTGGATGGTGTGATTGGTTATTGTGATATCAGCATAGGGTGGTTTCCTGTAAATGTAAAAACTATGTCCTTGTTATTCATCAACGATTGTGAAGTCTAAGAAGTTTATGGATTGGTTTCTTTTGTGTTGTATAGTGAACTTTGTTTTATTATGAAGTGAATTGAATAATGCAGGAAGTTCGTAAGTTCATCTTTTGTGCCATCAGTTAGGAGTGTAGTGTCATCCACATATCTCCTGTAATACACAATTTTTTCAGCAAGTTCATTTTTCCCCCCAAAAAAATTATTTTCTAAGTGGTTGTTGACTATATTAACAAGGGAGTTTGACATTTTGTTACCCATAACTAAGCCTTCTTTATGTTGGTAGATTTTATCATTAAATGAGAAGTATTTGTGGGACAGTACAAGTTCGGATAGATCGACCAACTCTGAAATCCCAGTATGTTTAATTACTATTAAAACAGTCTTGATCACGATTTATTTAACAAGGTGACCGGTTTCGACCACTACTGTGGTCATCTTCAGACCATAGAGTAGGAACCTCTTTCTGTTGGAGAATCACTACTACTCACCACTCTCCAACAGAAAGAGGTTCCTACTCTATGGTCTGAAGATGACCACAGTAGTGGTCGAAACCGGTCACCTTGTTAAATAAATCATGATCAAGACTGTTTTAATAGTAATTATGTATAAGACATTGATCACTGCTGTTCCCATAATGCATTCAAAAGTAATCCAGTATGTTTAGTTTTTTGTGTTTGATAAGGTTTCATTCTAATAATTTCGGTTGTCTGTTTAGTAGGTACTTCTGTGAGTAGGTTAAGTGTCGGAGAAGGCAAATCTAGCTTCTGTGGGGATTTTTATATCTTCGATGGGGGCTGTTAACACATGCGTATTTTTGAATTGAAAATGTGGCTTCAAAACTATAAAATTCCCTGAAGGTATTATTTAATAGTTGGGAAAGTTTGTACAGGTTTCTGGTATATTCTTGGAGTTAACTATCTGTTAAACTGCAGAGTTAGGTTTGTAGATTTTTGGTTGTGCCCAGAGTTTGAGGGCAGTGGGATTCATTAATCTTCAACTTTTTATTTGCTTGTTTATAGGAGGAAGTTGAATGCTGAGAAGGCCATAAGCTACTGGAGAAAGTTGTACCTTTTTGAGTACTACTAACGTTTTTCAATGTGATATATGAGGCACTAAGAGCACAAGTGGACTAACTCCGGGGAAGCCAATATGGAGGAAACAGGCCTAATAGTAAGGGCTCACAAAGAATGTTTTTCCGTGATACATTAGAGCCTGTTAACATGCATAAGATTTAATTGTGGTTTCATTAAACAATATTTTGCCATACATACATCACAAATGTTAATTATATAGTAGAGTATTAGCAGTTTTGTTGTGGCTTAGTCCATTTTCGCTCCAAGTACTTGAACATTCTCAATGACATGTCAGTTAGTACACTGATTATTCATGCTGTTCAGTGCACAAAGTCCATCACAGATTGCATGTGACAATAGTTTACATTATTATTATTATTATTATTATTATTATTATTATTATTATTATTATGCATTGTATGGATTACATGTAACATTTTACATTGGTTTCTATAATTTTAAGCACTATGTTGCTTTTCAAAATCATCTACAGGCAATGTTTTTACAGCATTTGAAGATACTTTTAAATTTTTGTAGAAATCATGATGAAGTGGGGGTACATACAGAAGCAAACTGAACAGATCCTTCTTTTATGCCTCTGTAATTATGTGTCCATTAGTTTAAAGCAGTTCGAGATTGCTGATGCATGTGGATATTCGTTTGGCTACATCAATTTCCTGAAATGGCTCTTGGCTTTGGTTCGAGTATTTATACCATATTTTGAATCCGATGGTTGCTTCAAACCACAGCCACTGTATGTTCAACCATTGTACTTTACAATTGCCAGAAGACATTTTTCAATTCTTGATATTTCTTTCGAGTTGTTTTGTTGAAAAGAAACATTCCGCATTCATGTTGATTACCTTGAATGAATTCTTTTTTTGGCTCTCACTACCACATCATTCCACTGTTCAAGAAGGTAAATATTAGGAAAATACTTTTTTCGTTTCTGAACCAAGCCAAAATCTTGATCACGGGGCAGGTACGACCGTCCACTAACTAAAAATTTATGGTCTATTTCCTTCACAGAAAACTGTGAGCTACTTACAGTGTATTGATACAGTACAGCAACTTTTATGTTTCTATTCTGGCGTCCACATTGATCAGAGTACATATTTAGTTTTTCAGTTCTGACAAAACTGTGTATGAAATACAGCAAACAAGAACCAGTTTCTTGTGGCCCTCTCGATGCAATGGATTCATTCCACAGAAGCATGTATGCATCATTGTGCATATTGTGGATGCCAAAGCAATATGTCCACAACTGACATTTGCAATAGCAAACTCCAGTTGAGATGACTGGTGTAGGTAAAGTTTTCATCAAATCAGATGTTACCACTGTAACATTGCCATCTCATGTGCTAAGCAAAGTATCACTCTGTAAACCTGCCCTTGCATACTCAGCTTTTTGGTGATGGAATTCACATTCTGCAATTAACTCCGTTCTCTCCTTATCATTACTGGCAGCTGTTATTTTTACCTGCAAAGCATTGCACGTTTGATAAGAGTCGGACACTGTTAGATGAAATGAGAAATTGTAGTTTTCGTAAAAAAATTTGCGGAAAATAAAATGAGAAACGGGCATTTGATCCTCTGCACAGTACAGTGAATACATGATTGATAAATTTAAATCTGGTGCTAAATACATTCTGCTGTTATTTTTATGATACGTGTAATGGCTTTCATACACCGGAAATTTTTCTATGAAACATTTTACTACATCAACTTTGTGGGGAGGTGTTTTATTACCGGGTTCACCTTTGCCTCTACCATCATGAAGAGGGGTTGCTTTGCCCCCCACCCCCCCACCCCCCACCGCCCCACCCCCGTACTCTTGGGTACCCTGTTGATTCTTCCAGCAGGTATGGCTAAAGTATTCTGAAAGAACCTTTTGCACACCCTAGTTTTAGACCTATTTGAATTGAGCAAGTAATACAATTTTGTCTTTTTCGTGCATGAATGTTGCTTACCTGCTTAAGACCGTGCTTTATCAACAACTTTTAATCATGGTAAATAGGAAAGCCGACTGCAGATCATGGCTGCCTAAATTATAAAACTCACTGAACACTTATTCCTGCCGTTCTTCATTGATGTTTTTTTGGCACTCGTACCGGCACTCGCTGATTGTCCGCAGTTCCTTTTGAGATACAAGGTTACCCTTACGGTTGGCATACTCTTGACCTAAAGCTCTCCATACCTTCCTAATGTTACGAAGCGATTTATCTTCGTTTCTAAGGTGCTTCTTTCCTCGGCTCTGTATCACAGCATCATCGTTTGTCTCTAGCACGTCCTCTGGAAAAGTTGTTGCTGCAGCCATGCTCGCTCTTGCTTCTCCCATCAGTTCCCTATCGGACGCAAACATCTGTGTAATAAAAATATCCATCCCTCAGCATAATATTAACTACATGACAGTTATGGTCAATGTGTGCATTGGTATCCACAGGCGAAGCAATTGCACAACACGACTCGGCAGGCAGTAAAATGCTGTTGTGTACATAACATTAAAAGTGATCGTTACTTGATTACACAGTATAGCAATAAATAAAGTATGATTTGTATTTCATTGTGTTTTCATAAGAAAAACAACTTGCATTTTGTGAACAAAGCACCGTTTGATATACCTCTGGATGTCTTTGAATCTGAACATGTTAGTGTACATTCGACAATGTTATTTGCAAACAAAAGAAAGAAACACAACAACTAACCTTGCAAATTGCTCCTCCACGCTTTTCACAGGGTCCTCCATGCTGAACAACTACTTACATTTCAACATGGTCACTAGTCCAGTACATTGTTCCATGCTGAATACACAAGTCCTTCGTTGGCCGGCGTCACATGCAGTGACAGTGGACGGACAGCACAGAGCAAAAAGGACTATTACGCAAGTCCACTCCTGCTCTCAGCAGTATCTATCGGCAGTTGAGTGCAGCAGAAATATGTATGTTGCTAAATGAGACAAACCTTCATATAAATGAACAGATCAACAGGCATTGCATAATAATCGTATGCTGTTATCACATCATGTCAGTACCTCAAATCCACAAAAAGTGTAGATTAGTCTGCTTGTGCTCTCAGTGCCTCATATGTGATTAGGATGCAGACAAAACTGGCGCAGTGGTCGATGACTCTTAGTGTTTATATTTTGTACATTATTTTTCTGTGACAGTGCAAATACGATGTTATTAAGCACATGGTTTATGATATTGAGTTGTTACACCACTTGGCATAGCTGGAGAGTTTTTGTGTGGATTCAACAATGAAACAAGGCAGTAAGCCAAAGAATCATATTTAAAACTGTTATGATGGCCTCATAAACGAAGTCTGATTTAACGTATAGTTCTACAAGAGTCTGAGTTGCGAAAGTTACTCAAATCTAACAAACCTTAGAGCAATCTCAGATCCGCTGGAACTTGGATGCAGAATGTCAGGCAACCTTAAGAGTTACGGAGGCAGGGGGACAGTCACAAGTGTGCTGCATTTTGGAAGCTGTGTATCACCCGTCTCTTACAGCTCCTGGGGTGCTTGAAAACTCATGATGATGGCATCATTTAAAGGTTGTACAGAAAGCAGAGAGACGTACCTGTACATGTGGAACATGGGGTATTTGGGGGGGGGGGGGGGGGGGCTGGTGAGGCTTCATTTGATTATGATCTATTAGTTGATTATGTTAATCATAAATTAGTCATTTTAAGGGGTTGGGTGGAAAACTGTAGACACTATAATGCATTGAAATGGAAGGAAGAAACGGTTGGTATCTGTTGTTCATCTTGGAGCATAATTAAAAAATATAATTTGTGCTTTCCATCATACAGCAAAATAATACAAACACTTTCATTATATAACCACAGACTGACACAGCATACATATTTTATACCTATGTCTCTACAGCACTGTGTTGACATACGCTTAGAAATTACTGTCTTATTTACTCACCATCGCTCATCACAACGAAACTACTGAACTGGAAGAAAGTGGACACTAGAACAGAAGGAGCAACATTCACAAAGAATGAAATCAGTGTGGCCAAAGGAAACTACAGATGAAAACAAAGAAGCAGAAACAATGTTGGTCTATCATATCCTCCAGAAAAATGATTCAACATTTACTTGCATCGCCTGTGTTTTAAGATATACTGTACTATGCTATTGCAAATACATTTCTGCTCCTTCACACAGCTGTAGATTTGTAGCAGTGTCTGTTCCTTCAGCTGTTCATGCATGTCTGAAGAACATTGTGTAGTACTCGTAAAACACAGACACTGCGAAATAGTTTTGTACGCCTAGATAGTCCGCGACAATAATGAATAAATCTATCCCTGTGCAGGAATCACTGCAACTGTGCAAATGCGGGATGTGGACAAACGGTGACATATAGAGGTTTGAGCCAGTGTGGGAGGCATGCTTGGATGGCCAAAATGGTTAAGGCGACTGCTTGTGTAAAGCAGGAAATCCGGGTTTGAGAACCAGTCCAGCACAAATTTTCACATGTCACTAATAAAGTGTGCACCTGAAGTATAATAGTATTTTAAATTCCAAATATATTTCTTGTGATTCAACATTTGTTGATCAACGCACCAGTTTGATAATATATATTGAAGTCAAATAAAAGTAAAGAAAAAGTGTTGCCACTAGCAAGAATCAAATCAGACCTGGCTTCACGATTAGAAACTACAACACTTCGTCATACAGACAGTGTTGTTAAAAGAGCTGAAATGTTTTATGCAATAAGACTTAACAGTTCTCCGAAATCTTCAAAGTCAAAATTTTCTGGTCCTTTTTGACAGGTGTGTCAAACTCCTTTAGGAAACTGATGTGCAGGCATTTATCATCAAATTCTATGAGCACGAAGTACGCCAGTTGTCAGTGATAACTCCTCAGCAGAATATACTGAAGTGTCTGCGATGTACATAGTAATCTATCTGTTGATGTCAGTTTTGTTTTAATGTCGACTGACAGATGGCAGCACTCATAAGTAACACTGACTTGTGTCAGCGGCAACATCTGTCTTCAAATGTAGCTACCTATTGTACCAGTGCCATAGAGTGGAACACCCATATGTGTGATCAGGTTCTTCATCTTTCCCTCTACTCCTCCTCATGCAAGATGGTCCCTCTAAGCCTGGTTTTTATGAGGGGCACATCACTCTGCACCCCCCACCCCACCCCCCACCCCACCCCACCCCCACCCCCTCCCAGCCTTCAACCAATTCCTCTTCCTGACCCTGAGCCTACAGTTCCGGAAGCTAGAAGTGCTGTGATCTATTTTTATCCATTCCTGCCTGCAGTATAGGCAATTGTACCTCCAAGAGGTAAAGTTTCTGTGGCTCTATGAATTTCGTAATTCTCTGAACTGAATTTTCCATGTTATATAATTAAATTAAATTTATGTTGAGATGCAGCAGTGTTCCCAGTAACTACAGACTTAATGTTTTCCACAGCAAAACTTGGTCTCATATCATCCTCCGAGTCCGTGAGAAGTTCTGTGAGTGAAAAAGAAGCGAATGACTTTTTCAGTGCAGATGTTAGAGAGTCCATAAAGAGTGAAGATGATGGCTTTCAAGATGAAGATGATTTAGTAAGTACTACCAGTACTATAGAATTTTCAAAATGTTGTTACTGGTTCGTGCAGAGCCTACAGCAGAGTTTATGTTTGCATAATATTCATGTAGTTCTGCATCAGTGGACGTCCACAAAACTGCTTCGAATGCACGAAGTGGAGCAGGGCTGAGGCTCCAGTTTGTCTATGGGAAGACAGTAGTCAAACCTCCAGATTTGGGTTTCATGTACCGTATTTACTCGAATCTAAGCCGCACTTTTTTTCAGTTTTTGTAATCCAAAAATCCGGCTGCGGCTTAGAATCGAGTGCAAAGCAAGCGGAAGTTCTGAAAAATGTTGGTAGGTGCCGCTACAACTAACTTCTGCCGTCGAATATATGTAGCGCCACACAGGCAAGCTTTGTAGGCACAAAGATAAATACTGGCGCCAAAACCTCTGCGCCGTATTGTTCATCTTCGAATGTAGCAGAATTTCAATGTACTACGAAAATCCGACTGGCAAGACTGTTTGGGATGTTTGTCAATATGGCCAACTCTACGTTCTCAATTTTTTCCTACCTGTGAGAAGAGATGGTTGCTAATAGGAACCTGATGAAATGTGAATCACGTGCAGTATTCTCTTCACCATAAGAACAATGAGAATATAAACATTTTGCCACGTATTTTTCATGTTTGCTGCTATCTCATTTAAATCCTGCCTGCCTAATAAACTACGAAACTAGAGTGAGACAACAGCAAACGTGGAAGAATATACGTATCGTGTCATGTTTATATTCGTATTATTCTTATGCCTAATAGTGATATAGTCAGAAATGAAGCACGGCAACTGACTAGATTTTTAAACCTAAGATGACTAATTTCTGTGCAGAATTTGATATACTAAAGAAGCGGCCGCAAAGATTTTCAAACGGAGAAAAATTTTCACCTACCTCTCTTTCAGAACATGTTCTATCATACGCAGTCTGTTATTTGGTTCTTGTTGATCATTATCAAAGAAAGCAGCAGTGTAAGTAACAACAAATAGCAGTCTCTTGCCATAGTTTCGCTAATGAGGCGATTCCTCTCTTTTTTTTTTGTAAGCGGCGGTAGCGCGCACAAAAGCAAGCCATGCCGCGAGCCGCGACAGGCCGTAAACACGCACTATCAGAATGCGACAAACAATGCATGACACAGTACAGTACTGCATTTTCAGCTTAAGAGTGACGTTAACACCTATAACAAAGAAAACGGCAATTATCAGATGGAAGCAAATTAAGCAATTGATTCAAACCATACGAAGCACGTGAAAAAGGAAGGGTACCCGAATAAATACGGACGGAGCGCCTGACGCATAGCAGTGGCTACCTGGTAAAGCTTAACTGCTATGCTTAGGACTCGAACCAAACTACTGTAGCTGTATCATCATTCATTCGACCTAAATTGTGTCTCATATTACAATGGACCAACTTTGTTTCAATTTGGATGTGCGGCCTAAAACTTTTCTCTCCCCTTGAATTTCGATTCTGAAATTACAGGTGCGGCTTAGATTCGGGAAATTTTTTTTCCTTTATTCTGAGTTTCATTTTTCAGGTGCGGCTTAGATTCGAGTGCGGCTTAGATTCGAGTAAATACGGTAATTCCTGTAAATCTTTTCAGTGTAAAGCTGGGATGGATCTCCTGAAAGAACATGGCTAATTCCCTCTTCCTCACCCCCTTTCCACCAATCCAAACAGTTGTCCAGCTCTAGTGAGCACAAGGGAGGTAAAGATCAGTTAATACTGAAACCGTAGTTAGTGGTATTGCACAGTTTAACTGGATTGTAAGTAGTGCCTAAAATTGAAGCCCAACATTCTTATGGGATGTTACCTGTGCTGTCTTCCAGTGCAGTCAGTTGTCTCATAAACTGTACATAATTTCAATTACTAGCAATTTTTATTATACAAACATCAATTAGTGCAAAACCAGTAAACCCCTAATTCTTTAAAGAATCAATCTCCCAGGTATAAAACAGCTTCAGACATGTAACTACTTTACAAATGAATTAATGTGTTAAATATCGTATGTTAAGCATGTAAGCAATGCAGAGTTCAAAAATAATTTCGGACCTGTTCTATAGTGTAATGGAAGTTGCTAAGTGCTCTCATTGTGAAACACTGGATGAATGTGGCCTGGGTTATTTGCTTTCCATTTTAAGCAAAAGCTAGTTTTTCCTGCATCTCAGTGTTTCTAAAGACTTCTCCTAAACTATATTTCATACAGTGATACAATTTTGTAAGTATGTGCCAAGATATACAGGGTGAGTCAGGAGGAATGGTACATGCTTCGAGGCGTGATAGTACACGTGATGCTGAATAAAAAACTTCCTGTGGACTTATGCCCTATTCCAAATGGTTTCCGAGATAGAACATATTTAATATTCATTGTTATTTGTTTTCTGTACTATCAAACATTGTCACTGTTTACAACCTACCACAGGAGTGTAGAGCAAGTTGAGATAAACAGTTTGATTCGGGACACTTTTTGTCTATCTAGTCAGGAAGCTACCTCAAATTGGCCTACAAAAAAGCTACGTAAGACACAGAGCATGCACGTCACGCGAGTTTTTCAACATTCTCGCATTCTCTACATCTACATCTACATCTACATTTATACTCCGCAAGCCACCCAACGGTGTGTGGCGGAGGGCACTTTACGTGCCACTGTCATTACCTCCCTTTCCTGTTCCAGTCGCGTACGGTTCGCGGGAAGAACGACTGTCTGAAAGCCTCCGTGCGTGCTCTAATCTCACTAATTTTACATTCGTGATCTCCTCGGGAGGTATAAATAGGGGGAAGCAATATATTCGATACCTCATCCAGAAACGCACCCTCTCAAAACCTGGCGAGCAAGCTACACCGCGATGCAGAGCGCCTCTCTTGCAGAGTCTGCCACTTGAGTTTGTTAAATATCTCCGTAACGCTATCACGGTTACCAAATAACCCTGTGACGAAACGCGCCGCTCATCTTTGGATCTTCTCTATCTCCTCCGTCAACCCGATCCGCTACGGATCCCACACTGATGAGCAATACTCAAGTATAGGTCAAACGAGTGTTTTGTAAGCCACCTCCTTTGTTGATGGACTACATTTTCTCTTTGTACAAACTGTTAGTTCTAGAGAAAAAAATCAATAGGACCTTTTTTATAGGAAATTTAATGTAGTTTAATTTTGTACTAAGACACATTTTTGCTGGAGGGTGCGGTTTTGGAGTTATTGGTTGGTTGGTTGGTTGGGGGATTAAAGGGACCAGACTTTTGGAGTTATTCAAGAAAAACATACAAAAGTGGTATTAAAAGTGTTCTACCTTGGAAACTGTTCGAAATAGGGCATATGCCCATGTGAAGTTTTTTGTTTAGTATCACAAGTACTGTCAGCCCTCAAAGCATGTACCTTTCCTCCTGACTCATCCTGTATATAGATACAGTCTGCAAAATGTCTTGCAAATAGAGTTAAAGAAGTAATAAACTGAAACGCCGTACCTGACACACCATGTTAAGCAGAATCTAGTTCTTCTAGCGTTTAAACGTCCGTGGCATCATATCTCCTGAACTATATCTCCTACAGTGATAAAATTTGTGGGTACTGTCTGCAAAATATCCTGTGAATCGTGTCAGTAGTAAAGAAGTAATAAATTGCAACATCATGACTGATGCTGGCGTTTTACCGTGAGAATAGTGAAAATGTAGTAAGTGCTAAATATTTTTCCGTTCATCATTTTGTGAGGTGTGTCAGTGAGAAAAAGCCTCATAAAGGTTTGAAATTGTGTCTAAAGTATGTTAGAAGTCACTAAACACTCTCATATTCAAACACTGGATGCATATAGTCAGAACTGTACTTCCTAATGAGTGGATTGTGACAGAATTTTAAATTTTTAAATTTGTTTAATAATTATGTGAAATATTGAAAATCAAAATTTTGTTGCCCTGGAGGCCATTAGAGAGGCAACCAGTAACTGGGTCCATGATCCATCTACCAGGTTAGTTGGTTAGTAATGTAGATAATCAAATAAATAAGCATTATTGTAAATACGGTGTGTAGTGAGTATGAAGATTTCCTGTCATACCGACCATAGCTATTGTGTGTAGTTGTCCTGTCCGATTTGTTAAACTGATTTTCAGTTAGTTTGGCTTTTACTGGCAGAATGTGACTTAACAAACAGAAATGGGCATATCGTGTCAACAAGTTCTTTGAATTGACACTTCTGTTTCATGTCAACAAGATCTTTGAATTGACACTTCTGTTGTGTTTAGCTCATTCCCTTAGATAATTGTTATTTTCGTAAGATATGACTATTAGCGTTTTCTTAATTCTACTGACTTACTTTGTGTAGCTACAAACTTTGTAACAAATTGTTCCTCACATCACATTCTTTGAAATGATCATGCTTCCCCTTGTCTTGTGTGGTCACTGCTGTACAAATGTATACTGAAGTCACAAACATTGAGTGGCTCCACACTGAATTTGGTGATACTGCTTGTAGTCTGCAGCTTTCGGTAGCGGCTGGATCTGACAGGAGCAACTATGGGATCCACGCAGCTCAGTGACACTCATCTGCAGCCATCTGCATGGATCCGCCATGTTGCGTCCCGTGTCTCTTTCATCTCGGATGCGTGTCCTGTGTGTTATGTCTTGATGTCAGTGAAAAGATGTAGCTCAAGTGAGAAGTGTGGGAGGCAATAGAATTAGGAATCAGATACATTATGGTGTGGTAGGAGGAAAGGAATTGAATAGGAGCAGGAAGTGCAGTACGTGTTGATCAGGGACTGGTTGAGACTGATGAGAAATGTCTTTCCTTTTCACCCTGTCCAGTAAGTCTCTCCTGACCCTAGATTCTGGGCGACCTTTCCATAACCCTCCCATTTGCTTAACCTCATTAGTCCTTTTCCTTATTCTTCTTCCTTTCCTTTTAAACTTCTGCCAGGAAAAGGAGCCACCTGCCACTGGTTTAGAGAGTATATTTTGTAACTATCAAAACATGTATTGTCAAACATTGGTTATTTTCATTCATAAACTAGACTGTAATGTATTTGACGTTTGAAGTCTGTACCTCATTGAGTCTCTTACCACCTTACATCTCTCAAAGTGTCTGGTGAAAAGCACTTTGTGAATTTACATTAAACTGCTAAGAATACAAACTCTAATTTTTGTGTTATTTGGAGATCATATTATGGATTACAGTAATCACAGGAAGAATGTTCCAATCAGGCTTTTTAGAGGAGGGAAAGATAATACTTTGAGTGCTCTTCACACATGAGGATGCATTTGACATGCACATACTTAAAATTATTTATTGTTTGAAAACTATGTACAATATCAAAAATCATTTTCTGTGTCTTTGTTTTGTTTTGGGAAAAAGTTACTAGAAGTAGATTGTGGAAAGAAATGGCAACTGGTATGTCAAGTGTTCCAGTAATATATACTGTAAATCACAGAAACGAAGATCTGAAAGATTATTCTCGTGTCATACAGATGTTGTCATACATATCCACAGTATAAAAGATTTCTACAATGAAATAGCTTTTTCCAGTTGTGTTCCTAGCTGGAACTACATTTCATGCTTCATTTTTGTCACTTTGTGGTGCGTGCTTATCACTCAAAGAATAAAAGGATGAATAATTGACAGAACATATTTCAAAATTAGGTCCACTATCTACAAAACCAGATAACTTGTGCCTGCCAAAATTTTTGAATAACTATCAAAATTGAATACATTCAAATTAAATATCTCATATGGAAATGCCACAGTACTTTCCAGAAGTAACACAACAGACCTTTTAGGTCTAACTCTTGATTTGTTGCATGGACAGCTGTGAAATGATCTCTTAGCTGTTATTTGTAGTATCCCATTAATGAGATTTTAAAATATTTGTGCTCGTGCAAGCCAAAAAAGGAGCAAGGAGGGGTGGGGGGAATGGCATCACAGTTAGATTGTGTCTGCCACCACAAGAGTGGCAGTCTTTTGAATTTTGACACTGGTCATACATTAATGAGCAAAGCCATATGACTGACAACATTGTGCTATTGATGTCATGTGTTTCATAAAATCACGCTATATCTCTGCCTTTTTTGTTGCAGCTCATGGCATTGTGAAGAGTGCCTGGAGCACCATAGCCAAGATAAGAAGAAAGACAGAGGATTTTTTCTTTGTGATGAAAACAAGATAATTCTTATGTCAGTGTTACCAGTTGTTCCTAATCCCCAAATGCAGCAGTATATTTTGAAGGTGTAAAACTACGCAAATAAAACTACATATTTTTTTAAATTTATATTTTTCTTTCACAATTTTTTATTGGTTGTCATTTAAGGGTTGTGTTCTCGAAAGCTCAACTTCAATAATGTCTTACAATTATTATTTAACAAGGTATTCTGCAAACAGCGAAAGATGTAGCATGTATGAATACTGCAAAAGAAAAGAAAATCTCGAATGGAATGAAGCAGCTATTAAAGAGGGGGTGAGAATTTCAAGCTAAGAATGATGGTAACATGATAAATCTTAAATTAAATAGAACTATTCGTGAATGTCTTTGAGAGGATCTGAGCAGATACAACAACAGTGCGGTAAGATAAACTATTGAAAATGTAAAGAATATTAAGAAAACCAAAGAATAACTGGATCACATTTCATCAGTTAATACAGCAAATGGCATATTAACAAACAGCAAAGGGAAAATATTCCAAGATATCTTTAAGTCCCTGTATAGCGCGAGAGATAAAAGAAACATAAATAGATAACAATGGAAATAATGGCATTCTGGAAGTAATGCCAGAGTAGTTGTGTAAAACCGTTCAAAATCTAAAAAATGGTGATGACTATCCCTTGCTTTCCCATAGCTAAAAAGTAGCAACATCTGGGCTATGACACTTGTTACTAGTGCTCTTTGATGCTTTAAGCCAAGTTCATTCCAGATCTTCATCTGTCTGTCTCCACCTCGGTCCAGCCTTCACTCCTTTTAGCTATCTGTCTCTTGGCTTTTTTCCTTCCCATCATCCCATGTTTCTTTCTGGGAATCCTCTTCTCTCCTGTTTGCTTAACATACCAATTCCATCTGAGCCCTAATTTCTCTGTCCTATACTGTAATGGTTCCTTTTTCACTAATTCCCTGATCCTCTCATTCCTTAACCATTCCAATGCTATTTCTGAAGCTCATCTCAGAAATTGAATGCAGAATTGTTGGCTATGAAATGCATGCACAAAATCCATAGTTCTTTCGTGTGTAATGTGTCTGTACTAGTGCTGCAATGATATTTGCAATCTGCAGAATGCTGAGGTCATGTGACTTGAGAGGCAATTTATGTTGAGGACAAAAATACAGTTCTGTACATCTGAATGCTCACTCATGAGACACATCCACTTTATGGCTACCTACTTTTAAAACTTCAAGGGTGGAAAAGCTTTCCATCATCAGTCCCCAAAACCAATATTTTAATAAACCCCTGAAATGATTAAAATAATACTGATTAAGCCTAAATCAAGTTCTAATATTCAAAAGAAATCTAATTCTCTGCACTGTATGAGTTTTCACGATTGATCTACAGTTGACAGTTTCAGTTTGGAATCACTACAAAATAGGCAGGTTTGTGAAAAAAAAAATTATGCTTTTTCCAAAATGAAATGATACCTTACAATATCAGCAGGGAAAGCTCAGTGCCAACAGTGTTATGAACCAAAAAACGGAGATGGGCCAAACTGTCAATCTATGATAGCTTTTTTTCATGGCTGCTGATAATTGGCTGTGATGTGATCAAGCAAAGGGACTAAGTAGTCACGGTGTTTAATTAGTTTTCAAGGCTGTGTACTGTATTTGGTGGTATTTGTATTATAATTTACATGCAACAAAAGGAAAAATGTTAGTTTTAGCAGCTAACACATTAAAGATCCATAAAAAATATGGCTCTTTTGTACAATTTCTTAAAATATATTGGCACAAAAGTGCTTTGTTAATGTGACTGAGTTCATCAGGTAGTTCAGTATAGATTGTCAAGACTTGAGATATCAAACAGTTCATTTATAATTTTCGAGATGCGAGGTATTGAACAGTTAGCATGTAATTTTTTAGTTGTGTGGTACTGCATGTTTCTTGTCTGGATGGGACTCTGTCTGTCTACTTCAGTAGCAGATTTGTAGATTAGCCATATTTGTTTGAAGAACAGTCTTATTTTTTGTGTTTCCAAGATGTACTATTTTTTTATGTTTTGAAGATGTACAGGTCATTT
Organism: Schistocerca americana; assembly: GCF_021461395.2. Taxonomy (NCBI): domain Eukaryota; kingdom Metazoa; phylum Arthropoda; class Insecta; order Orthoptera; family Acrididae; genus Schistocerca; species Schistocerca americana. The sequence continues at coordinate 116,946,975 of NC_060127.1, forward strand.
TAAAATGATTCACATAACAAATCATTGCAGTTATAGTTTCCTTATTTTTAATGAAAAATTTGGAAATGACTGAGGCCATAATGAATTGAATTGTTGGAAAAACTTTATGTCAGGACTTTATTAAAAGTTCTGTAGGATTTCGGTCTAGACTGTATTGTGGCAGTAGGAAGAGAACCATTTTCTTATATATTTTCGTCAGTGGAATAAAGAGGAGGAGGTTGATGCTCCTAAATAACGCCAAAATTTCATCTTTTCGTGTCTCTCTCTGTATTTTGAATTATTTTAGCCCTAAGCTTTCCAGTCACTGTGAAAGAGGAGAAGTGAGCATCAAACAGAGCTCTGCATTCACAACAACGAAACATAGCCTGGCCCTGTTGTGCGACAGTACTCTTTGCACACTGTGTCTTTGTAACATTTATTCACAGTGTTCATCTAAATAAACCACTGGCTATTTTAATTATAATACTTCACTTCTTTGCAAAAAATCTCATGTAGCACACCCTTTTTTGCGAGTATCCATGCACAATGGCTCTTTCTTTCTGGCACTTATGAAAATCAGAGTTTCTGTACTAGTCTGGAAGTCTAGTCTGCAACCAAATCTGCCATGTTTTTGCAAAAATGGTAGTGCCTTGTATTTTTCATACCATCAAAGGAATTGCTGTTTAATAACACATTTACCTGTGTCATCAATGAAATATTTGTTGTGTGCATTCTGTTTACTCTGCATCACTCGGCATTGTGTCCCTCCATCTGTAATTTCCACACCATTGACTTACTTAACTTTCGCATGTCAACATGTGCTCGTACTTTCTGACAGCTCCTCTGTTGGCGGTACTAAACCTATCACATTCTCATCATAAGTAAAATTAATGACAGTAACAGCAAGTTGTTGCAACTTTCCTGCAAAGGTATTTTTCATGATCAATTTTTGTGGTTGCACTGTGAGGTTAAGTGCAAGCCAATTTGAGTTGGAATGTGACTGTTCTAGTCAAGTGAGCAAGTTAGTTCCCACTAGGTCGGGTAATCAGTTTGCCTTGCCAAATAATACATCCCTTTAGCAAATTTTTCTAGAAATTGTGGTTCAGAGAAATACAGCATCGGAAAAGCATTTGACAAATAATTTGAGAAGTATGTGTGTCATTTATTGATTTTATCATCAAACTCTCACAACCTTGACAACATCAGAATCTACACATTATGTAATCTATGTGCACATTCAACATTATAAGTATTTCAGTCACAGTAGCATGCTTGTGTGTGTGTGTGTGTGTGTGTGTGTGTGTGTGTGTGTGTGTGTGTTGGTAAATGTGAGGACAATGCTGTTTCTTTCAGTTCCAGTCTGTATTGGGAAGTCAGTTGTTCTGTTATATTTTTCTGTAGTGATTGAGGCAGTTCTTGCTTTGCTCTGCAAAATCCAGGATGGAGGAATGACGATATTATGAAATGGATAGATTGCTACTCACCATATAGTGGAGATGTTGAGTCACAGACAGGCATAACAAAAAGGCTACTAAACAAGTAAACTTTTAGTCAAAAGGCCTTCTGAATTAGACAACATACACAAACAAAGACACGAAGGCCAGAGACAGTGGTCACGTACATGTGAGTTACATTTGCGTGAATGTGTGTATGTATGTTGTCTAATTCAGAAGGTCTTTTAGCCGAAAGCTTACTTGTTTAGCAATCTCTTTGTTGTGCGTGTCTGTGACTCAAGATATCCACTATATGCTGAGTAGCAATCTATCCTTTTCGTAATATTGTCTATACTCCACACCTCTTATTTTGGCTGTCTAAGCTGTGGATTGTTGACCCTTGTCCGATCTCTGTCGACAGCAAATGTAGTCAATCTGCAAATGGGTGCCTTTCCTGGTTGGAATGTTTTCCACAAGCAGTCAAAGTTCAAACACTCCAAAGTAGTGAGAAAATAAAAAGTATCCTGTGCTACACACATCTTGTAATTTTCCAAAATTCCTCGTCATCTACAGACTGTTGGGTTTCCTACTACTTTATTCTCCGAACTTTTGCTCGCTACCCACCCCTTGGATTTGTGAACTATCGGACTGACTTGCAAGTTACTAATTTTCTTTATTTAAATGAATAGAAAGACATTTTATCTTTATTAGATGAAAACAGATACACTGATGAGCCAAAACATTATGACCACTGTCCACTGCAAGATTGAATGCCTCCTGGTGGGTGTTACGGGCACTTGACACTGTAAGGAAAGAGCTGAACAACCAGTTATTATAGCGAAGATATGGGCCACAGATGTTGAAATTCGCTGACATAAACAGCATAAGGCCACACTGTTGTGACGTTGCAGCTGGAAATGGGAATCTCTGAAATGGTGAAGCCAGTCGCCTGTTGGCGTACTATTGTCAGGAGCACCTATGGAAAATGGTTGAAGGATGTTGAGATAACAAGTAGGCCATATGGTAGTAGACGACCATGTCTCACAAAATGAGAAGCTGGAGGATCCCACACTGTGTAAACCAGGATATGCAACAATCTGTAGCAGACCAGATGACAGAGTACAGTGTTGGTGCAAGCACAAGTCTTTCAGAGCACACTGTTCAAAAGGCATTGCCGAACACAGAGCTCCACATCACACAATATGTACATGTTACTGTGTTGACCAAACATCATCCGTTATTACTGCAATGGGTACAGCACGACTGGGTTTTCATTGTGGCTCAATAGAAATGTGTTGCCTGTCGAATGAATCGCATTAATTGTTACACCAGGTCAATAGTTCGGTCTTACACGCCATCATCCAGAAAAATGGCTGCACGAAACGTGCATCGCACCACGGATGCAGGCTGGTGAGGGCAGAATTATGCTATGGGGTACATACAGTTGGACTTCCATTGGATCTGTGATTGTAATTGAAAGTATCATAATAGCCATGAACTATGGGAACATTATTGTGGACCACCTGCAATGCTTCATGCTGGAAGTCTTCCCCTATGGCAATGACATCTTTCAGCGGGATAACTGTCCCTGTTGCAAGGTCAGAATTGTGCTGCAGTTGTTTGAGGGGCATTATAGTGAACTCACACTGATGTCTTGGTCAGCAAATGTGCCAGATCTGTACACTTTGGAACACACATTGGGCACCAGCTGGGTGCCTGTAAACCACCATCCCTAATTTGCAGGAATTGCTTGACTTGTGTGTACAGATCTGGTGCCACATACTTCTAGAATCCTGTCAAGGACTTGTAGAATCCATGCCTAGTAGGATCTCTCTTATACTATGTTTGAAAATTGGAACAACACGCTATTAAGCAGGTGGTCATTACATTTTGGCTCATAAATGTACATAAATGCAAGAATAAACAGTAACAGTCTAAATGGCAATTTCCTTTCCTTCTGTTAGTGGTGAGCAGTTTTATTTGTCATGACCATCATCTGACCTCAATTAATTTACCAGGTCACAAGAACAGCTGATGCCTAGGGCTACTGTGTGCTGCCAAAAGGTAGCTGTTGCCAACTGCAGTTCTTCACACTAATAACTGATACTGAAACAATGTGTGTTGACAGGTGAGGGATGCAGCTACCCATGCCTGCGGCTCACTGGGTTCACTCTCAGCAATCACTTACTGGCGTTAAAACACAACTGTAAGACATCTAACTGTATGCTTCTGGAGAAATTTAAAGTACAACAATCATAAAACTACTTGTAAGAAAGATGGATATCACACTGGAAGGGGGGTTCCAACAAGGCAGTGGAAGGCGACAAGTTGCCTCGAGTCACACAATACATGTCGCAAAGTTTTAGGCTGCATCGTTAGTGAGCAACAGTGTGTGACATGTGGATGTGTGCGTTTCCAGGACTTGGCTCTCGGGACATTAAATCGAGACTGACGGCTAGAGACATTGCATACATTGAGCCATGCCTGCAGTGCACAGGCGCAAACTGGTCGGGTGTAATAGGGTGGGTGCAGAGGAACATCTTTTGTCATGCAACTCTTTCGTCTCTCCCTCGAAGTCTGTAAAATCGTATGTAGGAGCATAAAGGGAGCCACACTGCAGTGACATAACTTTTCAGTTGCTCTGGCAGTAACAGGAGGGGGATGAGCAACTCTCCCCTGACATACTTTAGCATTTAATATTATGTGCATACATAGATGACCTATTAGCTGCAGTCTGGCCTTTTTTTTTTTCTTTTTTTTTTTTTTTTTTTTTTTTTTTTTTTTTTTTTTTTTTTTTTTTTTTTTTTTTTTTTTTTTTTTTGGTGATTGCAGATCCCAGAGTTGTCCTGAACTTGTCAAATGATGATATGCTCTTGCAGAAAGATATCACCTTACTTCTGGAGCATGCTACACTGTGCATTGTTACATTATGATTAGTAGAAAATTATTTTTTCAATTATAGGGAAGCCTCCTTGTGGCTTAAACAAGATATCCTACTTCCTTGCATTTCATTCACCTATGGAGGAACACTTGTTCCATGAAACTTCCTGACAGATTAAAACTGTATGCCGGACCGAGACTCGAACTCTGGACCTTTGTCTTTCATGGACAAGTGCTCTACCATCAGAGCTACCCAAGCACGACTCACACCCTGTCCTCATAGCTTCAATTCTGCCAGTACCTCATCTCCTACCTTCAATCTCGGTCCAGTACACAGTTTTAATCTGTCAGGAAGTGTCATATCAGCGCGCCGAGTGGTTCTAGGCGCTGCAGTCTGGAACCGCGCGACCGCTACGGAATCCTGCCTCGGGCATGGATGTGTGTGATGTCCTTAGGTTAGTTAGGTTTAAGTAGTTCTAACTTCTAGGGGACTGATGACCTCAGCAGTTAAGTCCCATAGTGCTCAGAGCCATTTGAACCATCAGCGCACACTCTGGTGCAGAGTGAAATTCTCATTCTGGAAACATCCCGCAGGCTGTGGCTAAGCCATGTCTCCACAATACCCTTTCTTCCAGGAGTGCTTGTTCTGCAAGGTTCGCAGAAGAGCTTCTGTGAAGTTTGGAAGGTAGGAGATGAGGTACTGACAGAATTGAAGCTGTGAGGATGGGGCGTGAGTTGTGCTTGGGTAGCTCAGATGGTAGAGCACTTGACCACGAAAGGCAAAGGTCCCGAGTTCGAGTCTCGGTCCAGCACACAGTTTTAATCTGCCAAGAAGTTTCATATCAGTGCACACTCCGCTGCAGAGTGAAATTCTCATTTCACTTGTTCCATCTTCCTGACGTTCAGCAATGTAACAATTGTAATTAACTCTTCATTCAAAGTTGTGCAAGCTATTTTCTTTTTTTGTGTAAGTGGTAGAGTCTGTCTTGCTCGTTAGCTATTGAAATTGTCACAGCATTGAGTGTTATGTGAGCGACAATTTTACTATCAATTTCTTCTCTCTTCTGCTACAGAAGGCACGAATCACCAAAATCACTTCTATGACTCGGTCTGTGCAGTGAAAGGAAGATTCTGTCCATGAATCCCTTGACTCTGATCCGAGCTTTCCTGTTTTTCATGTGGATTTATCAGTGGATTTTGATGCATATGTGCCAGCCCAGTGTCACTGGTAACAGTAAATATTCGTTCCATCAGCACAATTTGCAGCACCCCTAAATCTAATGAATAAAACATTACCCTCCATTTCAACTTCTTCTCTCTATGAAGTGAAGTCACTGGATGACTGAAGCTGTACTTCCTGATACACTAGTTGAACATTGTGAATACATTTAAAATGTTCAAGAATGTCCACTTTCTTCGAATTTCAGATGTCAAGAAGACTGCAGTTAACAGCAATCTTATGGTTATGAGATGAATCTCTCGCATGCTCCCGAAGAACTGACTATGGGTGTGTAATGTGTGCAGCAGCTGCGAGTGAGAAATGAATAAATAGTGTAGCAATAGGCTTACGCCTTATTTAATAACTTCTTTTTAAAATAGTATTGCACACTAGGCATAATCCGAATAAAGTAGTTGTGTTCTAAACCTACTGGCCATGTATTCAGGGAGGTGGCAACTTCAATTTTAATCCAGACATCCTTAATTAAGTTTTCCATGGTTTCGCTAAATTTCTTCAGGTAAATGGCGAGATGGTTTCCTCTATAAGGTCACGTCTGACTACTTGTTCCATCCTTGTCAAACTAAACCTACAAGTATGTAAATACCTATATATATGAATTAAGTCATTTCTGTTGTTCTTAAATTGTAATACCAAAATGTGACCATTATCCTTATAAATGTGATCTATGGATGAATACTGCTACTACCACAACTAATACTGAATACTGTGTTACCTGAACTGCATAGGCGATCACCTTCTCCTTTGTTATTTATTTCCTTTACCAAAGCTACTACTTCTTTCAAAGAGTGTGCTTTTTAACATGTCTCTGTAAACTCACATAGAGTTGATATTTGTGCTGATATACGTCAATGAATTAGCACTTATGCGCGTACAGATGACACAGTGCACCACAAGCAACTAAGATGGAGGCAAGTTTGTGCATGGCCACTGCTTGTGTGGCATGAGATGTACACTATCCCTAGTGGCTAGTGTAAAGTCAGGAGCAGCTTCAGCCTTCCCCGGGTTCTCTTGGGAGCACTCAGCTGAACAGCATTTGGTGGTGCGTGCAGTTCCTCAGGCATCGAAGGGACATTCAACTCAGCATAATAGGAATGCATTGTGCACACACTGCCAGCACCTTGTATACTACACTGAGCCGGGGACTGGTCAGTGCCGCCAGTCTCCTGTCACCGTAACCCCCGGACATGCTTCAGCGACCACCGCATGGCGCAGCGGTGGAATGTTGTGTGCTGTGGGGAATGGTAATCTTGGCTTGACCGCCTGGATTGCGAGGAAGGTAAACCTCTATAAAAACCCCTCAATCTTACGGTGTGCTGCGCGCCTATAAGATGCATGGCTGTTGGGGTGGAACAGTCACAAGCAGGCAACCTCTGGGGCACCTGCCGCGCCCCAGTTGTATAAGGCTTACCTAGGCACGCGGGGCTCTGTCTAGGTGGACTTCTAGTTCCCTAGCTGCTCGTGGGACCGAGATGGAACCCTCGAACTTTTATTCTTCTCCTGCCAGCGGAAAGGGTGGACCGCTGGTGGGTTCTAACACCCAATCCAACAAGAGGGCTCGTGTAGCCAGTCCTCCTGATTCAGGTAGTAGTGACAGAATGCATGCTGCTTCGCAGAATGTGTTTTTCATAATTAAAAGAAAAGATGGGAGTTTTGAAAAAGTTGCGCCATTTTATATACAGAAGGGCTTAGAAGGTATTGCTGGCACATTAAAATCTGTAAAGCGCTTGCGAAATGGCACCTTGTTGGTTGAAACATCTAGCTTCCAGCAAGTCCAGAACCTTCAGAAGGCACAATTTCTTGGGGAGTTTGCGATAGAGACTGAATTTCACAACACATTGAACTACAGCAAGGGTGTTGTGACTTGCAGAGATCTCGTTGACATTCCCCAAGACGAACTGAAGGCTGAATGGTCCCGGGAAGGAATTGTCGACGTGCAACACATTATGAAACGGGTGGATGGTGCTCTCATAAAGACTGACTCATTTATCCTTACATTTAACACCACCAAATTGCCAGAGCATGTGAAGGCAGGTTTCCTACATCTCAGTGTACGGCCTTATTACCCCAACCCCATGCGGTGTTTTAAATGCCAACACTTTGGACACACTACTTTCAGCTGTAGAGGGGAAGCCACTTGCGGGAATTGTGGTAAAGCCGCCCATGAGGGAGTTGGTTGCTCCTCTCCTCCCAAGTGTGTCAACTGCTCTGGGGATCACCCTGAGTGGAGTAGGGAATGCAGAGTTTTCCTTGAGGAACGGAAGATCCAGGAACTAAAAACTACAAAACGCATCCCGTATGGTGAGGCGAAGAAAATCTACAAGTCCATGCAGCCGCCCATGTTCGCTGCTTCCTTTTCTTCCATTCTCAAACAACCAGTCTTGAAAACCGATGCCGCTACACAAACGGAGGTTGCTACTGTCAGCACTAGCACCTGCACTTGTCAATGTACGTGTGCTGCTGCCGTTCCTGTGAAGCCTGCTGCTCCCCCCCGGCCTTCTGACCAGGCCGTGGTAGCTGACATCATGGAACTTCCTGCCCCTTCCCGGGTCCAGTCTTGTGCACTGCCCAGCACTGCTACACCCCCTACTGCTTCTGAGGTTTTGGCTCCAATGCCAACTCAGGCCAGAACATCGAAGCCAAAGACAAAGGTGAAGACTCGCCCACTAAATGAGACTGCAGTTATACAGTCTCCTGATGTGGATGTCATTCTCTCTGACGTCTCTCTCGACTCCTCTTCTGAGGCGATGGAGGTTGATGTCAGACAAGGGGCAATCATCTCGCCCCAAAACTGAGTCTCCACCTGTTGTGGGCTCTCCTTCCCAACAGAAAGTGAGAATGAAGGTACTCCCACCCTGATAGATGGCTCCCATTATACAGTGGAACATGAATGGATTCCGGGCACATGTGGAGGAACTGAACCTCCTAGCACGGCAACGCCCCCTGTGCTTGTGTTTACAGGAAACGCATTTAAAACCATCTGATGCTCCTGTACTAAGGGGCTATACGTCATATCGCAAAGATGACCTGACTGGAGAAAGAGCCAAAGGCGGAGTCGCTGTGTTTGTCAATAATGACCACCACTCCTCTGCCCTCCCCCTGGATACTGACCTGCAAGCAGTTGCAGTTGAAATTCATTCACCTCGGAGGCTTACCGTTTGCCCCCTTTATTTACCCGCTCTGGATGCAATGACCTTAGACGCTCTCACAGATCTTATCGACCAACTCCCCCGCCCATTTCTCCTCCTGGGAGACTTCAATGCCCATCATGTCCTGTGGGGCTCCACTTCTCTTTGCGCTCGAGGTCGAATTTTGGAGAGCCTCCTAACATCTCAAGTGTTGTGCATCCTCAACACAGGTACTCCGACTCATTTCTCTACTGCTACAGGGTCCTTCTCAGCCATTGACCTATCTTTCTGCTCTCCAACCCTCACCGACTCTGTTCACTGGGAGGTCATTGACGACCTTCATTCCAGCGATCACTTCCCTATCCGCATTCATCTCCTGGATGGTGTATCGCTGGAACAGCGGCCACCATCGTGGATGATTGGCAGGGCTAACTGGCCACTGTTCACTCGGTTGGCTGTCTTTGACCGCCACAATAACGTACAGGAATGGGTGGATCACATCACGCTTATGGTCCATCATGCTGCTGACCTGTCCATACCACAGTCTTCTGGCCCTCCTAAGCGGCGCCTTGTGCCTTGGTGGACGGAAGAGTGCCGTTCAGCCATCCGGGACAGGTGTGCGGCTCTTCGCCGATTTAAATGCCGCCCAACAGCGGTCAATCTTACCGCCTTTCGAATCGCAAGAGCCAGGGCACGCTGTGTCATTAAAGAGAGCAAGAAAAGGTCATGGCAGGAGTTCCTGGACTCCATCAACCATTCCACTTGTTCCACAAGAGTATGGGAAGCCATCCGGAGGATTTCCGGTAAACATAGCCGTTTACCAATAGCTGCTGTCCTGAACCAGGGATGCCTCCAAACGACACCCAGAGCCATTGCTCAGACGCTGGCAGAGCATTTTGCACAAAGTACTGCCACTGCAAATCAGGATCCAGCGTTTTGTCGCTACCGTGCGACTGTCAAAAGAGCGACCTTGGACTTTCGGTCGAACAGTTCTGAGGCCTACAATTCCCCTTTCTCCATGTGGGAACTTGAATCGGCACTTACTGAGACTTCTGACACTGCACAAGGTTACGACTGCATCTGGTACTCCATGCTTCAACATCTGCCAGCGGCGTCAAAGGAAATCCTCCTCGAATGTTTTAATCTCATATGGCAGACAGGAGTGTTCCCCACCTCGTGGAGGGAGGCAATTCTCATCCCTCTCCTCAAACCAGGAAAGGACCGCACATGTCCCGGTAGTTATCGTAGTATCGCCTTGACAAGCTGTGTCGGAAAGACCCTGGAACGGATGGTTAACCGGCGTCTGGTCTGGCTGTTAGAGACCAGACAGCTCCTTAGCCACTTTCAGTGTGGATTCCGAAAATTTCGGTCCACGGTCGACAACCTGAGCCTCCTCGGAGGCAGCTATTCAGCAGGCTTTTCTCCGTCAGCATCACTGTATCGGTATCTTCTTTGATATCAGTAAGGCATATGATACTACTTGGAGATGCTGTATTCTTGCACAAATGCATCAATGGGGCTTTCGTGGCCGTCTCCTGTCTCAGCGGTTTTTTCGGACCCGCGTTGGTAACACACTGTCTGATCGCTTTGAGCAAGAGAACGGTGTCCCCCCAGGGCAGTGTTTTAAGCATTACCCTCTTTGCCATAGCCATCAACAGTATAACGTCTACAGTGAGGAGTCCAGTACAGTGCTCCTTATTTGTGGACGACTTTGCTGTTTTCTGTTCCTCCTCCAGTGTTGCAGCCGTGAGCCGTCAGTTGCAGCTAACAGTAAGGCGGTTAGAGGAGTGGGCTGCAAAGACGGGTTTTCGGTTTTCTGCCGAAAAGTGTGTTTGTGTTCATTTTAATCGTTCTCGTCATCTTTTTACTTTGCCTGCCTTGCATATGGGGGATACTGTCCTACATTTTAGAGACACAGTGCGGTTTCTGGGCCTAATTTTTGACTCCAGGTTGTCATGGCTGCCACATCTACGTGACTTGAAAGCCAGAACGCTGAAGGCACTGAACATCCTCAAGTGCCTCAGCCACAGGTCTTGGAGCGCGGACAGGGCACGCCTCCTACAGTTTTATGGAGCTTTTGTGCGTTCACGGCTGGACTATGGGTGCACAGTGTATGGGTCAGTGAGGCCATCTTATTTGCGGATCCTTGACGCTGTTCACCATGCTGGGATTTGACTGGCCACGGGTGCTTAGCGGACCAGTCCCGTACCCATCCTCTGTGCTGAGTCTGGCGAACCGCCACTTACCATCCGGCGGCAGCTCCTGCTGGTGCGCCAGGCTTGTAAGTTTCTTGCAGCTCCCAGATCGCCTGCTCACCATCTTGTTGCCCATCCACCTCTGGACCGCCTTTTTTCCCGTCGTCCCCGGGCTACGTTGCTGTTTGGGATTCGTGTGCAACGTGTACTAGAGTCCCTCGGTGTGGAGTCTGTACAACCCCAAATCCAAGGTTTTAACCGCCTGCCACCCTGGTTACTGAAGAGGCCCAGAGTGATTTTAGATTTATTGCAGTACAAGAGAGATTGCACTCCTGCCACCATTTTTAATGCAGCATTTTCTGCTATTTTATCTGAGCACCACAACTATGTAGCTGGTTTTACGGATGGGTCGAACCAGGGGATTCTGTTGGTTGCTCAGTTGTTTTTCCATATCGTGTCCACAAGGTCCGACTGCCTCAGACTTTTACTGTCTTTGATGCAGAATTGTTTGCGATCTTGCGGGCACTGGAGCACATGAGACATTCTTCCTCTCCTAAATTTCTTGTCTGTTCCGATTCACTCAGTGCCCTTCACTCATTGCAACGTTTGTATCCGTCAGACAAAATTGTCCAGACCATCCAGGATGCCCTCCTCCGACTACAGCGACTGGGGAAGGTTGTAGCTTTCTGCTGGGTTCTGGGGCATGTTGGCATTGCTGGGAATGAAAGGGCAAATCTCGCAGCCAAGGAGGCGTGTCTCGCCCCACAAGTATCTCAGTGTGCTATCCCCTTGCACGCACTCATCTCGCTGTTGAGCTCATGGGTCATGCGTCGGTGGGAGGATGAGTGGCTGGAAGTGACTGACAATAAGCTCCGTATAGTCAAGCCCACAACGTGTGTGTGGTGTACTTCCTTTCAGCCCCATCGACGGGACGAGGTTCTCCTCACTCGGCTTCGAATAGGCCACAGCCCTATGACGCATGGCTTCCTGCTCCGGCGAGAGGACCCTCCAATGTGTGGTGCTTGCGGCGTCCAGGTTACTGTGCGCCACGTTTTATTGAATTGCGTTTTATTTTCTGACCAGCGGGTCGCGGCTGACTTGCCATCTCTTTTAGGCAACACTCGGAAGAATGTGGTTAAAGTTTTAAAGTTCTGTGCCCTGTCAAATGTTTTTACAAAGATTTTAGGGAGAGGATTTTAATTTTCTCACTGTGTGACAAGCTCGCCCATATTTTATGTAAGTGGCCAGCCAATAACAATTTCCTGTGACATTCTTGTTGCTATGTTTCCCCTTTCCTTAGGTTTTACTTTCTTATGTAGCATGAACCATGGACCTTGCCATTGGTGGGGAGGCTTGCGTGCCTCAGCGATACAGATAGCCGTACCGTAGGTACAACCGCAACGGAGGGGTATCTGTTGAGAGGCCAGACAAACGTGTGGTTCCTGAAGAGGGGCAGCAGCCTTTTCAGTAGTTGCAAGGACAATAGTCTGGATGATTGACTGATCTGGCCTTGTAACAATAACCAAAACGGCCTTGCTGTGCTGGTACTGCGAACAGCTGAAAGCAAGGGGAAACTACGGCCGTAATTTTTCCTGAGGGCATGCAGCTTTACTGTATGATTAAATGATGATGGCGTCCTCTTGGGTAAAATATTCCGGAGGTAAAATAGTCCCCCATTCGGATCTCCAGGCGGGGACTACTCAAGAGGATGTCGTTATCAGGAGAAAGAAAACTGGCGTTCTACGGATCGGAGCGTAGAATGTCAGATCCCTTAATCGGGTAGGTAGGTTAGAAAATTTAAAAAGGGAAATGGATAGGTTAAAGTTAGATATTGTGGGAATTAGTGAAGTTCGGTGGCAGGAGGAACAAGACTTCTGGTCAGGTGACTACAGGGTTATAAACACAAAGTCAAGTAGGGGTAACGCAGGAGTAGGTTTAATAATGAATAGGAAAATAGGAATGCGGGTAAGCTACTACAAACAGCATAGTGAACGCATTATTGTGGCCAAGATAGATACGAAGCCCACACCTACTACAGTAGTACAAGTTTATATGCCAACTAGCTCTGCAGATGACGAAGAAATTGAAGAAATGTATGATGAAATAAAAGAAATTATTCAGATTGTGAAGGGAGACGAAAATTTAATAGTCATGGGTGACTGGAATTCGAGTGTAGGAAAAGGGAGAGAAGGAAACGTAGTAGGTGAATATGGATTGGGGCTAAGAAATGAAAGAGGAAGCCGCCTGATAGAGTTTTGCACAGAGCACAACTTAATCATAGCTAACACTTGGTTTAAGAATCATGATAGAAGGTTGTATACATGGAAGAACTCTGGAGATACTAAAAGGTATCAGATAGATTATATAATGGTAAGACAGAGATTTAGGAACCAGGTTTTAAATTGTAAGACATTTCCAGGGGCAGATGTGGACTCTGACCACAATCTATTGGTTATGACCTGTAGATTAAAACTGAAGAAACTGCAAAAAGGTGGGAATTTAAGGAGATGGGACCTGGATAAACTGAAAGAACCAGAGGTTGTACAGAGTTTCAGGGAGAGCATAAGGGAACAATTGAAAGGAATGAGGGAAAGAAATACAGTAGAAGAAGAATGGGTAACTCTGTGGGATGAAGTAGTGAAGGCAGCAGACAATCAAGTAGGTAAAAAGAAGAGGGTTAGTAGAAATCCTTGGGTAACAGAAGAAATATTGAATTTAATTGATGAAAGGAGAAAATATAAAAATGCGGTAAATGAAGCAGGCAAAAAGGAATACAAACGTCTCAAAAATGAGATCGACAGGAAGTGCAAAATGGCTAAGCAGGGACGGCTAGAGGACAAATGTAAGGATGTAGAGGCTTATCTCACTAGGGGTAAGATAGATACTGCCTACAGGAAAATTAAAGAGACCTTTGGAGATAAGACAACCACATGTATGAACATCAAGAGCTCAGATGGAAACCCAGTTCTAAGCAAAGAAGGGAAAGCAGAAAGGTGGAAGGAGTATATAGAGGGTCTATACAAGGGCGATGCACTTGAGGACAATATTATGGAAATGGAAGAGGATGTAGATGAAGATGAAATGGGAGATACGATACTGCGTGAAGAGCTTGACAGAGCACTGAAGGACCTGAGTCGAAACAAGGCCCCCGGAGTAGACAACATTCCATTGGAACTACTGACGGCCTTGGGAGAGCCAGTCCTGACAAAACTCTACCATCTGGTGAGCAAGATGTATGAAACAGGCGAAATACCCTCAGACTTCAAGAGGAGTATAATAATTCCAATCCCAAAGAAAGCAGGTGTTGACAGATGTGAAAATTACCGAACAATCAGTTTAATAAGCCACAGCTGCAAAGTACTAACACGAATTCTTTACAGACGAATGGAAAAACTAGTAGAAGCCGACCTCAGGGAAGATCAGTTTGGATTCCATAGAAATACTGGAACACGTGAGGCAATACTGACCTTATGACTTATCTTAGAAGAAAGATTAAGGAAAGGCAAACCTACGTTTCTAGCATTTGTAGACTTAGAGAAAGCTATTGACAATGTTGACTGGAATACTCTCTTTCAAATTCTAAAGGTGGCAGGGGTAAAATACAGGGAGTGAAAGGCTATTTACAACTTGTACAGAAACCAGATGGCAGTTATAAGAGTTGAGGGATATGAAAGGGAAGCAGTGGTTGGGAACGGAGTAAGACAGGGTTGTAGCCTCTCCCCAATGTTATTCAATCTGTATATTGAGCAAGCAGTAAAGGAAACAGAAGAAAAATTTGGAGTAGGTATTAAAATCCATGGAGAAGAAATAAAAACTTTGAGCTTCGCCGATGACATTGTAATTCTGTCAGAGACAGCAAAGGACTTGGAAGAGCAGTTGAACGAAATGGATGGTGTCTTGAAGGGAGGATATAAGATGAACATCAACAAAAGCAAAACGAGGATAATGGAATGTAGTCGAGTTAAGTCGGGTGATGCTGAGGGTATTAGATTAGGAAATGAGACACTTAAAGTAGTAAAGGAGTTTTGCTATTTGGGGAGCAAAATAACTGATGATGGACGAAGTAGAGAGGATATAAAATGTAGACTGGCAATGGCAAGGAAAGCGTTTCTGAAGAAGAGAAAATTTGTTAACATCGAGTATAGATTTAAGTGTCAGGAAGTTATTTCTGAAAGTATTTGTATGGAGTGTAGCCATGTATGGAAGTGAAACATGGACGGTAAATAGTTTGGACAAGAAGAGAATAGAAGCTTTTGAAATGTGGTGCTACAGAAGAATGCTGAAGATTAGATGGGTAGATCACATAACTAATGAGGAAGTATTGAATAGGATTGGGGAGAAGAGAAGTTTGTGGCACAACTTGACCGGAAGAAGGGATCGGTTGGTAGGACATGTTCTGAGGCATCAAGGGATCACCAATTTAGTATTGGAGGGCAGCATGGAGGGTAAAAATCATAGGGGGAGACCAAGAGATGAATACACTAAGCAGATTCAGAAGGATGTAGGTTGCAGTAGGTACTGGGAGATGAAGAAGCTTGCACTGGATAGAGTAGCATGGAGAGCTGCATCAAACCAGTCTCAGGACTGAAGACCACAACAACAACAACAATGTAGCATTTTCCTGCTTTCTTTGAGTGTGTGCTTTAGTTTTCTTAGGTCTGTCCACATTTGTTCCTTTTAATGTGTGTCAGGGCGCTGATGACCTCGATGTTGAGTGCCCATAAGCCCCAACACAGCACCACACCACCACTGTATACTACAGTGTCGACTAGTAAGTATTGTCACTATGCAAATGTAACCGTCACTACTCATTTGTCGTCTCTCAGTGTAACTGATGCTGAAGACATAAAATTTTAGATGTTAATACACCACCCATTTTGAAGTGTTGGACCTACCATGAGCTGCTCGGTAAAAGGTTAGGATCTAGAGATGCAATTTTAGTGAAGATGAAGAAGCTCTGACTAACAGTGCTGGACGGGATGCAGATGTTTGACAACATCTGAATTGTGTTAGGATGGCACGAGAAATGTGAAACTTTGTAAAATGGATGCAAAAGCATAAGAATCAGATAACTGGTAGAGTTTAATAAAGTTTTTCAAAACACAAAACAATGAGTGATTGCTGCATAATTTCTTAAGTTTTATTATCACAGTCATACTGTTTGACCTGTCTGCCATGGATAAATTCATGAGAATGTGGGTTTCTGTGCAGTATGATGCAGGCACCACATGACAAATGTATTTTGGTAGCATTGCCGCTCAGCATTAGCAGATGAATTCTACTTTACACTTCAGAAGGGGTGGGTTTATTGTAAAATTGATATAACATCATCATTTTTTAACAAAGATACGATTATATGCGGTATGATACACAATTTGAGACTGGACTGAGGATTTCTTAGCAGGGAGGATGCAGCACGTTGTCTCAGATGAAGAGTCACTGTCAGAAGTAGAAGTCACTCCAAGTATGCCCCAGGGAAGTGTGTTGGGACCTTTCCTGTTTATTGTATATGTATGACATTGTAGAAAATATTACAAGTAATCTAAGACATTTCGCTGATGAATGTCTGTAATGAAGTAATATCTGAAAAAAGTTGCATAAATGTGAAATCAGTTGTTCATAAGATTTCAAACTGGTGCAAAGGTTGTTTCAAATGTTCAGAAATATAAAACTATGAACTTCATAAAATTTTTATTTACACATCAAGTTCCATAGGACGAAATTGTGGAGCAGATCTCCAAGGTCATGGAACTTAATACATGAAATTACCACATAAAGGTGATAACAGATAAAAATAAAATGTTTATGAATAAAAAAAGTAAAGTGATATGTTTAAGTACATGGAGTCAACAATACAACAAGAATTAGCTTAATTTTTCAAGGAACTCTTTGAAAGAATAGAATGAGTCACCCACGAGGAAACTCTTCAGTGTCGATTTGAAAATGTGTGTATTACTGTTAAGATTTTTGAATTCTTGGATGGATGTAGCATTATACTGGCATTATACTGCGTACCTTTCTGCACAAGAAAGTGTGATCCAAATGCAGGTTTGATTTCTACCGAGTATTAACTGAGTGAAAGCTGCTTATTCTTGGGAATAAGCGAATATTGTTAAGAAGAAATGACAGTAAGGCATGTATATATTGAAAGGCCAATGTCAAAATACCCAGACTCATGAACAGTGGTCGACAAGGGCTTCGTGAACTTACACCACTTATTCCCCGAACCGCTCGTTTCTTAGCCAAAAACATCCTTTTAGAATGGGAAGAGTTACCCGAATACACAGTACCGTACAACATAAGTGAATGAAAATAAGCAAAGTAGACTAATTTTTGTGTTGAATGATCACTCACTCCAGACACTGTTTGAATAGTAAAAATGGCAGCATTAAGTCTTTGAACAAGATCTTGAATGTGGGAGTTCCACAACAGTTTACCATCTATCTGAACACCTACAAATTTGAACTGTTCAGTTTCACTAATCATATCCACATTCTGTGAAATTATAACATCAGGTTTTGTTGAATTGTGTATTAGAAACTGTAAAAACTGAGTCCTACTGTGATTTAGTGTTAGTTTGTTATCTACAATCCATGAACTTACATCATGAATTGCACTATTTGAAATGAAGCCAATTTTGCACACAACATCCTTTACTGCCAAGCTAGTGTCATCAGCAAACAGAAACATTTTAGAGTTACCCTTAGTACTTGAGGACATATCATTTATATAAATAAGGAACAGGAGTGGCCCCAACACTGATCCCTGGGGCACCCACCACTCAGACCCCACATCACAGCCATTCTCAACATTGTGGATAATGACCTTTTACTGTCTGTTGCTAAAGTAAAAGCTCAATCAGTTGTGAGCTACTCCCCGTATTCTGTAATGGTCAAGCTTCTGGAGCAATATGTTGTGATCAACACAAACACACACCTTAGTTAAATCAAAAAATATGCCTAGTGTTCAAAACCTTTTGTTTAACCCATCCAGTACCTCACAGAGAAAAGAGAATATAGCATTTTCAGTTGTTAAACGACTTCTAAACCGAACTGTATATTTGATAGCAAACTGTGTGACACAAAATTATCAATAATCCTTAACTACATAGCCTTTTCAATAACTTTAACAAACACTGATGACATAGAAATAGGTCTAAAATTGTCTACATTATCCCTTTCTCCCCTTTTATAAAGCGGCTTTACTACTGAGTACCTTAATCGTTCAGGAAACTAACCATTCCTAAAGGAAAAATTACAAATATGGCTAAATAGAACAGTACTTTAATATTCTGCTAGGCATATCATTTCCATGAGTGTCCTTAGTCTTCAGTGATTTAATTATTGACTCAATCTCCCCCTTGTCTGTATCATAGTGGAGTATTTCAGACATCAATCTCGGAAAGACATTTGCCAAGATAGTTATATGATTTCCTCTAGAAACAAAATTTTTAATCAATTCTCCAGCAATGCTCAGAAAATGATTGTTAAATTTTGTACACGTGTCTGACTTACCAGTAACAAATATTTTTACTACGAACTGACTTTATATCGTCGACCTTGTGCTCCTCACCAGACACTTCCTTCACAATTGACCATGGTTTTAATTTTATCCTGTGAATTAACTATTCTATTTGCATACCACATATTCTTTTCCTTCCTAATGACATTTTTAAGCACCTTACAGTAGTGTTTGTAATGGGCTACTGTAGCTTGGTTGTGACTACTTCTAACATTTTGATATAATTTCCACTTTGTTCTACATGATATCTTATCCCACTATTCAGCAACCTGGACTGTCTTTTACTGATAGCACCCTGTTTAGAATGTTCTAATGGAAAGCAACTCTTAAAGAGCATGAGAAATGTGTTAAGGAAAGCATTATGTTTGTAATTGTATGTGATGTTTGTTTGAGTACAAAATCCTTTTATTGTTAAAATTTGTACATCATCGTCTGAAAGGCCATTCAACCTTTCACTAACAGAATGCCCATCTAGTAATGAAGAATGAATAAAAATATTGTCTATGGCTGTGCTACTGTTCCCCTGCACCCTAGTAGGAAAAAACACGTCTGCATCATATCATATGAGTTTAGGAGATCTACTAACATCCTTTTTCTTGCACCATCATATACGAAATTTATATTGAAGTCACTACACATAACTAATTTCTTGTACTTCCTATAAAGTGAATCAAGAAACCTCTCTAGCTCGAGCAGAGATGCTCTGAAGTCAGAGTTAGGTGACCTATAAACAACAACAATTAGAAGTTTAGTTTCACTAAATCCAACTGCCCCTGCACAACATTCAAATATCTGTTCAGTGCAGTGCTGTGATACATCTATTGACTCAAATGGAATACTGTTTTTTATGTACTTGGCCACTCCCCCACCCCGCAAGGAACTTCTTGAAAAACAGCCAGCTAATCTGTATTCTGGTAAAGGAATCCTCTGAATTGTCAAGTTATTTAAGTGGTGCTCCGATACACCAATAATTTCAGAGTCAATATCTACAAGCAGTTCAATGCCTTTATCTCTAATACCTCTTATATTTTGATGAAATATGCTAATTCCTTCTCTATTTGGAAACATGGTGTCCTCTGAAGGTGAGCCCTTAGTTAGAGGGACTCCCTTTAAGCAGGTATACCTATCAGCTGACTTCAATAAAAAAGTAGCAGCTCTAACGTCAACTACTACAGGAATTTTTCCGTGAGTGATCTCACCACCACCCACTACACTGTCACCTATAAGCTTTGCCAGCCTCCCCTTCTCATACCTATTGAGGTGCAGGCCATGCCTAGTGAAACTTGTTCTACTGATAGACTCAACTGGCACCACTGAAATGTGACCCATGCCCTCCGCCATCAGTGTCCTCTCCAGCCCCATATTAATGCACGTAACAGCCGCATTAAGATGGGGTCGATCATGATGCTGAAACAGTTGCACGAAATGCACATTAGTGCCACCAGTTTGAGTAGCTATCTTCACCAGGTTACCACCTACATCATATTCCCTGTCCCTATCAAAAATGTTCCCTGCTCCACCCACTATCACTACCTGATCCTCGTCCATAAAATTCCTACATAACTCCCCTATGCTGTCAGTCACGTGAGTCAACGCTGCACTAGGCTTCACAATACTGGTGACCTGATACTCACTCCCCAACACTTCCTGCAACTGCTGGCCCGCACCTCTACCGTGTGAACTACCTAGCAGCAGAACCTTCTTCTTTCTGTTAGACTTTACAACTGACCTAGGCCTCCTAACTGCTAAGGACTGCTGCATGTTCCCTACGTCTACAGCTACAAGAGGCTCCTCTCCACTCAACTCTGACAGTTGGTCAAATCTATTGCATACACACAAAGTATAATTGTCTGAATACCTCCTCCTCCTAGCTGCCTTCTTGCTAACTGCCAGTTCCCATTCCCCAGCACCCTTCACCCTCTTCAAGCTATCTATTTCCTCCTTTGTGTGTTGTAACTGCACCTGAAGGGCACAGATCTTATGCTCCTGCTCCTCTATCAACTTATTTCCACTACGGATTTTGCATTCCCAGTAGAGGAACTCACTAGAATGCCCACTGGCTTCCCCACTGCATTCCCCCCCACAATGAAAATACTCAGAGCCCACACTTCTCACTTATGGTAAAATTTTACAGTTGCTGAAAAAACTATATGTCTACGTTACCTAAGTTCAGTTACAGTAGTAGAACTGTTTATAGAACTAAGAATAGCGGTATCGAAATCCTTGCTTTACTAGGAAAGCAACTACTTGTATTAATACTACCAAACCACAATTAATACCAATAACAACAGAACTACACAAAATTTTTAGCTAAAATCAAAAACTCAAGCGGCCACTGCAACACTCAATGAACACTGTATGAAAATTTTAGTGAAATATTTCACTAGAAACAATAAGAAATGTCAGCTGAAAACTAAACCAAGAAATTTCTAAACGACTTGAGTGCACAGAAAACTCTTAAAAAAAGTGCAGTGAGTGAATGTTTCCAAAAGTTTTTTAAATCGTTGTTTCACCACAAACAGCATGAAACACCGCTGAAAACTATTAAATTTAATAACTGTATAATAGTGCACAAATAACTTTGTCAGTACTTAGCTTTATAGCCAGTACAGCTGCCACTGCACGCCGCAAATGTGGAAACATAGTACCATGCACAACAACATCAATGATTCAGTGCATAAAAATACCTGGGTGTAACAATTTGTAGGGATATGATATGGAATGATTACATATAGGCTCAATATTAGGTAAGGCAGGCAAATTCATTGGCAGGATAATGGCCAAATGCTGTCAGTCTACAAAGGAGACTTCTAATGAACTACGTGTTACACTTCGTAGAACATTTCTTGACTGTGTGGTACTAACACCGAATGGGGATAGCTGTGAGAACTGAATTCCTGAAAAGAAGGCTGGCATGAATAGTCACAGGTTCAGCAAAATCACAAGATAGTTTTGCAGATTTGTTAAAGCATCTGTTTGCCAGATGCTATAAATTAGAAACCAGTTATTCCACAAAACCCGATTTACAAAGTTTCAAGAACCAATATTATTCAAAGGATGCAAAGATATTTTTAGCCCCTATTTACTGTTCCTGTAGGGACCGTGAAGATAAGATTAGCCTAATAACAGCACACAGAGAGCTGTATAAGCAGTTTTCTTCTGACACTTTATACATAACTGGAATGCATGTGGTACCATGGTAGGTACCCTTCGTCATGCACTTCGCAGTGGTTCACAGAGTAAATATATACCTTTGAATTTTCGAAATATGGAGGTAAAATAATCTAAAAAACAAATCTGCAAGACAATCTAAATTCTGTCTGGGAATTAAGGTGTGAGCTACTTTTGCATTTTTGTGTGGAACAAGTACTTTTTTATTGGCATTAGCATATGCTTGTCTTCTCATTTACAATTAAATGTACATCTGGTGGTGTTGACACCCTTTTTTTTAAAATAGGTGATAAACCATGTGTGTGGTTTTGTTTCTAGTGTTACTGGACATACCAATATCGAAATACAATGCCCTTCCTTACTATTTCACTCGATAAATAATCTAAGTAGACTATGAGACAATCACAAAATCACTTTATCGAGCACAGAGCATTGCGCCAAGTTACTAGGATACTATGAAGCATTTTGGGAAGTGACTAGCTCGAGTGACATCCTATGAGCCAACTGGTTGGAAGACGTGACATCATCAGTTAGAATTGCTGCAGCAGTCAGGGTTATGATACTGTGTTTGCCACACAGTTGATGAGTATGATGTTCTAGGCGTATCTTTTCAAATGGCATCAGTAACTGTTATTATCAGAAAAGTAGTAATAATAATAATAATAATAGCTCAAGCAATAACACATCTTCAAAGGAAAAGTATTTGAAACAGCAAATGAATTTGCTATTTAAGGTGGACCCATCCATTTCTGCGAATTTGTCGTGTTCAGATTCCTCCTGCAGTCATAAACTTGTGGCCCATTCCAGTCTTTGAAGGCATTTGGAACATCACCACTTTTCTTTGGATAGTGAATACCAATGTCTTCAACAAGTGAGTAATTAAATCCTGACCCAGATGTAGTTAGGACTTTTGTTTTGTTTAATATATATACCTGACAATGTTAGTTCAAGTAACATTTTGGCCAACAGTTTTAAATGTTTATTTGTAAATGGTTGTTCATGTTTCTATTACAGACTGCAGTTGTAGTCATTAATTGGGTAAGAGTTGTATTCCATTCTAAAGTTTATGCAGTATGAAATTCGTTTATTGTAGAGTTCGAGAAGTGAAAACTACAGAACAACAAAGGCTGTAAGCTCTCCCTTTTGAATTTTACGTATATTACTGTTTATTTAGTTGTTCAGCAGTTGGATTTTAAATGGAGAAGACTTACAAAAGATCAGTGCTGTTCTCCAGATGTACATTCTCAGAAGTTTCTTTTGAAATTAAGAACTATGTTTGATACTAGTAAACTTCTTTTGACCAGAAATTCCCTGTTTGCCTATGCAAGTCTGCTTTTTATGTCTTCCTTACTTCATCTATCAAGCTTATTTTGTTTCCAAGGCAGCAGAGCTCCTTAACTTTGTCTACTTTGTGATCACAAATTCTGCTATTTCTCATTACTTTTGTCTTGATCCATAACCTTTCCTCATTAGACTGTTGATTCCACTCAGTCATCTTGTAATCCTTCTTCAGTTTAACTAAAATTATAGTGGAAGGTCACAGTGTTGATACTTAACTTTTGATTCTGTTGTTGTCAATGTGGCAGTCAAAATTACTTCACTGCAGACAGAATAAACTGCAGCCAGGCGACTAGCGCGAGTTTTGGTGTTCTCGTAAAGATAAGTCATTTTAGATTATAAAACTATAGATTAGTACTGATTATGTGGTAAATAAGTGTATTAGTGTGCCGTTTAAGTGTACCATTAAAGGTTTCATTTTTCTTTACGTAATATAGCAGAAAACGCGAAAAGACCGTACAGTCGTATTTTCTGTTTACATTCTGCTGCAGCAAATCTATAGAATTTCGTTTAGTTGTTCCTTGCTCTCTCCAGCAATTTAACTTAGCATACCTCTTCATTATTTAACTAGAATTTCCGGAAAGTAGCGTAAAGTTTAAGTTGTTGTTTCAGAAACTTTGCACTTTTGTTTTTGTTTACACACAGTTGCGTATAGGCCAAATTTGTGTAACCATATTTTCGTGTTTATCTGTAATTTAACTGACTTATTCTTAATAAACTATTACGTTTATCATGAGTGAAAAGTGCTTGACTTGCCGTAGAATTGTTTGGTCGGGGCTTTGGTGTGATGGGTGCTGTAGTTTTTTCCATGTGGGTGACTGTAGTGGCGTGGGAATAGGGGAAGTAAATGAGACTCATCAGTGGTTTTGTAGGATTTGTAGCAGAGATAGGAAGATACTAGAACAGGAGGGGAAAATTGCCACCCTTCAGGCTGAGTTAGACAAGGCCAGGGGAGATCTTGACGGATTAAGGAGGGAGAAGGATAAAGAGAGGTGGGAAGCGGCAACAGGCAACAGGAGGAACAGGCCTAGAACTTTGTCTGACAGCTTTATGGTGAATGTGGAAAATAGATTTGACCTGTTGCCTCTGTTGGAAGCTGGTGAGCCTCAAGCAGTTGCAGGTGTAGACAGGGCACAACAAACTTTCAGCAGCAAATTGAAAAGTAAGAATGTAGGGAAATCAGTAAAGAGAAAGAAAGTGGTGTTGTTAGGTAGTTCCCATGGAAGAGGTGTTGGCCAACTTTTGCAGGATGAACTGGGATCAGAATACCAGGTCACCAATTTTTTTAAACCTAGTGCTGGTCTGGAGCAGGTGACAGAGGATTTAGCATCACTTTGCAAAGATTTCGCTAAGGAAGACACTGTGGTTATAGTGGGTGGGGCAGGTAACAGTATTGACAGAGATCCTGGGTACAGTAGAGAGTGTGACCTGGCGAAGATTGCATCAGCATCGAAGCAAACTAGTGTTGAGTTTGTATCTGTTCTCGGGCGCCATGACCGACCTCATTTGAACTCTTCTGTCAAGAGAGTTAATTTGGAGCTGGAACGGCTGCTCATGTCGGGTGCGGGGTCACACATTGGTGTGGTTAATGTTGATTCTCTCAGTAGGTGGGATTATACTAGGCATGGCCTTCACCTCAACAGGAAGGGGAAGGGTAAATTGGCTGGGGAAATAGCAGGAAAGTTAAAGGGGGGAGGCACTGTCACGAGTGGTAAAATACCAGTGGTTATAGGATTCAGAAGAGACCCTTTTTTAGGGTAGGGAGGACAGAAAGAAAGCAAATTTTAAGAGAGGTTAGAACTGAGACAAACCTTCAGTTTGAGAAAGAAATCAAAAAACATAATTCCAGCTTATTACATCAGCATAAACAGCCATTGGTTAAGAATTTTCAACTGTCAGCAGATATTTTAACTCCACCCAATTTTAACTCAGTCAATGTGAAATGTCAGCTATCTTTATTGCATCAAAATATTCGAGGACTGAGAAATAAAATTAATGAACTAACTATCTGCATAGATGAATTAGAGTCTTCAACCCCAGCTGACATAATCTGCCTCTCTGAACATCATGTGACCATTGGTATAGAACTTTTTAAGTGTTACAGGGTTTAGGTTAGCATCTCACTTTTGTAGATCAGAAATGGAGAAAGGAGGAGTTGCCACATTCATCAGGAACTGTCATAAATTTAAGAACATAGACATTCATAAATTTTGCCTAGAACAGCATATGGAAGCATGTGCAACAGAATTAGAATTTCACAAAAAATCCTTCATAATATTAAGTGTATATCGAGCACCTGCAGGTAACTTGAATCTGTTTGTAAACCACCTTGAAGCTGTACTGGCCCATTTAACAATCAAAAACAAAGAAATAGTGGTTGCTGGTGATTTCAATGTAGATTTCCTTAAAGACTCTCCCAATAAGAACTTATTTGAGTTAGTAACACTATCATTCAACTTAATTCCCACTGTAAAGTTCCCCACTAGGATAGCCACTTGCTCACAAACAGCCATTGATAATATCTTTATAGAAAAGTCCAATGAACAAAATTATATTACAAAACCAATAGTCAATGGCCTCTCAGACCATGACATGCAGTTCCTTCTGTTAAATGTTAATACTGAACAGGATATAAAATCTGTTAAATCTGAGCTCAAGAGGGTAATCAGTAAGCCAAAAATTGATTATTTTAGGACACTCCTCAGAGACATTCACTGGACTGATGTTTACAGTGCTCATGGCATGAATGAAAAATATAACATTTTTGCTAATAAAGTGCTTACCTTATTCGAACACTGCTTTGCCCCAAAACTTACCAAGGTTAGAGCAAAGTCTACAAAGAAGCCATGGATTACTCGAGGAATAGGGGTATCTTGTAAAACAAAAAGAAAACTGTATCTGTCAATTCGAAACATTTCCAATGTTGATGCTATAGCACATTATAAGAAATACTGCAAAATATTATTAAAGACGGTAATACGGATGTCAAAGCAAATATATTACAAGGAAAAGATAGTCATATCAGATAACAAAATAAAGACAATATGGGATATAGTGAAGAAGGAGACCGGTAGAACCAGACATGAAGAGGAACAAATAGCATTAAGAGTAAATGATACATTGGTGACAGATGTGTATAGTGTTGAAGAACTTTTTAACAAACATTTTATAACTGTTACTGAAAAGATGGGGTTGTCAGGTTCGGTAGATGCTGCTATGGATTACCTTAGCCCAGATATTTCAAGTAACTTCCATAATATGAATTTGACCCTCACTACCCCAACAGAAATAATGTCCATCATAAAATCTTTAAAATCAAAAACATCTAGTGGGTATGATGAAATATCAACAAAGTTAATTAAAGAATGTGATTCTGAGCTAAGTAACATATTAAGCTATCTGTGTAACCAGTCATTTATCAGTGGAATATTTCCTGAGTGGCTGAAATATGCTGAAGTTAAGCCACTGTTTAAGAAGGGAGATAAAGAAATAGCATCAAATTTCTGTCCAATTTCACTGTTGCCAGCATTCTCAAAATTTTTTGAAAAAGTAATGTACAGTCGTCTTTATAACCATCTTATCCCAAATAACATACTGTCAAAGTCACAGTTTGGATTTCTAAAAGGTTCTGATATTGAGAAGGCTATCTACACTTACAGCGAAAATGTGCTTAATTCATTAGACAAAAAATTGCAGGCAACTGGTATATTTTGTGATCTGTCAAAGGCATTTGACTGTGTAAATCACAATATCCTTTTAAGTAAACTAGAATATTATAGTGTAACAGGAAATGCTGCAAAATGGTTCAAATCTTATATCTCTGGCAGGAAACAAAAGGTGTTATTAGGAAAGAGACATGTATCAAGGTATCAGGCATCATCCAACTGGGAACTAATTATATGTGGGGTCCCACAAGGTTCCATTTTGGGGCCCTTACCTTTTCTTGTGTATATCAATGACCTTTCATCAGTAACATTACCAGATGCCAAGTTTGTTTTGTTTGCCGATGATACAAACATTGCAATAAATAGCAAATCAAATGTAGTCTTAGAAAGATCAGCCAATAAAATATTTGTGGACATTAATCACTGGTTCCTAGCCCATTCTTTGTCACTAAACTTTGAAAAAACACACTACATGCAGTTCAGAACTTGTAAGGGGTGTCCCAAGAGTATATGTCTAACATACAATGACAAGAAGATAGAAGAAGTGGACAGTGTTAAATTCTTGGGATTACAGCTTGATAATAAATTCAACTGGGAGGAGCACACCACAGAACTGCTGAAGCGTCTTAACAAATCTCTGTTTGCAATGCGAATTTTGTCAGACATAGGGGATATAAAAATGAAAAAGCTGGCATACTATGCTTACTTTCATTCCATAATGTCATATGGGATTATTTTTTGGGGTAATTCATCAAGCCAAGCTAAAGTTTTCCGGGCACAAAAACGTGCAGTAAGAGTTATATGTGGTGTGAACTCAAGAACATCCTGCAGAAGCCTGTTTAGGGAACTAGGGATACTAACTACTGCTTCCCAATATATTTATTCCTTAATGAAATTTGTCATTAAAAATATATCACTTTTTCAAACCGTCCGCAGCTCGTGGTCGTGCGGTAGCGTTCTCGCTTCCCACGCTCAGGGTCCCGGGTTCGATTCCCGGTGGGGTCAGGGATTTTCTCTGCCTCGTGATGACTGGGTGTTGTGTGCTGTCCTTAGGTTAGTTAGGTTTAAGTAGTTCTAAGTTCTAGGGGACTGATGACCATAGATGTTAAGTCCCATAGTGCTCAGAGCCATTTTTTTTTTTTTTTTTTTTTTTTTTTTTTTAAACCTTTTCAAACCAACAGCTCAGTTCGCGGAATCAATACTAGAAATAAGAATAATCTTCACAAGGATTTAAAGTCACTTAGTCTTGTACAAAAAGGTGTGCATTATTCAGGAACACACATTTTCAATAACTTGCCAGCAGCCATAAAAAGCTTAACAACCAATGAAATTCAGTTTAAGAGAAGCCTAAAGGATTTATTGGTGGCCAACTCCTTCTACTCCAGTGATGAATTTCTTAGTAAAACCAACTAATTTGTATATAAGTACAACATAACTTCTGCACAATTTCAGTGCAGTAATGTGTTCATTGAAAATTTGTGTATGTGTGTGTGTGTGTGTGTGTGTGTGTGTGTGTGTGTGTGTGTGTAAGTATAATCTGCACCATTTCAGTGCAGTAATGTGTTCATTGTAAATAAGTTTTACAGTAGTTGTATTACATGTTTATTACCTTATAAATAAATAAAAAACTTTTTTATTTTAAATTCAGTGCATTAGTATTTGTAAAATGACTCTTAGTGTTCATTAAAAAATGACGATCATTCCACTTGGGACCTGTGGAATGGTACATTAGCTTATTTGTTTTAGTTGCAAATATTTGTCATGTATTGTTGTTTTTCTGACATGTTCCACATCCTGGAGGACCTCCTCACTACGGATCAATTGGAATGAAAGTAAATCTAATCTAATCTAATCTATATTCATGTGTACAGGATCTCATTCATGCACTCTCGTAAATGAGAAAGACTGGTTTATATGTATTTTGACACTGGATTGAAATACCATTTTTTCACACTACATCATCAATTGATACAAAAAATCAACTCCATACTGTCCACTCCAATAGCTGAATGGTCAGCACTACGGAATCCTGTGCAAAGGGGCCTGGGTTCGATTCCCTGCTGGGTCAGAGATTTTCTCCACTCAGGGACTAGGTTTGTGTTGTCATCATCAATGTGCAAGTTGGCAAAGTGGTGTCAACTCAAAACACTTGCTCCAGGCTACCTGTCTACCCAATGGGAGGCCCTAGCCTCGTGACATTTCATTTCAACTCCATACTGCCTCTAACACTGAACTTCCTTTAACCTACTGTGCTCACACAACCTATTATTTATATCATGCAACAATTGCAGTTTTACATGTCATTATTAATGTGGTTAATAAAATAGATCTGAAATTAATATTTACATATCAGTAAGACTCCAAATAGAAAGTTCAGATTTTCGGAATTGATAAGTTGATTGTTTCAGAAGCATATTTCATTACTTTCATGCTAAGAATGTACTTATACTGGGATTTTGTTTGCATATAAGTTCATTCTTAGCACAAAAATTAATGCAAAGCAATGCATAGCAAACAAATTCCTGGTACAAGTACATTCTTAGCACAAAAGTTAATGAAATATGCTTCTGAAACAATCAAGCCAGAATGATTCTAATTCAAATTTTAATTATGAGAATAATTTTATTACTATCATTCTCACAGATTCTTGTTTTTGTGATTACTGTTTTACAATAACTACTTTCGAAATACACAATTAAAGAAGACCAATATTATGTCAATTTTCCAGAATGTTCTACAGAACGTGTTTTATATAAAACAATAATAAACTGAGATTAAACAGCATGCTTTTTGTATAATGACATTTGTTCACCTGTATTTTATTAAAATTAAGAATGGCCAATTTAACAATAATTGTAAAGCTTTTTTCCTACTTAATACCTACAGACCAGGGTATGCATTAGTTTTGGCACTGATCACTTCACTATAGTATGTTTCTTGGTCTGCCATATTAGAATGTCGAGTGTCCGAGGCAGAAAGAAACCTCTACCTATTGTTTGTGATGTGTGTGTAATTAACAGCATCAGCATGGTTTAACAAGCAATCAAGGTCTGTTATAAATGATAACATGATGTGTACAAAATTAATTTATTGGGTCCCTACAATGAATATTCATAACTACGCCTTTGAAACTCCTGTTTTTGTATTCTACACAGGTAATTTGTCAGTTTGGAGAAGTGACATTCAATTGATCTTGATTCTTTCATCAGAACTAGTTTCAACTTTTACTATAGTCATTAATTCATGTAAATCCTGATCAGTAACTTCAGTTCTGTTCCACACACTTTCCTTTGCTTAACTTTTATATGTATAATTATGACTAATTACCACTCAACTTGTTAATACAACATCTTTACCTTCTATTGCAACCAGTTCCCATTTTTATGATCCAAACAACACTTGTATCTCCAAACACCAATGTGCTCGCATTTCCTCTCATTACTGGAAGAATGCTTGTGTGACTTGAAAATGCTCCTACTAATGAAGAAAGGTGCATAATGTGTCCAGGTTCCAGGATGTCAGACTCACTGGCTAGCACATGCTAACTAAAGAATATGAATGTAACAGATATAGTATTCTCACAAGCTTCATGTCTTTTTATATTATGTTGACTGCATCAAAGTCAACCACATAGCTAAAACAAATTACTATGTGTTACAGGCTCGGAAAAATTTGTAACCCCTTCCACTGAAATTAGAACATTAGAAGACAAGGTTTCTGCTAGATTTACAGTTTCATTGAACACACTTAATTAGTGTGAACCTATGGGTTAATTGACTGACAGATTTTTATTTGGTCCCATTTGTTTACATTA
The DNA here is from genome assembly GCF_021461395.2 of Schistocerca americana. NCBI lineage: Eukaryota > Metazoa > Arthropoda > Insecta > Orthoptera > Acrididae > Schistocerca > Schistocerca americana. The sequence goes on from NC_060127.1 coordinate 116,977,336, forward strand.
TGGACAGTGTGTGTACTTCGAACATAGGTTATTTCTACTTAATCTATGTCCTAAAATATTTAGCGTAGGCCTACATATTACAGTATAAAACATCAGACTGGCAATAATTAATGACAGTAATGTTGCATACCCCCCCCCCCCCCCCCCCCATGAACCATGGACCTTGCCGTTGGTGGGGAGGCTTGCGTGCCTCAGCGATACAGATAGCCGTACCGTAGGTGCAACCACAACGGAGGGGTATCTGTTGAGAGGCCAGACAAACGTGTGGTTCCTGAAGAGGGGCAGCAGCCTTTTCAGTAGTTGCAAGGGCAACAGTTTGGATGATTGACTGATCTGGCCTTGTAACAATAACCAAAACGGCCTTGCTGTGCTGGTACTGCGAACGGCTGAAAGCAAGGGGAAACTACAGCCGTAATTTTTCCTGAGGGCATGCAGCTTTACTGTATGATTAAATGATGATGGCGTCCTCTTGGGTAAAATATTCCGGAGGTAAAATAGTCCCCCATTCGGATCTCCAGGCGGGGACTACTCAAGAGGATGTCGTTATCAGGAGAAAGAAAACTGGCGTTCTACGGATCGGAGCGTGGAATGTCAGATCCCTTAATCGGGCAGGTAGGTTAGAAAATTTAAAAAGGGAAATGGATAGGTTACAGTTAGATATAGTCGGAATTAGTGAAGTTCGGTGGCAGGAGGAACAAGACTTCTGGTCAGGTGACTACAGGGTTATAAACACAAAATCAAATAGGGGTAATGCAGGAGTAGGTTTAATAATGAATAGGAAAATAGGAATAAGGGTAAGCTACTACAAACAGCATAGTGAACGCATTATTGTGGCCAAGATAGATACGAAGCCCACACCTACTACAGTAGTACAAGTTTATATGCCAACTAGCTCTGCAGATGACGGAGAAATTGAAGAAATGTATGATGAAATAAAAGAAATTATTCAGATTGTGAAGGGAGACGAAAATTTAATAGTCATGGGTGACTGGAATTCGAGTGTAGGAAAAGGGAGAGAAGGAAACATAGTAGATGAATATGGATTGGGGCTAAGAAATGAAAGAGGAAGCCGCTTGGTAGAATTTTGCACAGAGCACAACATAATCATAGCTAACACTTGGTTTAAGAATCATGAAAGAAGGTTGTATACATGGAAGAACCCTGGAGATACTAAAAGGTATCAGATAGATTATATAATGGTAAGACAGAGATTTAGGAACCAGGTTTTAAATTGTAAGACATTTCCAGGGGCAGATGTGGACTCTGACCACAATCTATTGGTTATGACCTGTATATTAAAACTGAAGAAACTGCAAAAAGGTGGGAATTTAAGGAGATGGGACCTGGATAAACTGAAAGAACCAGAGGTTGTACAGAGTTTCAGGGAGAGCATAAGGGAACAATTGATAGGAATGGGGGAAAGAAATACAGTAGAAGAAGAATGGGTAGCTTTGAGGGATGAAGTAGCGAAGGCAGCAGACAATCAAGTAGGTAAAAAGACGAGGGCTAGTAGAAATCCTTGGGTAACAGAAGAAATATTGAATTTAATTGATGAAAGGAGAAAATATAAAAATGCAGTAAATGAAGCAGGCAAAAAGGAATACAAACGTCTCAAAAATGAGATCGACATGAAGTGCAAAATGGCTAAGCAGGGATGGCTAGAGGACAAATGTAAGGATGTAGAGGCCTATCTCACTAGGGGTAAGATAGATACTGCCTACAGGAAAATTAAAGAGACCTTTGGAGATAAGAGAACGACTTGTATGAATATCAAGAGCTCAGATGGAAACCCAGTTCTAAGCAAAGAAGGGAAAGCAGAAAGGTGGAAGGAGTATATAGAGGATCTATACAAGGGCGATGTACTTGAGGACAATATTATGGAAATGGAAGAGGATGTAGATGAAGATGAAATGGGAGATATGATACTGCGTGAAGAGTTTGACAGTGCACTGAAAGACCTGAGTCGAAACAAGGCCCCCGGAGTAGACAACATTCCATTGGAACTACTGACGGCCTTGGGAGAGCCAGTCCTGACAAAACTCTACCATCTGGTGAGCAAGATGTATGAAACAGGCGAAATACCCTCAGACTTCAAGAAGAATATAATAATTCCAATCCCAAAGAAAGTAGGTGTTGACAGATGTGAAAATTACCGAACTATCAGTTTAATAACTCACAGCTGCAAAATACTAACAGACGAATGGAAAAACTAGTAGAAGCCAACCTCGGGGAAGATCAGTTTGGATTCCGTAGAAACACTGGAACACGTGAGGCAATACTGACCTTACGACTTATCTTAGAAGAAAGATTAAGGAAAGGCAAACCTACATTTCTAGCATTTGTAGACTTAGAGAAAGCTTTTGACAATGTTGACTGGAATACTCTCTTTCAAATTCTAAAGGTGGCAGGGGTAAAATACAGGGAGTGAAAGGCTATTTACAATTTGTACAGAAACCAGATGGCAGTTATAAGAGTCGAGGGACATGAAAGGGAAGCTGTGGTTGGGAAGGGAGTAAGACAGGGTTGTAGCCTCTCCCCGATGTTGTTCAATCTGTATATTGAGCAAGCAGTAAAGGAAACAAAAGAAAAATTCGGAGTAGGTATTAAAATTCATGGAGAAGAAATAAAAACTTTGAGGTCCGCCGATGACATTGTAATTCTGTCAGAGACAGCAAAGGACTTGGAAGTGCAGTTGAATGGAATGGACAGTGTCTTGAAAGGAGGATATAAGATGAACATCAACAAAAGCAAAACAAGGATAATGGAATGTAGTCTAATTAAGTCGGGTGATGCTGAGGGAATTAGATTAGGAAATGAGACACTTAAAGTAGTAAAGGAGTTTTGCTATTTGGGGAGCAAAATAACTGATGATGGTCGAAGTAGAGAGGATATAAAATGTAGACTGGCAGTGGCAAGGAAAGCGTTTCTGAAGAAGAGAAATTTGTTAACATCGAGTATAGATTTAAGTGTCAGGAAGTCATTTCTGAAAGTATTTGTATGGAGTGTAGCCACGTATGGAAGTGAAACATGGACGAATAATAGTTTGGACAAGAAGAGAATAGAAGCTTTCGAAATGTGGTGCTACAGAAGAATGCTGAAGATTAGATGGGTAGATCACATAACTAATGAGGAAGTATTGAACAGGATTGGGGAGAAGAGAAGTTTGTGACACAACTTGACCAGAAGACGGGATCGGTTGGTAGGACATGTTCTGAGGCATCAAGGGATCACCAATTTAGTATTGGAGGGCAGCGTGGAGGGTAAAAATCGTAGAGGGAGACCAAGAGATGAATACACTAAGCAGATTCAGAAGGATGTAGGTTGCAGTAGGTACTGGGAGATGAAGAAGCTTGCACAGGATAGAGTAGCATGGAGAGCTGCATCAAACCAGTCTCAGGACTGAAGACCACAACAACAACAACAATGTTGCATACAGTTTTCACTCAACTTACATTTCGGTCTTAAAGTTATTTACATACTCTAACTCAGGTGACTACGGAACAGATGTACAAAAACATATGATGCACAGATTATATTCAGGTGACTATTATGACTTACATATGGGCAATAATATCATCCCCCATTATTTCCACATATCCTACTCTACATTATAAAATCCTTTTTTCATTAAATAATTATTAAGAAGTTTCCGGAGTTTAACCAGTTGTGCGCATGAGTGTAGAGATCTTTTTCAGCAACTTTCAGTCCATGTGGTATACGTCTGAGTTGACCTTTGTTATTTGTATCATACAAATGGACATTGCGGTTTTTCTAGCAATTCACTGCCTTTGACTAATGAAATTATTATTCTGTATATGTACAAGGATGAAAAAATATATATTTGTAGATTATGAAAGGCTGTTCTGCATGTGCCTCTTTTTTTTAAATTCGTAGTGGGTTCTAATAAATTCACGGTGGGTTCTAATGACCTTCTCTCTCTCTCTCTCTCTCTCTCTCTCTCTCTCTCTCTCTCTCTCTCCCTCTCTTAAATACAAAAATAATTTTTGTATTAATGCTGCTGGAGTTTCTTCAAATGGTAATTCCGTATTGTAAGTACGGTTCATGAAGAGAAGTTATTTTTTAGCATAATGTTCAAGCTATTTCATAACACATATTACAGTGTTTAATTTAAACAGACATTGTCTATATATTGTCTCCATTGGAACTTATTGTCAAATGTAATTCCCAAAAGAATTGCAGAGCTAACTCTTCCAGTCTTGTTTCATCTATATTTGATCTTCTTTGCTCTGTGCATAAACATCATGAACATTGTCTTTTTTAGATCTGTAAGTAAGTCATTCTGTGGCATGCCCCGATAGCCGTGCACATTAACATGCAGATTCCAGGTTTCAGAGTGGTGAGCCTGACCCTAGACCAGATCCACCTAGTGTGTTAACAACAAGCCCTGATGAGCCAACTGGCCTGGGTGTGACTTTTAGTTAGTTTCCTGCATACAACTGGGTGAATACGAAGCTGGTACCTATGTCCCACCTCAGATACACATCTTACAAGCATTTTGACCCTATGACTTATCTTAGAAGAAAGATTAAGGAAAGGCAAACTTACATTTCTAGCATTTGTAGGCTTAGAGAAAGCTTTTGACAATGTTGATTGGAATACAAATTCTGAACGTGGAAGGGGTAAAATATAGGGAGCGAAAGGCTATTTACAATTTGTACAGAAACCAGATGGCAGTTATAAGAGTCGGAGGGTAGGAAAGGGAAGCAGTGGTTGGGAAGGGAGTGAGACAGGGTTGTAGCCTCTCCCCGATGTTATTCAATCTGTATATTGAGCAAGCAGTAAAGGCAACAAAAGAAAAATTCAGAGCAGGTATCAAAATCCATGGAGAAGAAATAAAAGCTTTGAAGTTCACTGATGACATTGTAATTATGTCAGAGACAGCAAAGGACTTGGAAGAGTAGTTGAACGGAATGGACAGTGTCTTGAAAGGAGGATATAAGATGAACATCACCAACAGCAAAACTAGGATAATGGAATGCAGTCGAATTAAGTCAGGTGATGCTGAGGGAATTAGATTAGGAAATGAGACACTCAAAGTAGTAGATGAGGTTTGCTTTTTGGGGAGCAAAATAACTGATGATGGTCGAAGTAGAGAGGATATAAAATGTAGACTGGCAATGGCAAGGAAAGCGTTTCTGAACAAAAAAATAACTGATGATGGTCGAAGTAGAGAGGATATAAAATGTAGACTGGCAATGGCAAGGAAAGCGTTTCTGAACAAGGGAACCCCCACCACATCTAATACACAGGCACCACAAAATGTCCCACACAACAACAACACAAGCGCCAGCCCATCCATAACGCCAACACCCGCACCAGCGGCCGCTAACACCACAACTGAGCCACAGGCCGACACACACAACGCCAACACAACATCTGGGGGTTTATTGGAAACACTATTCCCCCGTCACACGACCACCCAGATCCTTCACAAGATCTGGGCGGCCGTCGCCACACTCCTCACACAGCTCACGACTGCCCAACCCGGGCAGTACTGGGCTGCCATACAAACAGCATTCACCACACTGTTTACACACATACATGGATAACACACCACACCCCGCCCCCATCGCAAACAACCAGACACTGACACAGATCCTGTTCTGGAATGCAGACGGGATCAATAACAAAAGGGCGGAATTCGCCGCGTTCATGGAGCGTAAGGGTATCCTTATCGCACTGCTGAGCGAAACTAAGCTCAAACCACGCAACCAACTAAACTTCACCGGCTACTGCGTCTATCGTACCGACCGACCGGACGGCTCCGGTCACGGCGGAACAGCCATCATCACACACAAAGACATAGAACACACAAACATAGTGCTCCCTGAACTCGAAAAACTAGAGGCAACCGCCGTCAGGGTCGTGTTCAACGGAGCCTACACTACACTGGTGTCAGTATACAACAGCCCTAAAAACATCAAAACACGCGACATCAGCACAATACTCAACATATCACCGCGCGTAATAGCCGCTGGAGATCTTAACGCAAAACACCCGGACTGGAACTCACGAATACGAAACTCCAACGGCAAGAAACTATACGAACATGCACTAGGACGAAACTACATCACACTAGCGCCGACCGAACCGACGCACATTCCCTACCGGAGGGGACACAGGCCAGACGTGCTAGACATGGCCCTCATCAAGGGCATAACAACGACACTCAACGTTGCCGTTGAAAACGATCTGCCCTCAAATCACCAACCCGTTATACTGTACATTGAAGAAACACTGCAGAACATGGAACAACGCAGGATGTTAGACTACAGGCGCGCGAATTGGACCCAGTTCAAGGAAACGCTTGACAGTCGCATCCCACCAACCCACGCGATTAACGAGACAGCCCAAATTGACGAGACAGTCGAAACCCTCACCGGCGCCGTCCAGGACGCAATAGCCAACACCATACCAATCCGCACGCCACAACAACACAGTGCTGCCCTGCCCCAGGAAATCCTGGGCCTAATCTCAATGAGGAACCGCCTCAGGAGACACTGGCAGCGTACCAGGCGCCAGCACTTCAAATGGCACATTAACAGGCTCCAGGGTATAATCCGGGAAAAAATACAAACATTCAAGACACAACAGTGGGACCAGAAACTCGAAGGGCTAGACACCACGCGGCCTGGCGTGTGGCAGCTAGCCCGACACTTCACCAGGGAGAAACTGTACACCCCCACGTTACAAGGGCCAGACGTACCAGCATATTCTGCGGAAGAAAAAGCGGAACTGATGGCCCTCACACTCGCAGCGTCATTCACACCGAACCTGGATCCCTCAGACCCAGCATTCACACTTGATACGGACCAGGAGGTCACACGCATCTTGGCCCAACCAGCGCGCAACAACATCCGACAAGCTAGTACAGCAGAAATCAAATGGGCCATCATGCATACCACCGCTAGGAAGGCCCCTGGTCACGATGGCATTCAAAACCGTGTCCTCCAGGAGTTCACGGACAAAGCTGTAGACTACCTAGCACACATTACGAATGCTATACTCAAACACCAACACTTCCCCGCCTTTTGGAAGACGGCCAAGGTCCTGATGTTCAGGAAGCCGGGGAAAGACCACTCCCTCCCACAAAATTACCGACCCATCAGTCTGCTGAGCGCGCTCAGCAAGATCGTTGAGAAGGTAATATTAAAACGACTCACCAGGCACTGCATCACAAACGACACCCTGAGACCGGAGCAATTCGGTTTCAGGAATCACCACTCAACAACACAACAACTCCTCCGCGTCGTTGAATACATAACACACGGATACAACACAAGCAAGGCAACTGGGGCGGTGTTCCTGGACATCGAAAAGGCTTTCGATCGTCTATGGCACAACGGCCTAATACGCAAACTCAGTGACGCAGGGTTCCCCCACGGGCTCGTACGTCTCATACACTCATATCTCACGGACAGGAGTTTCAACACTGACGTGCAGGGCAAACAATCGACACGACATGGTATACAGGCAGGAGTACCCCAAGGAAGTATCCTAGGGCCCTTACTGTTTAACCTCTACATCAACGACCTCCCAGCTACACATAACACGACGGTAGCAATCTACGCGGATGACACTGCCATCCTTGCGCAAGATTGGAAGCCGTCTAACATTAACTCACGACTACAGACCGCACTCAGAACGGCGGAGCCTTGGCTGGTGAAATGGCGTGTTAGAGTAAACGTCGACAAGTGCGAGGCCGTTCTGTTCACTAGAAGACCGAAGCAACTGCGCAAACATCAGCACTGCAACCCAATAACACTACACACACGCCCAATACGTTTCCGCGAGAAGGTCAAATACCTCGGTGTCTGGCTGGACAGGAAACTACTCTGGGGGGACCACATTCAACACGTGACCAACAAAGCTAACGCGAGGCTCAAGCAACTCTACCCTATGCTTAACAGGCGTAGCACACTAAACAGGAGGGTGTCTAGGTCCATGTACATGACACTTATTAGACCCCTGATGACGTACGCAGCCCCTGTCTGGGGATACGCTGCGCCAACTCGCCTGCGCCGTCTGCAGCTCATACAGAACAAAGTACTCAAAATCATAAGCAACGCTCCGCGCTACACACGCATCGCGGACCTTCACCGGGAATACCGGCTAGATACTATCTTGCAGGTATTCCAAAAACTCTCCACACGACTGTACAATAACACGAGACACTCGCGCAACCCGTTTATCCTTTCTCTGGGTAACTACGACCACAACCATAGATGGAAGCATAACAGACCAAAGACATTACTGGCTAGGAACTGAACATCTATGGTCTATAGAACGCTAACACGACAGTACTGGCGAGCCCCTGCAACACAGTTATTACTGGAAACCCAGATGTGCGACTAGCCGAAAAACAGGCAACCGCAGGGAAACCGTACTGTACACAGCACGCAAACCAGCCACATACACCCCCCTACACAGTCCGTGAGCCGATCTATGACCGATCGCCCACTAATCCACAACGACCTTGAACTGTTGCAGGGACGCAGCAACTGCAGCAAGCGCCGCAACAAGCTCCAACAACGACAAAGGTAACGATGCACGATACCTCGAACTAACACAACCACACCTTGCATGCACTGTCGCAGATAGCAAGCCGCTACTGCCCTTACTACCCGTCCTACTGTCGCAGAGGTTTTTTTCCCTTGGCACTGGCCTTGGCACTTTTTTTCCTCTGCTCTTACAACCGCTACCCTTCGATCGCTTTCGACCACTTCTATCTCCTGATGGACCATGTTAATGAGTAGTCTTACCCAGACGCATGGATAACATCACAGCCTGCATCCTGTGACGCCTTGATTCAAAACTAACATGCATACGGAGGTGACAGTAGAACTTTTGTGTTGGTCACCACGTTGGTGCGGGCGTGGAGGGGCCCCATCCTTTGCAAATTTGCGAACAAGGGAAATTTGTTAACATCGAGTATAGATTTAAGTGTCAGGAAGTCATTTCTGAAAGTATTTGTATGGAGTGTAGCCACGTATGGAAGTGAAACATGGATGATAAATAGTTTGGACAAGAAGAGAATAGAAGCTTTCGAAATGTGGTGCTACAGTACAATGCTGAAGATTAGATGGGTAGATCACATAACTAATGACGGGGTGTTGAATAGGTTTGGGGAGAAGAGAAGTTTGTGGCACAACTTGACTAAAAGAAGGGATCAGTCGGTAGGACATGTTCTGAGGCATCAAGGGATCACAAATTTAGTATTGGAGGGCGGCGTGGAGGGTAAAAATCGTAGAGGGAGACCAAGTGATGAATAGATTAAGCAGATTCAGAAGGATATACGTTGCAGTATGTACTAGGAGATGAAAAACCTTGCACAGAATAGAGTAGCATGGAGAGCTGCATCAAACCAGTCTCAGTACTGAAGACCACAACAACAACAACAACATATTCACTGCTCTGTAATAGTCTATAAGCATGACTATTACTGTAAATTAAATTATCTTTTTACGAAATTACCGTGGGGTTCATGCTTTGCTTCATTTTTCAAGGCAAAAAAATGTGTCATGCTTGTCGAGTTTCCCGGAGTGTCGAGTTATCGAGAGTCCAGTTTTCGGGGTTCTAACGTTGATTTTATTACTCTAAATTGCTTTTAAAAACTTTAAAACTCACTATGCTTCATGTAAAATGTAGAAAATTTTCCGGGGCAAGACCCGCATATTACCCCCACCCCCCAATATTTTTTATAAGTCGCCGCCCATGAGTATGTCATATGAGAAAAGTGAGCTGTGGTTCACATGATCGATGTTTTCGAAATCCGTGCTGACTGATATGTAGGAGGTTCTTCTTTTCGACTGTGTTCACTTCCATTTGTTCAATTGTAAGGGTGGCTTTGCTAACAATACTGTGTGATACTTAATCTCAGGAAAATGGTGAGGCATAAGTAATGTACACCAGCAATTACCTTTTTCTATTAACACCTACTCTGTGTCCTCTATAGTGCATTTAAAACAAGTTATAACTTTTGACAGTTCAGTACGCAGCAAGTGTAGGGAAGCATAGTTGCCAGCATATGCTGGGCACAGCAGCAGGTGATCGCAATATAATGCCAGGCCTGCTCAGCCTGGCTCTTCACTGCCTGAAGAGCAAGTCAGCCTATCAATGATTTTTCTCAAATGAATTTAAGGAAACTGCTCGCTAATAAACTCTATTTATCACACATCTTATAGTTTAAGTCGTCAGCTTCATGCTGAACCGCCTATGGTCACAGTTATTGTGATATTTCGATAGTAGGTAAACTGCTGCAAGAAATTCTTAGTTTGCAGTGAAAAATAGGTATCATTATGAATTTGTGTTTGGTGCACGTTAGGTTACATGTTGCTCCATGTTAAGTGTAGATAATATATTGAATTATTCTTTTAACTTCATATGATTAATATGCAAAATTTTCATATCTACCATGATATTCTAGTTGCTACAGATTTTTTTCAGTGAAATAATATAATAATTGAGCGTCATCAATAGCTGGTGAGATGAGAACTGCCATGAGTTTTGTAACAATATAAGTGAGGAATTACAAGTTTAATTTTATACTGACAGTGGACTGTTTCATAAACTATTGACCTGACTTGCACTCAGTTTTTAGTTTAATATTCCACTACTTCAGGGTTCTGTTGCAATTTAAACTGAATGAGAACATTAGTGAGATGAATATTTCTAAACTCTGCTGTGTTTTGACAAAAAAGAAAAATTAACATGGCAACAAGAGAAGTTACATATTCCTCAAATGTTGTACACTCCTTCTTGAATCAGTGTCTCCTTAACAACCATCTTGCTATGGCTGACAACTCAAGATCAGTCCTGTCATGTAACATTGCTAGAGGAAGCCTGATTAAACTATTTCCTTTACCATTAGCCAGTTTGTCGACCTAGTACCATGAAGTTTTGTGTTGTACAGCATTACAAGTTCCATTAACTTCGCCTTATGTAGGTCCAACTTTATCTCATGGAACATTTTTTTTGTACCTAGAGAAAAATATCTGCTTTCCTCCAATGCACTGTTGAAGCTTTATGCATCACAACAGAGTGATATGACTTTCCTCCTGTACTATTGGTGAATTATGAGGAATGTTTTGCAGCAGAACATTATCTTCCCAGCTGGTGCAAGTGTTTGTCAATGACACTTTTATTGTAAATCTCATATTTAGATGTACTGCACTGTTGTTGTTAATGCAACGCCAACACAAAACACTTGTTCACAATACCTGATGGCTGCAGAACACTTCAATGCCAGAAAATACTACACTACTGGCCATTAAAATTGCTACACCATGAAGATGATGTGCTACAGCCATGAAATTTAACTGACAGGAGGAAGATGCTGTGATATGCAAATGATTAGCTTTTCAGAGCATTCACACAAGGTTCGCGCCGGTGGCGACACCTACAACATGCTGACACGAGGAAAGTTTCCAACCGATTTCTCATACACAAACAGCAGTTGACCGGCGTTGCCTGGTGAAACGTTGTGATGCCTCGTGTAAGGAGGAGAAATGCGTACCATCACATTTCTGACTTTGATAAAGGTCGGATTGTAGCCTATCGCGATTGTGGTTTACTGTATCATGACATTGTGGAGCCACGTCTCGATCCCTGAGTCAACAGATGGGGACATTTGCAAGATGACAATCATCTGCACAAACAGTTCGATGATGTTTGCAGCAGTATGGAATATCGGCCTGGAGACCGTGGCTGTGGTTACCCTTGATGCTGCATCACAGACAGGAGCACATGCGATGGTGTACTCAACGATGAACCTGGGTGCACAAATGACAAAACGTCATTTTTTCGGATGAATCCAGGTTCTGTTTACAGTATCATGATGGTCGTATCTGTGTTTGGCGACATCGCAGCGAACGCACTTTGGAAGCGTGTATTTGTCATCGCCATACTGGCGTGTCACCTGGCATGATGGTATGGGGTGCCATTGGTTACACTTCTCGGTCACCTCTTGTTCGCATTGTTGGCACTTTGAACAGTCGACGTTACATTTCAGATGTGTTACGACCCGTGGCTCTACCCTTCATTCGATCCCTGCGAAACCCTACATTTCAGCAGGATAATGCACGACCGCATGTTGCAGGTCCTGTACTGGCCTTTCTGGATACAGAAAATGTTCGACTGCTGCCCTGGCCAGCACATTCTCCAAATCTCTCACCAATTGAAAACGTCTGGTCAATGGTGGCCGAGCAACTGGCTCGTCACAATACGCCAGTCACTACTCTTGATGAACTGTCGTATCATGTTGAAGCTGCATGGGCAGCTGTACCTGTACACACCATGCAAGCTCTGTTTGACTCAATGCCCAGGTGTATCAAGGCCATTATTACGGCCAGGTGTAGTTGTTCTGGGTACTGATTTCTCAGGATCTGTGCACCCAAATTGCGTGAAAATGTAATCACGTGTCAGTTCTAGTATAATATATTTGTCCAATGAATACCCGTTTATCATCTGCATTTCTTTTTGGTGTAGTAATTTTAATGGTCAGTAGTGTACTTTGTGAGAGCTGACGAACGTTGATGCATCTAATGCATGACACTACATGGTACTGTGTATTCATAATGTGGAAACAGGGGCGTTTTACCATCCAAACCACTTGCGGCACAGTAGGGAAACCCAGCTTGCTATTGCTGTTACCTGGGCAATGGCGTCAGGTCCCCCTCTGGTCAGCCAAAGATCAAAAGTAGCAGCTAATTTGAAATGCACTATAACTAAAACTTAACTTTGTGTTATGCAGTGTTTAAGAGAGACACTTCAAATGCCTTTTGTAATTAAATGCATTGTATTAACTTATTGTATTTGCATCCAGGAAATGTATGAATTTACAAAAGATATCTTTTTCAGCTTATGAGTGTAGAAGTAAGTAAATGGAAAAAGATGTCCTTCAAATGCACTGTAATTATCTCTTTCACTGCCTTGGACAAATTGTTATACAATTTTAATCCCTGGTATTAAACACTCTTGATAATTTTTAATATGTATTTTTTTGTGATAAATATAAGTTGAAACTGGCTCTTGCTCCATGATTGTTTATTGAACTATTTGTAAAACAGATTGGGAGATAAATTTGCTTGGTACAATAAGCATACCTAATTTCTTAAATATTTCCTTCCAGTGAGCCCAACTGCAACTTCTAATTTTTATTCTTACGATGTTTTTTCCGCATTTTTAAGGCTACGTCCATGTTTTATGCATCTGATCCTCAGAAAAGAATCCAATAGAAAAGAGTTAAGTGTATGTAGGAATAATATTTAACCACAACATGCTGGTTGGTAGACACTGATGATAGAACCTGAAGGGCATAAACATACAGTTTAATTCTGTAGACTATTTGGTATTCTCAGTAAAAGTGAAGAAGAATTACAAAATCTGTTGAATGGAATGAAAAGTCTAATAAGTACAGAATATGGATGAAGAGTAAATTGAAGAAAGACAAAAGTAATGAGAAGTAGCAGAAATGAGAACAGCAAGAAACTTAATATCAGAATTGGTGTAGTTAAAGAATTCTGCTACCTAAGCAGTAAAACAGCCCATGACAGATGGGGCAAGGAGAACACCGAAAGCAGACTAGCACTTGGAAAATGGCACTCCTGGCCGTGAAAAGTCTGCTAGTATTAAACATCGGCCTTAACCTGAGGAATAAATTTCTGAAAGTGTAAATTTGGAGCACAACACTGTATGATAGTAAATCACAGATGGTAGGAAAACCTAAAAAGAAAACAGTCTTAACATTTGAAATGTGACCCTATAGAAAGATTTTGAACGTTAGATAGACTAATAAGATAAGAAATGGTAACATTGCCACAGAATCAGTGAAGAAAAGACTGTATGTAGAACACTGACAAGAAGAATGGACAGGATGACAGGACATGTGTTAAGATATTAGGGAACAACTCCTGTGGTATTAGAGGGATACACCAAACAAAGAATTGGCGATGTAGGGAGAAAGTGCTATTCTGAGATGAAGAGTCTGGCACAGGGTGGGAATGCTTGGCAGGCCACATCAAACTAGTACGAAGACTGATGACACCCCCCCCCCCCCCCCCCCCCCGTAAAAAATAAAAATAAAAAAATTATTTGACAAAGATGAATGTTATATGTGATTATTTGTCTCATCCTACACAATTACCAAATCATTCCATTTTATTTGCATGAGGCACATCAGGTTTTGTAATGAACTATAACTGTTTTATAAAATGCATTATTTTAAAAGCATTATCACAGTATAAGTATTATAATGTCATTTTTAGTATGTAAAGTCTTCTTTTAAATTTGCATTTGTCCTGTTCAAACTGTATTGTGTTTCAGGAATTCTATAACAGAAAAACGCCAGCAATCTATGAAAATCATCTACATCTACATCTACATACATACTCTGCAAGCCACCTGACGGTGTGTGGCGGAGGGTACCTTGAGTACCTCTATCGGTTCTCCCTTCTATTCCAGTCTCGTATTGTTCGTGGAAAGAAGGATTGTCTGTATGCCTCTATGTGGGCTCCAATCTCTCTCATTTTATCCTCATGGTCTCTTCGCGAGATATATGTAGGAGGGAGCAATATACTGCTTGACTCCTCGGTGAAGGTATGTTCTCGAAACTTCAACAAAAGCCCGTACCGAGCTACTGATCGTCTCTCCTGCAGAGTCTTCCACTGTAGTTTATCTATCATCTCCGTAACACTTTCACAATTACTAAATGATCGTGTAACGAAGCATGCTGCTCTCCGTTGGATCTTCTGTATCTCTTCTATAAACCCTATCTAGTACGGATCCCACACTGCTGAGCAGTATTCAAGCAGTGGCCGAACAAGCATACTGTAACCTACTTCCTTTGCTATTGGATTGCATTTCCTTAAGATTCTTCCTATGAATCTCAGTCTGGCATCTGCTTTACTAACGATCAACTTTATATGATCACTCCATTTTAAATCACTCCTAATGTGTACTCCCAGATAATTTATGGAATTAACTGCTTCCAGTTGCTGACCTGCTATATTGTAGCTAAATGATATGGGATCTTTCTTTCTATGTATTTGCAGCACATTATACTTGTCTGCATTGAGATTCAATTGCCATTCCCTGCACCATGCGTCAATTCGCTACAGATCCTCCTGCATTTCAGTACAATTTTCCATTGTTACAACCTCTCGATATACCACAGCATCATCCACAAAAAGCCTCAGTGAACTTCCGATGTTATCCACGATGTCATTTATGTATATTGTGAATAGCAACGGTCCTATGACACTCCCCTGCGGCACACCTGAAATCACTCTTATTTCGCAAGACTTCGGTCCATTGAGAATGACATGCTGTGTTCTGTTTTCTAGGAACTCTTCAATCCATTCACACAACTGGTCTGATAGTCCATATGCTCTTACTTTGTTCATTAAACGATTGTAGGGAACTGTATCAAACGCCTTGCGGAAGTCAAGAAACACGGCATCTACTTGGGAACTCGTGTCTATGGCCTTCTGAGTTTCGTGGATGAATAGCGTGAGCTGGGTTTCACATGATCGTCTTTTTTGAAACCCATGCTGATTCCTACAGAGTAGATTTCTAGTTTCCACAAAAGTCATTATACTCAAACATAATACGTGTTCCAAAATTCTACAACTGATCAACGTTAGAGATATAGGTCTACAGTTCTGCACATCTGTTCGACGTTCCTTCTTGAAAACAGGGATAACCTGTGCCCTTTTCCAATCCTTTGGAATGCTACGCTCTTATAGAGACCTACGGTACAGCGCTGCAAGAAGGGGGCAAGTTCCTTCGCGTACTCTGTGTAAAATCGAACTGGTATCCCATCAGGTCCAGTGGCCTTTCCTCTTTTGAGTGATTTTAATTGTTTCTCTGTCCCTCTGTTGTCTATTTTGATATCTACCATTTTGTCATCTGTGAGACAATCTAGAGAAGGAACTACAGTGCAGTCTTCCTCTGTGAAACAGCTTTGGAAAAAGACGTTTAGTATTTCGGCCTTAAGTCTGTCATCATCTGTTTCTGTACCATTTTGGTCACAGAGTGTCTGGACATTTTGTTTTGATCCACCTACCGCTTTGACATAAGACCAAAATTTCTTAGGATTTTCTGCCAAGTCAGTACATAGAACTTTACTTTCGAATTCATTGAACGCCTTCACACGGCCCTCCTCACGTTACATTTTGCTTCGCATAATTTTTGTTTGTCTGCAAGGCATTGGCTGTGTTTATGTTTGCTGTGAAGTTCCCTTTGCTTCCGCAGCAGTTTCCTAACTCGGTTGTTTTACCACGGTGGCTCTTTTCCATCTCTTATGAACTTGCTTGGCACGTACTCATCCAACACATATCGTACGATGGTTTTGAACTTTGTCCACCGATCGTCAACACTATCTCTACTTAAAACAAAACTTTAGTGTTAAGCCGTCAGGTACTCTCAAATCTGCTTTTTGTCACTTTTGCTAAACAGAAAAATCCTCCTACCTTTTTTAATATTTCTATTTATGGCTGAAATCATCAATGCAGTAACCACTTTATGATCGCTGATTCTCTGTTCTGCATTAACTGTTCATTGATAGCTACTCAACGTGTCCAGTTTATTCTTGCAGTTTAACTGACTATAAAAGTTTAATAACATACACTGTGGTATTATTGCATGTATTTTAAATACCATGGAGCTATAACTGTGCTGACAATGAAAATGTTCAAGTATTAGTGTCTACAATAGAAAAATATAAGTGTCAGTAATGAACCATTATGAAACAGTCAATTTCTGCATTCCACCCAGCCAATTTCTTAAAATTTTTAAATGTAGACCACATGATACTATTTGGTAACCACCATGTTTTAAGGGTTTCTTTAACAGTGTCATACCAAATAACATTCTTAAAAAAGCTGTAGTCATCTGTATACCTAGTACATATCTTGTTTGTTATGGATACTTTATTAATTACAAGTGCCGGTCTATTTAATGCATTTGTTAATCAGTCTATGCCTTTATTGTTGTTGAAATATTGCTGCAGAACTCCACAGTATTATCTGCAGTTTTATCTACTACTTTAAATTTCAGAAATAAAAGGTAATATATATTATGAAATATCTCACCAAGACATAATACATATAATAATTTGCTTGAGGGTAAGAATGCATGAGAGTAAGTAAGTATGAGAATTTAAAATGTTGTAGGTTATGATATCTTAAAGAAAAGACAGTCATGTTGGTCCAGATTATTACAGGATGAAGCTTAAGCTACTTCTATGTGTATATTCTATAAGTCATCTTATGGTGTGTGGCTGTGGGTACTTGTGTTAACACTATCATCTCCTACCTTCCCTGTTCCATACAAGGATGAAACATAGCAAAAATTATCTATATCTACATGAGTACTCTGCATTTCACATTTAAGTGCTTGGCTGAGGGTTCATCAAACCACAGTCACACTATCTCTCTACCATTCCACTCCCGAACAGCGCACGGGAAAAACGAACACCTAAACCTTTCTGTACGATCTCTGATTTCTCTTATTTTATTTTGATGATCATTCCTACCTATGTAGGTTGGGCTCAACAAAATATTTTTGCATTGGAAGAGAAAGTTGGTGACTGAAATTTCGTAAATAGATCTCGCCGCGACGAAAAACGTCTTTGCTTTAATGACTTCCATCCCAACTCGCGTATCATATCTGCCACACTCTCTCCCCTATTACGTGATAATACAAAACAAGCTGCCCTTTTTTGCACCCTTTCGATGTGCTCCGTCAATCCCACCTGGTAAGTATCCCACACCGCGCAGCAATATTCTAACAGAGGACGAACGAGTGTAGTGTAAGCTGTCTCTTTAGTAGACTTGTTGCATCTTCTAAGTGTCCTGCCAATGAAACACAACCTTTGGCTCGTCTTCCCCACAATATTATCTATGTGGTCTTTCCAACTGAAGTTGTTCGTAATTTTAACACCCAGGTACTTAGTTGAATTGACAGCCTTGAGAATTGTACTGGTAAGTATCCCACACCGCGCAGCAATATTCTAACAGAGGACGAACGAGTGTAGTGTAAGCTGTCTCTTTAGTAGACTTGTTGCATCTTCTAAGTGTCCTGCCAATGAAACACAACCTTTGGCTCGTCTTCCCCACAATATTATCTATGTGGTCTTTCCAACTGAAGTTGTTCGTAATTTTAACACCCAGGTACTTAGTTGAATTGACAGCCTTGAGAATTGTACTATTTATTGAGTAATCGAATTCCAATGGATTTCTTTTGGAACTCATGTGGATCACCTCACATTTTTCGTTATTTAGCATCAACTGCCACCTGCCACACCACACAGCAATCTTTTCTAAATCACTTTGCAACTGATACTGGTCTTCGGATGACCTTACTAGATGGTAAATTAGAGCATCATCTGCGAACAACCTAAGAGAGCTGCTCATATTGTCACCCAGGTCATTTATATAGATCAGGAACAATGTTCCATATGACATCTAATTTTCTCATCGCGATCATTTTATGAGAGGGATATGGAAGAAATAACATGTTAGAAGACTCCCCTTGGAACGTAAGCTCTTGAAACTTCAACAGTGATCCCCTACATGATGCACAGTCACTGTCTTGTAGTATCTGCCTCTGGAGTCTGTTAAGCAACTCCATAATGCCCGCATACCAACCAAACAATTTCCTTGCTACAAAATAATGTAAACATCAATTTGTAAAAATTACTGTAAATAGCTCTCTTGACCTATCCAATATCATATGTACAGCTGTACAATACTATGATTGCCTGGATCAATAAAAATACAATACAATACAATAAACAATACCATGATGAAATGTACCACTGTTTGTTGAATCTTCTCTGTCTAGTCTATTAATCCCATTTTGTAAGTCTGCCATATTGATGAACAGTGTTCAAGAATTGGTCAAACGAGTGTTTCGTGAGCCACTTCCTTCATGTATGAATTACATCCTCAAGATTCTCCCAATGAATCACAGTCTGGTATCTGCTTCCTCTGCTGTTTGTTTCATGTAGCTGCTCTACTTTAGGTCACTCTGGATAGTCACTTCTAGGTATTTTATGCTAATTCTTGCCAATACTGTAATGGAACTAGTGAAGCTTCAGATAGTGAAGGCAATAGAATCGTTTATACATTTGGGAGCAGAGGTCAGTGCAAATTCAAGAATGCAAGCTTTGTTTTTGGTGTTGTTGCATGTGTGCCAAGCGTGTAGTTTTGCTAGAGTATGTAATGTACCTACACACACACACACACACACACACACACACACACACACACACACACACACACACACTACATGTCATCTTGAAAAGTGAACTAACCCCCTTTTCTTTTTCAGTCATCTGATTGTGTTCAAACATCACAAATAAACTGAAAAATTCCACTTGCCCCTCCCAAATAGTGGAAGAACTGGATCAAACAGGTCTGCACACGAGCTCCAGGTGAAACTTGTATGCAGCTATTTGCCAAAGAGTTCATAATTGCCAAAAATCATATTAAAAATCGACAACCCAAGTGATTACAATCATGTGACACAATCTATTTTCAAATATAATTTTTATCCCAGTCATGCATGCTACACTTGTAACCACCACAATTGATAAATATGTGTCTAAATCAAGAAGGTAAGAGGAAAAACAGAAAAAAACTTTGCTACTGTGAAATGAAAACATGTTCTAAAACTTGAAACTGAAAAAGAAAATATAATTGCTGAATAAACGTCCAAAGAAGACAACTGAATACATATATTTGTATTCATATATACATGAGTATGCATCTAAAGATAACTTGTAGTCCATTACCAGTTTTGTGAGAATGATTGAGAAATGTTTGCTATAGTGGTAGTTTGACTTAACACTGTCAGCTGCCATTTAGCAAATTTGTTTCACCTTAAATATGTTTCAGTTTTATTTTTCTGAATTGAAAATGTCATACAATCAAGTGACAATATTTTATCTTTGATTAATTTCATTTGTAGGTTGTCTGTAAAAATGTAATGTTACATTTAGAGATTTGCATGTTGTAATAGAAAATGACAATACCCTGTTGATTCTCAGAATATCATTTTTAAGTTTGTGAAGAAACAAGACATTCTGTGCCTTTCCAGAACCACCCATAAGAAGCGTTTCCACCCATAAGAAGTGTTTCCTTTACTTACACAAGTAAGTGTTGCAGTAGGTTCAACACAGATCCTCAGAATTGCCTAGCACATAAACTGATTTCATTTCACCTGCTCTAATTTCATTGGTTAATTTTCTATTTAGATTTACCAATAAAATGATGCTAATTCATCTATTGAACAATGATAAAAATTCCAAACACATTAAAAACTTATCAGCTACATTTCTTTTAAAACACATGAGCAATTGTTTTGCAGTGTCATGACGAATTTGCTGGATAACGAGATAAACAGGTGACATAATACAGTCACATAACTGGTCATGCTAACGGGATGAATTAAAACAATCTTCAATTTTGCTGCCCCAAAACATATTTCTTACTACCTAATAATAAAAAGGTGGAAAAGAGAGGTATATTAAAATTTTTAATTCTGCTAATATTCCTTGGCAGAGGTAGGGTGTGTTAGGTTGCTATAGCATTGAGTCGAGGGACAGAAGATAGAGGGGAAAAATAAATGCAGCAGCAATATTGTTGTGAGAGATGAAGTACATGCAGAAAGGGATAGGTAGACTGATGAAGACAAATCGTGATTATGAATGAAAGGCCATGTTAGTCGGAGGTAGGTATCAATCACTATGAAATTAATCACATATTAGAATATAGTAATACAGTTTGCAAAAATGCTCACTGAAAACATTTGCTCATGGCAATAACTGACTGAAAATACAAACAGGAGTGTTATGTTTTTAACATCCCTCTTCATGTGTAAAATACAGTAAATGTTTCATTCTGCAAGTAATTCCTGGTTCATAAAAAACTGACTTTGGGTTTGGCACAGAATTTCTGAAATAAGAGAAGAAGGAATAGTTTTTGCATTCTGATATCGAATAAACAAAATGGCATAGCTTTGTGCTTCAGTTTGTTGTCACTATTTGTGTAGTTATTGTAATCAGATAAAAATAATCAGATAACAGTGGTTCGTACACTATTATCCATTTGTGTTTAAGATGTTCAGTGTTGTTTACATTGGTGTAAGCAGTCGATAGATGTTCATTTTTAGATGTAAGGTTACATCTGTCCACCAGGTCAGCTCTGCCCCACATTTGTATCAGCCTTCATTTTGTGGAATTGTTTTCTTAACTGCGGTAAAACAAACTAAAAAGCCCTTTCCCTTTCTTTCTTTATTGGGTGTTTATTTCATGTACAAGATCTGTGTTACTGTATTATAAAGACCTGAATACACAACTTTGTTGGCACTGCTGCTAGCTACAATTTTCTGTGAAGAATACTGTATTCCTTTATATTTTATTTTAATTAATGAGAACCAATCAAGCTGGTGCAGTTATGCTCCTAACTGCAGTAAATTTCAGCATTGTTTCATAATATGTTTGATGCTGCCCATTTCCTCCATCAACATATTCATGCTCTCTCCCCACCATTTCTGACATCAGGCACAGTGCCACTCTTTGTCCTATCATAGCACAAGGACAACTGTAATGCACATATAGTCTGCCCCCCACCCAAAAGTACACATTTTCAGGATGCACTGGTGAATATGCTCCAGATCATTTACATAATATTATTTAAGAACAAACTAAACATTCTTTTCAGTGAGCCACCCAAATAAAACAGTAAATACAGTAATGCATAAACATTCAATGGAATTATCTGCTAAATTGCACATGCTGAGTGCCAGAAATTTCCATCTGATTGGTAAAGCACAATTTTCTCACTGTAAACAAATTATTTAGTTCTTCCCTTGTCTGGATTACCTGGAGCATAATCTTACAGCCACATCAGTGGCAGTTTAATTTTGTGTACTTGAGATAAAATTTATGCTCTAGCATCATCAAAACCAATGGGGAACTAAAGAGTAGTTCACACATAAGTATGACCTGTCCTCGTCACCAAGGCAGTTAATTCGTGTAGCTTTAAACAGTTCAGTAGGATTATCACTTGACACACATAAAATCTGTAATGAATTACAGGCTTCACTCATTGATTATGAGCACCAGTTATTTTACATCTGAAACTGAATATAGAAGTAATTTGAAATAATTGTTGAAACCTACCAATAAAACCTATAATTGCAGTATAAAAATGTATTATCAAGTGTGCAGTTGCCTATTTATGGAAAGAGTCTACAAATAGGAAGGACAGTTCAGGAAATCAAGAACAACATTGCCCATTGGCAATTCATGAAATGATATTCCACTGCACCCTTGTTGGTTTGAAGTTATGCATGGTGATACCACCGTGTCACTCACAATTATGACTATCAAAATAATATAATAACCCGCATAATTCAGTTCTTCTCTTGGCTTCTGCACTCTTCAGCAGTACCAGGGATTATTAAATGATCACATTTCTCAGCATACTAATTGCTGTACTAACTTTTTCTTTTTTCCTTACATAAGCAGACTATACCTATTGCTGAACGAATTTACTATTTTTCAGCCACCAGGAAAAAAAGATTCTGATTGCTAAATAACTGTAATATATTTTTGTTTGCAACTAGTAAATATGAACACCTCTTTGTCAGACAGGCACAAATATCTATAAAGAACTTTACAATCAGAATGAAACTGCAATAAATAGAGGTACTTGTATATTTGCAGAAATTCATTTTATTGCCTCAGAAAGTGGCCAATGTACACTGGAAATAGTTCTCCATTTAACCCATCCAGTACATCACCACCATCAATATCATTTTAACTTGTCAGTCCTTTCCGACAATATTTCACTTTTTCCCTTTGAGTACACCAAGTCAGATGCATGTCAGAGTGCCAGAATAGGATATATTTTTGCCTAGGGAAACAAAATTTATTGTTTATTTTACTGGTGGACAGACAAGATCTCTTTGTATAAAGTGTATATAAATACAAGTTATTTTTGTGTGGTATTTTAAAAAGACTCATATATACATATATATGTGCAGCTTTCTAATTTGTTAGGTTACAGACATTGACATACTCCTTGCAGAAGACAGTATCATAGTTATGTGCATTCAACTGCAGTAAATATTTTCTCTTTTGAATTTTGTTACTTTTAGTTTTACATTTAAACTATATATTCATGAAAGAAAAATCAGTGAAATGCCAGCAAATATTTCATGGGTAGTTGTTTGCTTATTCTCACCTACTCATGGGTATTCCTGCTGTACATCACAATATCACCTTCTCTGAATGAGGCATAGTGCTAAAAAAGTACTGTAATCATGCTTGCAAGCTATTACTGCACATTTTTAAGCTGTTAGACTCTTGATTTCAGTTTAACTTAGGCAGTCCATAACAGACTGTCTTGTAAACCCACACTAACGCAACATTGTTTTGACCTTCAAATCTGTTAATAATTACTAAATCTGATGATATATGTCAGAACTTTGAATGATACATTATGCTTACTGGAGTTGCCTCTAATATGTTCCTTGCATTTTTATTAGAGCTTCCTGATATTCAAAAGTTGTGTTGGGGTGGCAAATAAGTATGGATGTTGGATCAGATGTTAATGACCACTGTTTTCATATGTAATTCAAACTCAAATATGAAGCATTCGGATTCTCCCCAGTTCCTACAATTGGCAGCAGGTAGTTAATTTAAAGTCTGCCCTACAGCAAGCACTACTATTTGTTATAATCATTGCTTTGAATGATATCTATCCATGCTTAGGTTCGTATAAAATTTTCTCAGAGATTTTACATAGCAATTCTAAAAGATTGTTTATCATACCATCTCTTCATCCATTGAACTGTGAGCATTATATTCAGTGACACTGTGTGAAAGTAGTTAAACACCATTGTGAACAATGTTTATGGCATGAGGTATTCTTTATCATTATTAAAAAAAAGTGCTTTAATGCTGTTATTCCTCAAAGAATACAATTAGCAGAAGCAGCTAGAATTCATCATCTACATGCAAGTTTACAAGACACCACAACACATTTAAAGTCAAATCTTTCTTCATCAAAAAGAGATGTGTCATTTTGTAAAAATCTGCAATAGAGTGTTATGAAAACAAACAATACAAGATTACAGTTTTAACAAATCACATCTAATGAAACACTAACAAGCAGAGAAAACTTCTTAGTGAGGGACTGATGACACAGAAAAAGACCACATTTCTAGGAACATGATAAAATTGATGGAATCAAATTTGTTTAGTCTTCCATGTAGTCTACTCTTACTTAAAACTTGAAATTACATACAGTTTTCTAACTGATTCCTAGAAGAACCAATCCCAATTATCAAGCTCAGATTTTATATATTAAAAAAAAGTTGAGTTCAAACCATAAATTTCTTTAGTTGGATCAGTGTGTCTTTCTTTCATCAACATTTTCTTGAAAATAGGAGACATCTTCAAAGATTATTTTTGTTATCCCTATTGCAAAGCATTACATGCATCAATATTGTTCAGTGACTAGCATGTATAAGCTTACATTTGCAGGCCAACAGTAAACACTGGACTGAGTTTTGTGCCACCCCATCAAACTTATACTACATTATGTGTTGGCACATCATATTACATAACTCCAGAGGTCTTAAATATAATTCTTGAAATAAAGTTGCTGATATTTCACTGCATTGATTTTCAATTAATTGAAACATATAAAATGACTGCGTATTGGAGGTGTTACTGAAG